>NC_056746.1:532911027-533211027 GCF_019279795.1 Protopterus annectens
ACAAAAAAACTCATTGAGAAAGACCAAAACACAACAAAATGACTCAGTGGAATATGGGGAGTGGACACGGGTTAGGGTTGGGGCAAAGGGTCAAGAACATCATTATTTGGAATTGCTCACACAGTCTGATTACTATAAGTCATTACATAGTCATACACACCATTGAATATTGCACATATATTGTATGTAAGGTTCAGTGTAGGTTTGTAAGTCTTCTGGTGTGCTTGTGTTGTGTGTGCGCTTTTTGGATAGGGGAATTGTTTTGTTTGTTAACTGTCGGGATTGTGGTTTGTCGGGTATGTGACGTTTCGTCTTTCTGAACTTTGTTTTGTGATGTCTGTGATTTCGTTGTCAGTGTTTTAGCGCGTCAGTGTAGTCAGGTAGAACCATATATATATATATATATATATATATATATATATATATATATACACACACATATATATACATATATATATACATATACATATATACATATACATATATATATATATATATATATATATATATATATATATATATATGTACACATACATACATACATATAAAATATATATTGTGTGTAGAAGTAGACTTATCATGGAAATGTTCTGAATGGGGCAGTTTTGTCATTCTTGGTGCAAGCATTTTGCTTCATTGCCTAGTGGAAAATCTTCAACCAATAAATTTACAATGCACTGTGCTGTATTATACAAGGAATATAATTTAATAAAGTCAGGAAGGTGTATCAAAGAACGTATGTGTTTCTTGTTTTGTGCGCAAGGGGCTTCTGATATGAAAACAGCCCAAAGGTAATCTTTATCCACCAGATGCATTTTCTTTGGATGTGGTGTGGGTTTTAATGCTGTTTCAATGAATGTGAGTTTCAAGGACTGAGAAGTTTTAATACCAAGTCTATTTTCATTGTGTGAGACAGTACTGCTTTGTTTAGCAGATATCTGTTAGTGTTTGTGCATTGTGCTATAAAATGTAAAGAAATAAAATCCATATAATCATTGTACAAGTAAAGCAGTATGCACACATTAGTGTTTATGGTAAATGGGGTGAAATAGCCAGGTAATCGGACATTGGAATGACTGTAAGGGGACTCTGGTGCTATATTTTGGTTCTGTTGTTAAGTTTGCGTTTGAAGTTGGTATCCCACAATTCCATCGGAGTGGGTTGGGTTGTGTAATTATGTATGCAAATTTTACATTAATTAGCGTACAAATTAGTACCTATTTTTCATGGGCCTGAATGTTGTGGAGAGATGGATATATACCACAGAGGCTACCACTGTTCCAGAACAAACTATCCATAAAAATAAAACAAAGCTCATCCATCCATATTCAAATGCAACTTGGACTTAAGGATGGGCAATAGAAAATGTACTTCAGGATTGCCCCTCATGCCACAAATGGAGAGAGGCAGTTCCTAAATGCTGCATCCCTTATATGGGTCCCCTCAAATTATCTATGGAATGATCACAGTTATTCTCACTAGGGCTAATATACAATCATCAGCCATGGGATAGGTAAGACCAATCAGAAAATGTTAATTCCAAGAATCAAGCACCAAAAGGGAATTGGCTAAGCTTTCGTCCCTTCCATAGCACTACTACTGCCCTTCTTTCATTTACTGATCACATCAACAGAAACCATAACAATAACATCCTCTCATCTGCTGTCTTTATTGATCTTTCAAAAGCATTTGACATGGTTAATCATCATATTCTCCTGAATCTTCTGAAATCACTCTCACTTGACACTCAAGCACTACAGTGGTTCAAGTCTTACTTAGATAATCGGAAACAGGCAGTGCCCTGGGAAAACACACTATCCTCCTCTCTTCCTGTCTCCCTTGGTGTACCCCCCAAGGATCTATTCTAGGTTCTCTTCTATTCTCAGTCTTTATCGACGATCTAGCTTCTAGTATCCCCAAGCTGTAACCATACAATATGCTGATGATTCCACTTCAGTCTCCTCAGCCACAAGCCCAGCTGAACTTCAGACATTCACCAAATACGTCTTTGAGCTTGTAGAAGACAGGCTTTTACAGCAATGTCTCCTCCTTAACCCTAAAAAGACTAAACTACTGCTTTTTACTCCAACACAAAAATCTACTCCACTTCATTTCTCTATTAAATCCAAAAATGGCACAGTCATATCTCCTGACACAACAACCAAACTTTTAGGGGTTACTATTGACCATAGCTTTAACTATGAGACTCATATTAATACCACAATAAAATCGATAAACAAAAAAACGTGGCTCCCTCTACAAAACCAAGCCCTTCCTCACTCCTACAGCCAGAACTACCATTGCCCACACCCACCTTATCTCTACTCTATTCTATGCCTCACCTATATATACTAATCTCTCTAAAACTAACCTGAATAAGTTGACTATCTCATAACAGTATAGCCAGAGTTGCTACCAGCTCCCCATTTAGAACACACCACTGCCTAAATTTAAAACAACTCGGTTGGCTTGAACTGCACAATCAGT
Source organism: Protopterus annectens (assembly GCF_019279795.1). Taxonomy (NCBI): domain Eukaryota; kingdom Metazoa; phylum Chordata; order Ceratodontiformes; family Protopteridae; genus Protopterus; species Protopterus annectens. The sequence continues at coordinate 532,913,515 of NC_056746.1, forward strand.
TTTTATTTCAGCAACTAATTATCACCCAAAAAATCCTTTATTATCCAGATTAAACACCAGTTCTTACAAATCTCATAAGTCCATATAAAAATCTTTCTAACCTTCCCTCATCTAAAACTATTCATATCTACACATCAATCCAACAATAAAGCAGGGGACTCCCTTTTCTCTTACACAGTGGGGAAAAGCTGGAACCTACTTCCTGGTGACCTCACTAATATCTCCTCTACTTCACTTTTCAAAAAGAAACTTAAACTTCATCTTACTAGCCGCTGGCTCTGCCCCTGCAGCAACCCTGACTAAGACTCTCTCCTCCTGTTACATCACCACGTAACTCTTCCTTAGCTATTCTACCTTATATTCTTCATATTTTGTCACTTTACCTGAAAGTTGGACTTATTTTACCCAGTTAGACTTAACAGATACACCTCCTGCTTCCTGCTCTACTTGAAGCTCAACTTCACTTTACTTCTCTCTCCTATTTCTCTTTATATTCTCCTCTATTACTTCTCTTTCCCAACTCCTTACTAAGACCCTATTCCTTCTTGTTACCCTCCTTCTATTAAAAAAAAAAAAAAAAAAAAAAAAAAGATTCAAACTCGAAAATAAGGGATTTATTTTATCTGTATTTTATCTTATCTAAACTTTAATGCATCTGTCACTGAAGTTAAATGCTTTGCAACTGTAATTTGTTTTTAATTTAGTCTGTTCTTTGTGGAGCTTTTTCCCCCGGGCCTCTACTGAAAATGGACATATATCCAGCTAGACTAGCCCAGTCAACAAATGTTAAATAAATAAGTCCTCCAAGTGAACCTATGCTGTGGTAATAAACAGTTATAAAAAATTTCCATTTTAGAACACTAAGTACCCTTCTCACCCTTCGCCTCCCCCCCCAGTCTTCAACAGCTACCGGCACCTCTGACAAAAAGAGGATCCATGGGCGGACACGCTGAAATGGTTGACAAATACTGAAAAACCAGAGAAACACTAGCCCTGAATGGGTTCTGGTTAAGTTTCTGGCACCAACCAGAAAACCTTTGCCATTTGCTAATATACGATCTTCTAGCAGCAGGGTTTGTTGACCCCATTAGTACCTGCTTGCATTCCTAAGTAAACAAGTGCCTAAAGGGAATTAAGACCCCCATCATTTAGGTGGTCAGTTAGAGTTGAATGGGGATTAGGGTGTACCAAACATCTCTGTTCTTGTGTGAGTAGACCCACTGTGTGAAAATGCTTATAATTGCCCCTGGCCACTTCCAAAGGAAGAGATTAAGTACAGATGTGTACACTTACCAGTCATTTAGCTGTTAGAGTGTATTCACTGTTGCAGACATCACATTTGGGTTATCCCTGCCAGGGTAGCCCACGGCCGGCCCAAATACCAGAGGCTTACTATTTCTGCATCAGTTGCTGTCACTTCAGGGCTGACGTCAGGTCGTCAGTAGTATAAAGTAAGTCAGCCAACGCCATTACATCAGTTTTTCTTGCCCTAACCTGTCAGGAGCCCCCAAGTAGAAGCCAGGTTCTGGTGGAAGAACCCCACCAGTAGAAAGTAAATACCAATATATCCCTTGTAAGTTTAGAGAAGAAAAGGGGGGTGGAGGGAGCGAAACCAGGACTGCAACAATGAATACACTCGAACATCTACATTTATGGTAAGTGTACACAACTGTACTATGTTTTTCGTGTTTCACTGTTGCAGTCATCACATTTGGGTCGATTCCCAAAGCTGAGGAAATGGATGGAGGCAGACAAGGAAACTAGGGGCTGGCTAGGATGCCCTGCAAGACTGCAGAGGCAAACCCTGCCCTGGATTTGGAGAAGAGAGGCAGGTGGTAATGTCTGATAAAAGTGTGAACAGATGTCCAGGTGGCAGCCTCCAGGATGTCCCTTGTGGGGACTCCTCTGATGAAAGCTGCAGAGGTGGAGGCTGCTCTGGTGGAGTGAGTTCTGACCCCCCTGGGGGGAGGCTTTCCATGTTGTTTGTAGCAGAAATGGATGCAGTGTGCTATCCATTTGGAATAGTTTGTTTGGAGATGGCTTTGTCTTCTGCCCCTGTAGCAAAATAACCAGCAATTAATCAGACTTTCCGAAGGATTTAGTCCTGTCTAGGTAGAATCTGTATGCACCTGCCATCCAGGTGTGCACCCCAAGCATAGTCTGAGGCATCTGTGGTGAGGGTCTGGGCGACAGGGGGGGGGGTGAGAAAGGTAGTCCCCTTGTTGTGGGAGCATGCTGCTGCCCACCAAAAGAAATAGTTTCTGAGGCAAGGAATTATAGGTATAACAGTCTCCAAGTCTTCAGTATGGTGACACCAAAGGCTTTCTAGGCTACCACTGAAGTTTCCTCATATGCAGTCTGGCATATGGAATGAGTAGTATGCAAGATGCCATGAACCCCAGAGCTTGCAGGATCTTCCTTGCAAATAACTGGGGTCTGGTGGCTAGATGAGAGAAGTAGGCTGCCAGGAAAATTTGTTTTTCTGATGTAAGGAATGCCATCTGGGATGCTGTGTCCCAGCCTTGCTCCCAGGAATATAATCCTTTGGATGGGCACATGTTTGAATTTCTTTTTGTTGATTGTGTACCCTAGGGAGGTTAGTAGGGACTTTATAAAGGCCAGGTGCTTGAGCAGCTTTTCCTGGCTGTCTGCCTGAATTAGGCAGTCGTCCAAGTACAGATAAATCTGGATATTCATTTGTCTGCAAAAGGCAATGGCCGGAGCCAGACATTTTGTGAAAACTCTGGGAGCAGTAGATAAGCCAAAGGGAAGCACAGAGAACTAAAAGTGCTGAGATCCTGCCCTGAAACAGAGATATTTCCTGCATGATTCCTGACAGGAATGTGGAGGTAGGCCTCTTTCAGATCTAGGGTGGCTAGCCAAGCGTCCTTGGAGGACATGGGCAGCAGCTGCTGGTGGGTGAGCATTTTGAATTTTGGGATCACCAGGAAGGTGTTTAAAATGGATAGGTCGAGGATGGGGCGCCAGGTGCCCTCTTTTCTGGGCACCAGAAAAAGTATGGAGTAGAAACCTTGGCCTATCTGTTCTGCAAGAACGTGCTCTACTGCCCTCATAGAAAGCAGGGAAAGGACTTGGTTGTGAGCCTTTGCCCACTGGTTTGGAGGTAGATCTGGGAATCCTTTTGGGGTTGGAAGGGTGTGGAAAGAAAATTTGTATTCATGGAACACTATGTTGAGAACCCAGCGGTCACTGGTACTGATGGCCCAGGTGCTTGTGTGAAAGGAGAGTTTTCCTCCTAGGGGTAAGTGAAGGTGGGCAGAGGGAGGGGGTGGGGGGAGGTGAGTCACTGAGTTCTTATCATAAGGCGGTGGCTTAGAACTCCATGGTTTTGAAGTGGAGGATGTCCACTGCTTAGACCTCTGCATTCCCTGTGGCTGCTGTCGGGGGGGGGGGGGTCTGGTTCCCCGGGGTCTAAGTTGGACTGACTTAGTGGGAGCAGAAAAGGACCAGTGCTTGGTGGGACAATGCCTGCTGAACCTGGGTGGCTGGATCTGTAAGAAATCCTTAACTGTCTGCATAGATTTTGCTTTCTTTCATCTTTTTTAAGACCTCTTCTGCCTTAGTGCCAAATAAGTTGTCTTTGTGCAAGGGGGCATCCAATAATTTCGATTTGACATGGTCTGGCAGGGGCTGTTCCTTAAACCATGAATGCCTTCTAATGACAGATCCGGTGATTGCTGCCCTGCAAGAAGCTTCCAGGGCGTCAAAAACCACAGTGCAAGGTGTGTTTACTTACTTGACTTGCAGAATGCATTAACTCTTGTAACTCTTTAGGTTCTGCACAAGCAGGAAAGGAGGAGATTTTTTTGTTTGAAGAGTTCCAGGGTATGTTACTGAAATTTTAGCATATGGAACTGACAACCTAGTCCCCTGATAGCAAGAGTAGCTGAGGTGTATACTTTTTTTACCCCATCTGTCTAGTGCTCGGGAATCCCTATCTGAGGGGGTGGGATTCTTAGCAGAGGTTACTTTAATCCCTTTAGGCCCATGAGAAATAACCTCAGGGTCAGCAGTAGGATTTTTAAAAAGAAATTTGTGAGGGACTCTATAGTACCTGTCTCGTTTTCTTGGTGCAGGAGGGAGGGTGTCAGGAGTCCAGCTGGGTTCCAGGAAAACATCCTCCACAACATCCAGAGATAGACAAGGGTCTGTACTGTGGAAGATCTAAGAATTCCCCGAGTCTCTTTTTTGACTGAGGGTAGCCCTGACTCTCCCATTAGAAATGCTCCCTTAATGTATGAAAGGTTTCCCCAAAAGAAAAATCCTCGGGGGGGGGGGGGGGGTACTGAAGGGATGGAATCCTCTGCATCAGAATCCTCATTAAGTAGAGAGGGGTTGAATGTCTTCATATTCAGATGCATCAGAGTTATCTGACTCTTGTTCAGACAAAACTACAGGGGGACAGCTCTCTCTTCCTTTTGGAGGGGGTAGCTTGGCTTTCCCTGATCAGCATGATATGGTTTTCTGCCATTTTAAGCATTTGAGACTGAGGCAGGGAAGCAGGTGCCTGAGATTGGGTCGATTTCTTTGGTGTAGTACATACCCTGGACCCAAGAAATTCGGTAATTTTCAAAAGAACGGTAGTCACGAAAGAAGACATCTGTTTGTGTCGAGAATCAGTACTGCAAAGGACTTCCTCGGAAGCCGGTGCCTGCTCAACGGCTCCGGACCCATCCAAGGTAGAGATGACTGCAGGATCCTTAGTTGAAGAAGAGTTTTGCGGCATACCTGACTCCAAAAGGATCTCGGTAACGGCCTGCGAATCCACAGAAGTGGGCATCATGGGCTGCGAAAGTGCCTCACTGAGGACCGGAGAACTGACGACTAGCTTAACGAGTGCATCATCAGTAGTTTTGGACCTGTGCGGTCTGTCTCTGTCTTTAGCTTTACGTTTTTTCAGAGCATCTGCTGTCGGATGGCTTACCGAAGCCATATTGGAGTTTGAGGACTTTAAGCGAAAATATCTAGCTAACAATGAGGGCCCAATGACAGATAGTTCTGGTGTTGAACAAAGCTCAGAAGCGACAACGGGGGACGTCGTGGTCTGGGCCTAAACAAGTGACGTAGTAAGAATGAAAGGCTCAGTGTAGTATTTGCTTTCCACAGGCAAGACAACTGTTAACTTTTTCTGACATCAGTTAGTGCAAGAAAAAAGGATCCTGGCTTTAGAAGGCTTCAATTTCAATTCGGTAGATGTAACTCAGATAGTGGCCGACCGGCACTTGTGTGACCTGCTTCTGCTTTGGGCTCCACGGCAAGAAAGACTGATGTAATGGCGTTGGCTGCCTTACTTTATACCACTGATGACCTGATATCAGTCCTGAAGCGACAGCAACTGATGCAGAAATACTAAGCCTCTGGTATTTGGGCCGGCTGAGGGCTACCATGGCAGGGATAACCCAAATGTGATGACAGAGTGAAACACGAAGAACATCCACTGTTACCTAGGCCAAAAAGGAGTCAACACAATGATTTTGGGGGAGTTCCTTCTGAATTCTCAGAAGTACCCTGGATATAAGTGGAAAAGCATACAGGGGCATTCATGTCCAAGGAAAAGAATTGATGTCCTGGAGTAGAATTTTGCCAGCGGACTGTTTAGAGAGGAGGCAAAGATGTCTACTTGGTGAACTCCCCACAGATGGATCAAATCTTGGAACACCCCTCTGATGTAGTTCCCATTCATGAGGGTCTGACTTAATCCTGCTCAGCTTGTCAGACACACAATTTTGCTCCGATGGGCTGTAGTATGCCTGTAGAGTGAGACTTTACTGTGAAGCAATATCCCAAGCTAACAGGGCTTGTCTGCAAAGGAGGCAAAACTGGGTTACCCCTTGCTTGTTGATGTACCAATATGAAGAGGTCCAGGGAATGAGTGGTTACAGAATCCCTTAGATATTTTGTAAAGGATGATGAAACATCTTACAAACTCGCCTTATCAGTTTAACCCTCTCATCACACTTTTTGATAACCTCTGAAACAGAGGGACCAAAGAAAACTAAACCTCTATTCAAAGGAGAATTTAAAATGGTAACCATTTGAAAAGTCATGACCTGCTAGAAGTCACGAAATATGGAGACTGAAACGGCTGAAAGAATGGACTTGCATATACCAAGTCCAATATGCCATTTCAAAGAATATTCCCTTTTCTCTGAGGTATGCTGATCTCAGAGATGTTAATAAATAAGTTGAGAGGGGTGTGAGGGGCTTTCCCCCCATATGGAGTGTGCAGGGAAGGCTTGCCTCTCTGCAAAAAGAAGTTTAAAGAGAAGAGTCATTTTCAAGATTCACTCCTCTCCTGTGTTTTCAGTCTTTTTATTTTGTTTAATACACTTATTAGTACCTGATAGTTTGAGTGGTAACATTTCAATAAGGAGCCATTTAAAATCTCATTTTCCACATCATCTGAGAATGCAGCCAGGCAAACCTCCTCAAAACCGTTCCAGTGGATATAGACCTGGTAGAAGCATTAGCAGAGTCAAACAAACTTTAAACAATGAGTTGTAACCTATAAAATGAAAGAAATTGAATCATTTAAAGCAGATTATTCCTCACAATAAGAAACTGCAGACAAAACATTCCTCATACTTTCACAATTAGTCAGAATAAATTAACCTAAGAGCCAGATAATTCAAAATTCTGAAAAGCAAAGTTGCAGAAGCATATACTTTTTCCCATACTTATTATTTCTCCATCCTTGTCAAAAGTACAGGATTGGAACTAACTAAATGTTTAGCAGCAGTACCATTAATTAGAGCTACAGCTGCTGGGTCAAGTTTGGGATGACTGTATAAACATTTAAAATTAAGGAACTTTATACAATCTGTCTTTTTTGGGCAGCAGGCTGTCAGGAAAGGTGAGGGTGCACACATCCCTCCAAAGCTGACAACACTGGAGGAATGGGTGAAGGTCCTGGAAATTCAATCTATAACTGCTCTTAGTATTTTCTGAGGGGCTAAGAAACCTCAGTGCTCTCTCACTGAAAATATTGGTACATTTTGGAAACAGCTTCATAATAAAGAGAAGCCCCAACAGGGAAAATCGGATACTGTGTTCTTTGAGTTTGAATTAGTAATCTGAGGGAAAAATGCATCTGTCCTTTCATAGTTTAAAATATTTAATCTCTTCATGGAAATTGGAATCTTTATTTTACCAGAAATCTATGCCAGATCTAGAAAGCTACTCCTATCTAAAATTTGAGTAGGAGTAGATACAGATTTAGTTTTGTTTCTTTTGACAAGAAAAATGGGGCCGACACAGCTGTTGATAACAGCAGCAGCTTCCTCAAGGATAAACATAACATACTGACTGAGCAGGGAAGCCTTCATTATTCCCTTTCCAAGGACCGACAAGAGTGGCTCTCCCTTGCCCCCAACAGCCACAAAGGATGCGACTAACCCAAGTTCACAGTGGCTGTAGGTGCTACACACAAGGGATATGGGGTAAAACATGAGTGGTCTGAGAAACCAGCTTTGTTACAACACATTCACCCATTTGCTAGCCTGATGTGGTGGTAAAGGCTGTTTGCTTAACTTTTTCCTTTTGTGGCTGGAAGAATGCCCTGTGGTTAAGCCAAAAATGGTCTCTCTTTTCAGGGGAATACAATCATAAGCTGGTAAAAATTTAAAGTTGTTAAATGTCATTCTCTCTCACAAAAACACAGAAAAGATTTTTTATATATTTTGCCAGCCCACAAAAACAAAAACAATTTCTCCACAGAAAAAAAATACTTTTCAACTTCTTTAAATGGATTTTAAACTGATAGGAAAAGAGTGAGCTGGTGTTTAAAATTAGTTACATCTTGTGACAGCATGTTAAAACACAAACTTCTGTCTTAAAAATAACTAAGTAGTAAAGTACAATAAAACAATAATCTTATGTGAAAGGTTTTTCCACAAAGGGAACTTACCTGCCGAGCAAAGGAACAGCACAAGCCTACAGTTGATCCTTGAAAGCCTGTAGAGGAGTGCTGTCTTCAACGGCAAGACAGCTCAAAAAGCTTTGGAACTCAAACCTGTGTTTTTCAGCAACTCAGCACAAGCTTCTTAATGGTTTGAGTGCATTTAAGGTACCCTGAAATCTTTGGAAGCAGGCTAGCTGTTCTATCCTTGGGTGGATATAACCCATATAGCTAAGGTTTCTGCAGCAGTGAAGAATACAGTGAACATCATGGGATTGTCAAGGTAAATCCTTTTGGAAGAAGTTGGGGGGGGGGGCTCCTTCTGGTTTTCCCTGCCACATCTTCTTATACTGGTTCTGTTTGTCCTTTGTCTGCATACTTTGCTTTGACGGTGCCAGTAGGGCAGCTTTTAGATGGCCAGTTTCTGTAATACCTAAGAATGCTGCCTCTAATTTACAAAAATTTAATCAACCACTACCAATAACATCAGGACTACAAAAAGTATCAGCAATAGGAGTCAAAACTGGATTATAGCCAAAAAAGCATTAGGTGACCACACAGAGCTACATCTCTGCACAGCATGTATCCCCTACCTTTCTTTGTAGCCATCTTACAGCAATTTCTTGTACTCATTTGTCTGGCATGGTACCACAAAGCACCATTATACATTTCAACATCAATGCCACCACTGGCCCTCTACACCCTATAAATAAAATACTATGTCTCCACAACTTAGGACAGTTACAGAAACAGACTAGACCTAATCCAACAACAAGAACTATTTCCACAATTAATAGCATTACAACTTAAAGCATAGATGCCTTAACATAACCATCTTCCCCAATAACTTAAGCATCCCCTGTCCAGTAACCTCAACATGACCCTTCAAGGCAAATAAAATACATACAGACCTCACCAGGAACCAAAAAAAGCCATGTTCATTACCCACTTAGATGCAATAGATTGGTCCCCCAATATTCAAGTACACCAATCCCAGCTCAACTTTAAACTACTTTTTTGAGAAGCCTTCCATCCTCCAAGATGAAGTACTCTGGTCAAAGGGATTGAGAGGGGAAAAATACGGCTCAGACAAGACTTAAAAAAAAACATTTCAGATACCTACAGATACGGCATCAAAAACCTGGAAAAGCAGAAATCCAATGTTCAGCTACACTAGAATTACCTCAGCTTTAAAAAAAAAAAAAAAGAGCGAGCCATGAGAGCAACGAATTCTACAAAGATGACCTTCATAAGACACACAGGAAGCACAGGCCAGCAACCCAAAATACTTCTGGAATGAAAAGAAAAACACAGACAAACATTATAGAATCCCTACACCTTTCCCCAAGTCAGGTAAATAAACCACAATTTCAGTAACTACAAGGACTTGCCAATAGGAACCTGAACAGACAAAAGTTCTCTCCTTACCAAACCTAACAAGTTCTTATTTTCTCATAGTCCTCTCAATCATCTTCCCAAGTTTACACGCTAGCAGCTTACAACCCAACATTCTACTTTAGACAAATTTCTGAAAAACAAGTTTACAAAGCAGTGCTGGATGCTCATACTGCAAAACCCCTCTCACACGTACACAACTTGTCAATTGCTCCAGAGGTCTTGCTTACCCAGTCCATGCACACAGCCATAATCCCTATTCCTAAGCACTCTCATGCCAAGGAGTGAAAGGATTTCAGGCCAATAGCCAGCCTTTACTCACTTATAAACATTTAAAAAAAATATTAGCTATAACCAAGTTCGATACCACATTAACAAATATGGGCTTCTGCTCAATGTCAAACATGGTTTCTGCAACTTAACTGCTATTACTGCCTTAATACATAACCAGCATCCAAATATTAAATATAGATTAATCTAGATTTACAGGTGGACTGTTTATAGATATGACAAAAACATTCAAAACAATAAACCATAACATTTTCCTTTATAAACTAAGCAGGCTCAACTCTGGAACCCAGGCAATATAATGTTTCCAAAGTTACCTTCACGGCAGATAATTCTAAGTCTTCTCAATAAAGCTTTTCTCAAAATTATCTACCTTCACGGCAGATAATTCTAAGTCTTCTCAATAAAGCTTTTCTCAAACCATGACTCCTGTAAACATAGGAACACCCAAGGTTCTATTCTAGATCTATTTCTTTTCTAACTTTTCATCAATTATCTCTAGAAACTAAATATTATAATGTATGTCAATGACCTCATACATGAAACTAGCAATGATCTTCCTTAGCTTCAGCTTAAACAAAACAGCTTCAGTAAGATTTGCAGGTGGACCCAAACAAGTAGCTTATCAGCACCTTAAAATCTAGCATCATGGACTTTGGAACACTTCAAAGGATTCCCAAGAACACTGGTACTGCTGTTTTAAACACAAACAGACGCAACCTTCCAACTGTGACTGAACAAAGATACCTTGGCCCTCCACTATCCTTCTCTAAACACACAGACATTACAAAGTACACTCGAAGCTAAAATGGTGCTATAAAAATCTTTCCTCTCACTTACACCAGCCTCCTGTCAAGCTATAGCACGGAATGTAGATTCCAAACAATGAATATAGTCTTCTATTAGTAACTTTCTTCTCAATTACAAACACCAAAAACAAAATCTGCAGATATGCATTACTTACTGATCAGAAATCCAATCATTGTTTACTATCACCCAAATTAAAATGGTTATCAATGAATGAAAGAGCAACCCTACTTCCCCCCCTCAGATCTTTAAAATCAAGTTGGGCCATTGCTCCCCCCAACCCTTTTAACTTCCAAGCTGCAAATCAGTTATGCACCAAGGGATATAAGGATTAGGCTTTACCTACTTCGACCTAGTCTTAAGATAGCTAAGGGTGTAACGAGAGCATTTCCAAAGCTTGCACCTAGCATCTTGGACCAACTCCCAAAAGAAATCATGCAAGCAGCTATTTTACACATTTTCAAAAGCAAGCTAACAGAGTTCCTTCTTAAAGGATAAACCTGTTACTGTTATGAAAAAAGGGTTAAGTATACAAAAGAAAAAAATCCCAGCACTTTGCCACAGTACTGATGCTGGATTTCCTGAGATGGAGCATGTCCATTAATTCTGGGTTGGACATGGCTTTATACATCAGGCACAGATCGCCTCTAAGTAGGCGGTAAGCAACCGAGTAGAGCTGGAGTTTCTTTAGCCTAACTGCGTAGGGCATCTGTTTGAGTCCCTTGATCCTCTTGGTGAAGTACTTTTGGGGTCTTTCCAGTTGCTGCAGGTGTCGGGTAAGGTATATCCCGAATGGGGCATTGTATTCAATTATGGGCCTGATGAGTAGAAAGGCAAAATGACCTCTCGATCTAGATGTGAACCCTTTCGTGATAAGGTGGGCTATATAGGAGGTCTTTCTAACCACTTTGGCAACGTGATTAAAGGAGAGATTGCTATCTACTTGGGTCCCCAAATCCCTAATTACTTCTTCCATACTTAATGGATTACCACCTATGTGGTAATTTGTGGACACTTTGTTTTTCCCAAAGGGATGACTATGCAATAAGGCTAGTTAGGCTTATGGGTCAAAAGTTTGCAGAGTCAGTTGATGTACCCCCTTTGTGCAAGAGGATTACTGTTGCTGTTCTCCACTCTACTGGGGCAAAGGCAGTTCCTTAGGCTATGGTTAAAGAGAGTGAGAGGTTCCGCTAGGTCTTGTTTTAGAGTTAGTAAGCAGCCTGCAATGTTATCTGGTGCCACCGAGGCTGTATTTATGGCCTTGGAGAGTGCTTGTATGACCTGTTCTTTGCAGGTACTCGGTAGAGGACTGGTGTCAGGAATTCTTTGGGGTATGCCTGGTGGGGACAGAAAGGTGAAGTTACACACAGCTGGGCATTCCCTTTTAGGTCTCAGATGTAGTTAAAGAATGCCTTACGACTCTCTCTAGCGAGGGATGCTAATTAAGACACATAGCTAGCCTTAGAGGACTTAGGATATCTGATTTGCTTGCTCAAGCTGTGTAGGGTATTCGTCCTCTGTTGAGTAAGTTCCTTCCTATTCTTAGATATCAGCTTATTTATGCTTACATTCCACCAGACTAGCTTATTTTTTTTTTCAGGAAGACCGGGTTTTGTTCCTATTTGGCACAGCCGAGTCAATGCATTTGTTTAAATGGCTGTATAGGGTATGAGTATTCTTCTGCACATGAGTTATTGCTGGCTATGTTGGCAGGGGGGTTGAAACTTTGTATACCACTGCTTAGTAGGCAATAGTTTGCTTTAGAGAATTTTTTCAGTTTTTTTTTTTTTTTTTTTTTACTCCAGTGGGGTATCAGGTTTGATCGTTACTTCAAATGAGGCAGATTTATGCCCTGACCTTACCACGGAGGGCAACATACAGGGGGTAATGCAGTGACACTCCATGTTGGTGAGTACTAGGTCAAGGACATTTGAGTTCCTTGTGGGGGTGCGGAAAGTACATTGTGTACATTTACCATAAAATATAGATGTTCAAGTGTATTCACTATTGCAGTCATCACCTTGTGGGTTATCCCTGCTGTGGTAGCCCTCAGCAGGCCCGAATACCAGTGTCAATGTTTTTCTGCATCGGCTACTGTCGCTTGACTGACGTCAGGTCATCAGTGCTATAAAGCAAGGCAGCCGATGCTATTACATCCGCTTTTCTTGCCCTAACCAGTCAGAAGCCCCAGGAAATATGGTAAGGTGGTCCTGGTGGTTAAAAGCCACTGTAAGAAACTTACGACGCCCTAAGGAAAGAGGATACAAGGGGGGATGAGGGGGGTACCAGGACTGCAACAGTGAATACACTCGAACATCTACATTTATGGTAAGTGTACACAATTGTACTATGTTCTTCGTGTTTCACTGTTGCAGTCATCACTTGTGGGAAGATTCCTAAAGCTGAGAAGAGGGGTGGGTAAGATTAGCAAGAGACTTAGGCCTGGGTCAGCAAGCCCTGCAGAACCGCATTGGCAAACCCTGCCCCAGCCTTAGAGAAAAGAGGTAGGTGGTAATGTTTTGTAAAGGTATGGACAGAGGTCCAGGTGGGCAGCTTCCAAGAAGTCCCTGGTGGGAACTCCTCTCAGGAATGCTGTGGAAGTGGAGGCTGGCCTAGTGGAATGGGTACAAATAGACGTAGGGGGAGGTTTCCTGTGAAATTTGTAGCAGAAACGGAAGCAGTGTGCTATCCATTTGGAGATGGTTTGCTTGGAAATGAGCTTCCCCCCTCTGCCTCTGGGGCAAAGCTGACAAGCAGTTGGTCTATTTTCCTGAAGGCTTTAGTATAGTCTAGGTAGTATCTTAGCTGTCTGTGCACATCTAATGAGTGCAGAATTCTTTCCCCCCTGTACTAAGGGTGGGGGAAGAAAGTAGGTAGATGTATGGCCTGGCTGAGAGTCACATTAGATACCACCTTGGGCATAAAGGAGTCCTCAGGGAGACCCTGTCTGCATGGAAAATGATGAAGGGCTCAATGGCCATTAATATCCAAAGTTCTGAAACCCTCTTAGCTGAGGTGATAGCTAGTAGGAAAGCAGTCTTCCAGGAGAGGTATTTCAGTTCTGCTGAAGCAGCAGCTTCGAAAGGAGGTAAGGTTAGTTTTTCCAACACATAATTCAGGTCCCAGGCTGGTGTGGGTGGCCTTCTGGGAGGTCTGATATTCAAAGCCTCTCTGAAGAATTGTTTAATCAAAGGATGTGAGAACAGGGGCGGATCTGTATTAAAATGAGCTGAATTGGCTGAGGTGTGGATTTTAACAGAAGAGAAGGAAAGGCCATTATTTAGTAACTCCACTAGATAGTCCAGGATAAGAGGGATGGAAGGTTGTGAGGAACTGCCCCCTCTGGACTGGTTCCAGGAGCAGAATCTTTTCCATTTTCCAGCGTTAAGATTTTCTGGTGCTGGGCCTTCTGGCCTCTGAGATAATGTCTAGGACCTGTCTGCTTAGTAGGGGTCCCTTGTTTGCTTTTAGAGTATAAGCCATGCTGACAGTTTGAGAATCTGCAAGTCCGGCTGCAGCATCCCCCCCCCCCCCCCCCCCCCGGCCAGAGTCAAGAAGTCTGAGATCAGGGGGAGCTGCCTGAGAGGCTGTGATGTCAGGCTACGCAGTAAGGGGTACCAATGCTGCCTGGGCCAATCTGGTGCAATAAGGATGGTCTTTCGCCTCTCCTCCCTTATCTTTAACAGTACCTTGGGAATAAGAGGCAGAGGAGGGAATGCGTACACAAAGAAGGAGTTCCAGGGGAAGGTCAGGGCATCCCATCTTCTACGCTAGGCGGTGATGCTCCCTGGTACAGAATTGTTTTAACTGGTGGTTGAGGTGCGAAGCAAAAAGATCCACCTCCGGAGTTCCCCACTCCTGAGCGATTTGTAAAAAAGATTTTTCTGTGGAGCTGCCATTCGTAGGGGTCCAGGAAGTCTCTGCTTAAGTGGTCTGCGAGGGAGTTGTTGATCCCTGGTAGGTATTGGGCTATTAGGTGCAATCCCATGGAGGAGGGCTATAAGCCAGAGGTTCATGGTTAGCCTGCACAGAAGATAAGATCGAGTCCCTCCCTGTTTGTTGCTGTACCACATTACAGTGGTGTTGTCTGTTTTGATTAGGAGAATCCCTGGCCTGAGATGGGGTTTGAAAGATATCAGACCATTCTGTGCTGCCATCATTTTCTTCTGGTTGATGTGTAAGGGAAGGTGCTGGGCATCCCAAAGGCCTTCGGTGCACCTGCCTGCTAGGTCAGCGCCTCAAGCAATGTCAGCAGTGTCGGTGGTGATGGTCTGCCCGGTAGGGCGGATGATGAAGGCAAGCCCCTTGTTCTAAGCAGAGGCCCCTGCCCACCAGAGAAACTTGGCCCTTATACAGGGGATCAGAGGGAGAGAGAGGTCTCTAGAGGCTGAGAGTGCGGACACCAAAGGTTCTTTACATACCACTGAAGTTTCCTCATGTGGAGTCTGGCCAGAGGAATCAGAGTAAGATTTTGCTTTGTCTTCCATCTTTTTAAGCACCTCTTCTGCTTTTACTCCAAATAAGTGGTCCTTATCCAAGGGTGCATCAATTAATTTAGACTTGACATGATTAGGGAGAGGTTGTTCCTTCAACCATACATGACAGATCCTGACACTGCTGCCCTGCTTGAGGCTTCTAGTGCATCATATCCACAGTGCAAAGAGTATACGGCCATGAGACAAGTAGAATGCAGAAAATCTGCTAGAGTCAGGAAAGGTACAAATCTTTTGTTTTAATAGTTCCAAAGTGTGTTGTTGATATTTTATCATATGGAACTGACAGCTGAGTGCTCTAATAGCTAAGGTTGCGGAGGTGTATACTTTTTTACCCCATCTGTCCAGAGCTCTGGATTCCTTGTCAGAAGGAATAGAGTTCTTTGCAGAACTAGCCTTAGCTCCTTTTGGTCCCTGTGTAATGACCTCCGGGTCTGCAGCAGGATTTCAGTACAGGTATATGTGAGAATCTGATACTCTAATACTTGTCAGGTTTAGTGGGAGCAGGTGGGAGGGTGTCAGGGGCTAAGTTGGATTCATGGAAACCATCACCAACCATTTCTAAAATAGGGGGGACGGCCAGGGGTCGGTGCTGCGGCAGGTCTAGAAACTCTCTTAGTCGTTTCTTAGACTGAAGGAAGTCCTGAGATTCCCAATGGAAATGTTCCCAGAGGCTGTGAAGGGTTTCCCCAAAGGAAAGGTCTTCTGGTGGGGAGGCAGAAGGAATGGATTCCTCTGCATCTGAGTCTTCATAAGCAGTAAGAGGCTGTTTTGCCTCTTCAAAAATTGAATAATCAGATTCCTCCGAATCCTGCTCTGTCATTTCAGGAGAAGGGTGTCTTTTCCTTTTAGAAGATGTGCCTGACTACCCCTGATAAGGAATATAAGATCCTCCGCCATCTTAAGCATATATGCTTGGGGTGGTAGAGCAGGAGTAAGATGGAGACTAGAGGTAGACTTCCTAGGGGCGGCCTGGCTTCTAGAACTAAGAGAATCCATCGGTCTGAGAGAAGCGGTAGTCGGATGAGTGGACATTGTTTTTTTTTTTGTCTAGAATTAGTAGTGCGAGAGGTCTCCTCAGAAGCCGGTGCCTGCGTCGTGGCTCCGGACCCAACCAAGGCAGAGACAACCAAAGGCTTGGAAGACGAAGAAGATCTCTGCTGCATACCGGACTCCAAAACGGTCTCAATAGACACCTGCGTAGATATTGTATCGGGCATCAGGGGCTGCGAAAGTGCCTCACTGAATTCCGGAGAACTGATGACCAGCTAACCGGTAGCATCGTCAGAAGATTTAGCCTTGTGTGGTCTGTCTCTGTTTTTATCTCTACGTTTTTTCGGATCATCTATGGATTACTGGCTGACTGACGCCATTTCGGAATGCGAAGATGGAAGATGAAAATACCTGTCTACAACAGCTCTATGACGAATGGTTCTCTCGTTAAAGAGGCACAGAACCGGCAATGAGGGACATCATGGTGTGGGCCTAAACAAGTGATGCAGTAGGAATGGAATTCTCAGTGTGGGATTTGCTTTCCACAGGGAGGCAATCGTTAACTTTTTCAGACATAGGTTAGTGCAAGAAAAAAGGATCCCCAACGGGGTACTTGGCTTTAGATGTTTTCAGCTGTAATTTGAGCTCTGGTAGCGACAGACTGGCACACTTGCAAACTGTTTCTGCTACGGGCTCCACGGCAAGAAAGAGTGATATAATGGCATCGGCTGCCTTGCTTTATACCACTGACGACCTAATGTCAATCAACAAGCGATAGCAGCTGACAGAAAACCACTGACTCTGGTATTCGGGCCAGCCGAGGGTTACCACAGCAGGGATAACCTACAGGTGATGAATGCGACAGTGAAACACGAAGAACCAACTGTTCCAGGGCATTTTAATTCAAGTCCAGGAACCTCTCAGCAATTGTGTTTGCATTCATGTAAGTCGCCCAACTGATGGAAGGATAGTTAAAATCTCCGATAACCAAGGTGTTTGGCTGTATATGTACACTGAGCAACTCTAGCAAGTCCAGGTAGGCGATGTGCTTCTCCTGGCTCATGGTACGGGACCTATAGCTAGCAATGATGTGGAGGGGTATTTTATCTATAGTTAACTGGACCTGGAATAGCTCAAGAGAGTCGTACTGATTCATCAGTCTCAAGGTGTATCTGGATTCAATTAAGAAGGATACACCTCCACCTCTGATTCTTTCGTGCTTGTTTTGGGGACTGAACATGTATGTGAAAGGCATTATAACCTTGTACCGCTGGGGTGCTCTCAGCGGCCTTGAACCAAGTCTCAGTGACTGCACAAATATCAGCATCTTACAAGGTGAGGAGTGCTTCCAGGAAGTGCAGTTTTCTGTTTAAGCTCCTAGCATTAAGCAGCATTACCGTGAGTTTGTCTTTAGTGGATTTCTTTACATCGGTAGTTTTGGTGCTTGGACATGCACTAAAAAAGGCGCTATGGAGGAGGCAAGCGTTTTTGCCAGTATCCAAAATCCTTGAGGAGACAGGTGAAGTTCATCTCTGGCAAAGCAGTGTGGACTGTCGACCATGTCTTCCCAGGCAGGCAGATACTGGATCCCCCTGGAGTGACACCAGAAGCTAAGCCAATTATCATTTTTTTGTCTGTATTGTGGCATAATCCTAGGTAAAGGTAGAATGGTGCTTAGGGCTAGGGACACACCTGCCTGGGACACAATCTGAGATTTCTGTCATGTCATCCTTCATGTAGTCCATAGAGGTATGTCTCAAGTCATTCACACCAACATGTACTATGCCAGAGTCATAACGGCGACTTGAATGTGTTTGTGATTCGACGGATCCTGGCACCTGACAGGAAGCTGGTGAGGGGGACATCCGTGTGTCTCACTACAGAGTCACCTATGACCAGAACATTAGGTTTTGAGGTGTTTTACCTTAGGGGCTTAATTGTTGAGACACTGATATGTGTGTTATGTGTAGTGGTGGACTCTGTCAGTGTACCAGTATTGTACGTTGTTCAGGCTTGGGAGGCCTCTGGTCTTTTGGTAGGCTCTTATTGAGTACCTCCGTGTATGTGGGTGTGTGTGTCTTGAACTTCTCTTGTGTGAGAAGGGGAGTTGTGTGTGCTGACAACCTGCTGCATGTCTTGTATATTATGTGTGAGGGATGATTCTAATTTCATGGTATAATTACATTTCTCACATGCTGTGTTTGCTTGTTTACTTTAGGAGCAAGTGGTTGTCAATACACATGAGGCAATTACTACACTGCTTCAGGATGCTCACATCAAGCAGTGTGGCTGAAGAAATGTTGGGAAACTGTCCATCTATTATGGCAGGTAAATACTGCAGTAACTAGTGGGGGTGGGCTAGATGGACCAGGGTTTGCTTGTGAGACTAATAAAGGAGGCTATGCTGTGGAGGGCTAAGGGTGGAAGACTGTCAATTCCTCAGAATGTGCAACTGAGTTGCTCACTAGGTAGCAATGTACAATTGTGTTGTGCACAGAGAGGCAGTGGAGCTAAGGAGGGTTCTCTAGCAGAAATCAAGGGAAAATTGTGTTTCTAAGCGTTTACGTCTATACACAGCAGAGTGGTGCCCAGCTACGCACAAATGTGGGTCTTGCTTGCCAGACTCCAAAGTCAGACCATTGCTAATGTAGCTGCCCATAAGATTCAGGGAAGAAGGTTTTTGCTCTTCACATTTACACTGATGCTGACAAATTGTCAGATGTTGCTCTTCTATCAGGAGCTCTCTCGTGTGATGCCCCAATCTCTAAAATATTGTCTTGTGGAGTCTTTAAGACTAAATTATAGCTTCATATTGCAAAATGTGTCTGTATCCAACTTCACTGTGTCTGCCACATCTTAATGGGATTTTTTTATCTGTATCCAGTTTCACCAAACAAGTAATTCATGGATTTTTTTTCTGTTTTCCTTTGCTGACTATGTAGCTCTCTCTCCCAACTTCCTTAGTGATCTGCTCACCATCCCGCACCCATCCCAGACAGACACAGGAAGGGGGCAACTAGATAGGAATCTATGCACATCATCTGTAGAGAGGAATGGAGTTTTTAATTTGACAACACCCCAGGAGTTGGGCAACCACTGGGCTGTCCCTCACTTACATGGCACATAAGCCTGCATGACTAAACTAACTCACTGCTGGGATGGCATAGCAGGCAGTTTCCCTAGTCTACATTGAAGAACTCTTGCATATGATAGGCTTCTGAACATGCACCCATTCATTCCCCTTTCAAATGTGAGTGGGTTCAGCCTTTTCATTTCTGTGCCAATCAGACCAACTGTTTCAATACCAGGGCTGATAACTGAACTCTAGTTACTTGATTCATAGTCAGGGGTATATCCCTCTATACTCTAGAGCTAGCATGGTACACAACTCCATAAGTAGCTCAAGTATGGCAGCAGATGCCAGCATAACTGTATTCAAACACAATTTGCTTATGCTTTACAAGTATTGCTGAAGATTCCAAGGCATCCTTCCATAACACGTCTTTTGATGGATCTGCCCTTTCTAGGCTAGTACTTAAGGAAAAACTGTAGAATATGAAGGAAAGCACACCTCACAGCTGTTACAATCAGTTTTCAGACTGTGTGCCCCTTTTTGGGGTGCAAGAGAGTGTCAGTTATAGTACCAGTGTGGTGTCAACAGCAAGGAAATGAAAAGGTCTGCAGGGAACCAGTGCGGCTCAAATAAAAATTTCTGAGGCATGCAAGACTGAATTATATTGATGGCTCTATATGCAGAGTCTCATGCTGGAACACCATTTCAAATTCCCATCCAAGTTACGACTGCCACTGTGGATAACCCCAGACCTAGGGGTGGCAGGACGGGAGTTTTCATGGCAGACTGTCCATTGCTGTCCAGAAGGAGACCAGTCTGCACTTCAATGTTCTAGAGATAAAGATTGCCCTCCTTACTTTGAAGGGATGTCATAAACTACCACCTTTTATAGCCAATAGTTATACCTTCTTCCACCAATCAGGATTTGTTTACATTCATTGTACGGGCTGCTGTTAGATTAATTCTTAAATACTGAAATTTCTGCTGCACAGGGCTTGACATATGGCCTGACTTCCATAGCTTATTGCCCTTACTGACTGGACAGATGCCCACGTAACTTATAAAGCAAATATCCACCCTCTACATTTTCAGATATTTCTGCCTGCTACTATAAATTGCATGTCTATTCATTATCAGCATCATAAGTCCAATGCTCATGGCCTACTCCACAGTGAAGTGCAGATAAGTACTCTGTTTGGGAAATCTGCTTTACATTTGGGTGAGGTGCTCATTACAGTTTCGGTGAATGTCTGCTTCTGAAAGAACTGACACATGTGCATGTGGTAGACAATACAAGTGCCACTTCAAGCACTTATGGTCAAGGCTCCAACCCAACTGCTGGAAGCCAAAGGCTGCAGAGGCCAATGCTGATGCAGATAAAATTGATGCAAGCCCATCCTTAATAGCTCATCTACAGACAATGAGGTCAAAGATCCATCAAACCAGACAAGTAGTTCAAAACTCAGGGCTCAAAGGTTAATCCAACTGAAACAAGCAATGAACCCAAAAATGTCAACTCAAACTAAAACGACAATGGCTGAACTCCCACACTAGGACCACTGAAACTCCTAACACTGACAGCATCTGCACCTGAGCCACTGACACAAATGCCATTGTTGATGTGGAAGATAGCAACCCTAAAGGCTCCTGCTGTAAAGCAGAGACCACAGTGGACATCAACATATACATATGGTCAATAATGACACGCAAAGTTTCATGTCTGGTCTCTGACTCTGCTGGAATTGGGGCAAACAAAGGAAACCAGAAAGAAAATGCAAGCAAGAATACCATGCTTCTCCCTACCCTGACAGCAGAAGGGAAAGATACAATTAACACTTCTTGCTGAACCTTCAAAAAGGCCCTCATTTTCTCAATCTATGTCCGCAGGAACTGAATGACTCCTGAATTACTTAACAGGCCTGGAAAATCTAGCAAAAGACTGAAAGGAAAACATCAGACATCAAAGCAAAAAATAGAAAAGGTATGGACTTGAATAACAAGTTTCACAGGGAAACTATCAGCAACATCAGTAATTCAAATTGGTAATTTGGAAACTCCAGAGACACACCACACAGAAGCAAAATAGGCAATCCTCTATTATAGGTTTTCTTTTTTTTTTTTTTTTTTTTACTGGAGCTGGAGAAAGCTTTCCTGTAATGTCATTCTTTCTCCCTTTATTACTTTCCCCTTTGTCTTTTACCGGAATCAAAAGATTTGGGATTGATCTTTGGGATAGAAGGTGTGATTCCACAGGCTAGGTCTGAGGTCAAAGTCCTTTTGGAAGTGAGCAAAGACCTACCTACCTTTTTCATCATTTGCAGACTGACAGACTTGCAAATATCTCATTTTTAATAAAGTCCTCCCTCCTCATTATGGCAAATATACAAAGTCTATCTTCTGACCAGATCTGCATGTTATAAAAACAGCAGAAGTTCCCATGACTACTCATGACATAATACAACAAACACAAAAGCAACAATGTATGACTTTACTAACATTACTGGAATTAAAAACCTTACAACTTCATACAAAGAAGAGTAGACACTACAGGTGAAGATCTGGTGATAAAATGTCAGGGTCTGGAAGAGGTGACAGAAATAAACCACCTAATAACTTCAATGGCTCAGCTCTGAAAAAAAGGGCTAAATCCTTTACTATGACCAGATGACCACAGTTCAAAAAGCAGTTAAAGCACTTGAATAGCCAGGCAGGGGGTGATGGGAGTGGTGTCAAATGATGGCCCCAATCCTCCAACTGTCAACAAGCAGGCATATGGATGCCAGGTACTAAAAAGACCAGGGATGTTAGCCTGGCACTATCAAGCCAGTGATGGCACCCCACATTAGTGTGCATGTAGAAAAAAAAGCACATACACAAGGTGGATTGCACGTCTCTGCAGTGATATAGGAAGTCAGCCACCAGAGGTGCAGTTAGAACCCTAAACATAAAAAGCCCTCTTGGATGCCTAGATGACAGCCACCCATTATTGGCCCCATCTGGGAAAGAACTGCCTGATCAACTCTAGGATGGCTTTTAGATAGCAGGCAGTAGGGGATGAAAATGACCTGGGAAAAAAATCTGAAAACAACTTCAAAGTGAATCAACTACTCTGAAACAAGGTAGAACAAACAGAAAAGTGTAAGAATATAGTGATCATTATTTCCCTTTTTTTATTTGCATCATATTTAGAACCACACTGGCAAAGAAAATAAGGGACTCATAAATTCAAGGATACAATTGGTGTGTAGTCAAGAAAAGATGGCTCTATTTGCAGATATTTTATACCTGATAAAACCAGAAAAGGTCATTTCAGTGTTGTGGAGGATTTTGAGATGGTTTCAAATCATACTGAGATACAAAATTAATGAAACTAAAACAAAGGCAACAGCTGTAAATTATGTACCCACACACAAATTGGTTCAGCAACATCCACATTTATGGGGACATGACAAAAAGTACTTAGGAGTATGGTTATTAAAAAGGATTCTGGTAAGGCAGCTAAGGATATGTGCGAAGACAGCAAACAAAAGATAATATAAAAACTGAGAAAATCGAAGCTCATGGATATGGATAGCAATATGCAAGCAGTTACATTTTTTTAATCCATTTAGTTCTATACACAGGTCAGGCATATTTTTATCAACCAGAGAAGATGTGGATAGCAATTAATGAAGATCTGAAGGATTTTTATCTGGGAGGGGAAGATGGCAACAGTCAAGCTGGATAAGCTGGTTCCTCCAACAGAAAAAGGCAGTTTGAGATTACCCAATTTGAAGGTTTATTTCAAAACTACACAGTTAAGGCTCCTATACACAGCACAACCAGAAACCTATAATTCAAAGAAAGGGATGATGATGAAACAGGGGAAAGCTCAAGAAACACGGAGATACTGGGATTTTGGATAAAGATCCTTAAGGAGAATAACAATATTTATTATATTCATAAAGAAGGAGAAAATATTCTAAGCCAACATGGGAATGGAGAATGAAGATCCTGCCGATAGGGACGACTGCAATTAGGGATACAGACAATAGGTAAGAGGTGGCTGGAATTTACTGGAGAAAAATGGCAAAAAAAACAAAGTAATGGGAGCAAACAATTATAAGAGGCATAGGTAAAAGAATGGGAAAAGGCCAAGAATTTATTTGACTGCAGGCTTGAAATTGCTATTCCTATCACGGATTGATATCAGAGTACAGGCAAAGAGAAAGAAACAGGAGGATCCTAAGCAAAAGACTAGCACTGGTAGAGTGTTTAGTAGAATTTAAAACAGAAGCTGTTAAAGAAAGGAATAATTAGTACAGCACATAAAATATTGCAAGATAGCTATAAGAATCAGAGGAGATTAGAAAAGACTGGGAAGACGAAGGGCTGCCTGAGGCAGGACAACCCATATGTCAGGACTGCAGTTGCATTCTTGAAGGACATCAGGAGGATCCTAAGCAAAAGACTAGCACTGGTAGAATGTTTAGTAGAATTTAAAACAGAAGCTGTTAAAGAAAGGAATAATTAGTACAGCACATAAAATATTGCAAGATAGCTATAAGAATCAGAGGAGATTAGAAAAGACTGGGAAGACAGACTCGATAAGCACTTTGTAAAGAAACAATGGAGGGATACATGTATGTCTCCCAAATATGCACAGTCTAGAAGATTTAGGATATTTGCTTGGAAGTGTTTACACAAGTATTTGTATACCCCAAGTAGACTCCAAAGAATTGTTCAGGCAGACAGCAACTGTTGGAGGTGTGATTGGGAAGAAAGAGGTAACTGGGAACATATTTTCTTAGGAGTGTAATGAGTTGGCAGACTTTAAAGATTCCCTGCAAACTACTCTGTCAGACATACTGGGTGAGCAAATTGGTGTAACTAAGGAAATTATTTTTTGAGCCACAATACAGAATTGGAATTGCCCAGACATAGTAAGGCCTTGCTGAGTCTAATTATGGTGGCTGCCAAAAAAACACCAACTAGAAAATGGAAATCAAAATCTAAGCAAACTGTACTAGAAGTACTGAAAATAGTAACATGGATAAAACAACTGGAAATGGGGTCTTTAGAAAAGGGCAGGGTTCAAACTACATAGAAAAAATGGGAATTGTGAGAACAATACATGCAGAGGAAGAATGAAGTTTAAAAGGAGGCAGGATTTGAATGATCTATGTAATGTTTGACAATGATTGGATAGATTATAAGTGATGTATAATGTTGACAACTAAAATTATGGCAATATGGTCTGTGATGCTAAAATAAGCCAAACAGAAGAGCTGAAGCATGGTTTGTGATGCATAATGTTTGTAACTAAAATTACATCAACACGGTTTGTTTTCATTTATATAAATGTATGATTGACTATGTCATACGTGATAATTTAATAAAGAATGCTTCTTGTTAACTCATTACATCCAAGTGACGCCTCCAGGTGAATCTGCAGTTAACTCCTATTGAAACCTCTAGGCTTCAAATATTGCTTGCTCATATTTGCATCAATAATTCCAAAACCATGCTATGTACAAAGTTTTAAATGATTTCATCTAGTTCTTATCATACTGAGCTACTACGCTTACAGAATGGCAAACTCAACTGCATTAATATCTGACCTCTGTCTAGTGCAGGTAGATATTAACTGTTTTTAATGAGATTAATTTATATAGATATAATTTCACATTTTTGCAAACATCTCAATAACCAAGTAACACAAGCAGAACTCCTTAGCCTCATATGAAAGTTGTCACCTAGATGAATAAAATTTTGCTGACCGTATGTATTTAACTTGAGTGGTTGCTGAGATATTGCAACTTGCTTACAAAACATTAGAAATGTAATAGTTACTGTGTTTACTGTGACTAATATTTATTTTAAAACCTAGAAACTAAAGAATGCTACTACTATAAAAATAGTTTTTGCTGAAGAGTTTGCCATTTATACTTTTTTCATTAACCTTGTGGTTCCAGAGATATGAATATCTGTTTGAAATGTGAGGATATAATTTGATCCTGTCAAAAGGCTTAGGCTCCGCCCATTGGAGGTTACAGTGCAAACTTCCTGAGCTCCACTGGAGTGAACGAGTTAAAAAAAAAAAAAATTATATATATATATATATATATATATATATATATATATATATATATATATATATATATATATATATATATACATATATATACATACATATAATAAATATAAACAATACCTAGTACAGGAGTAAATTACAGGGTTTCCTAAGGCTCTAAAATGGAAAAGATTTGATTCCTTGCACTAATAAATGAATTATTCATTAACAATCCAAAACAAATGTCTATGGGCTTAGTAGCTTTACCCGATTATGATACATAAAATCCTCTGCAGATTTTACCCTTATTGTTTTGCTCTTCATGATGCAAGAAAAGTGCAATGATATATTTTAGCTTGGTTTACTTTGTCTACAGGGGCAGTACACTGATCTCAACAGAATTTTTGAGGCACAGTCTAACTGTAAAACATCACATACAGCCTGAAAAACAGTTATGGGATAATGGCCAAGAAACAAGATGTATAATCTTTCCCCTAAGTAACAAACCTAACCAATTTCCATTCAGACATTGTCAACACTTCTTTAAGTCACCATTTCTTTGCAAGCAAAGAACAAAATTTGAAAAAAAAAATAACCATATGGGCCCAGTTAGTAGGCCTTTTACTTCTTTCTACCAGATAATTTACAGGCAGCTTAAAAGCTTATTTCCCTTCCCCTCCCTACCACCACTCACTGAAACTGCCTTATGTTAGTCACACACAGTCCTGGGTCATTCTACTGTATTTGACGCTATCATCTTTTGAAAAAACTCCATAATCTGTGAAAATATGCCACCCAAGCTGTACACATTTTAACTTCAAATGTTGCCTCTTGTACTTGCATATCTTTAAGAGATGGACCTACTTTGTAGTTAAGGTGCTTAAAAGTTCCAATCATGCCACACACAGGGCCACCTTAACTCAGGAGTGTTCATACTAATCTCATCTTTTAGTGCAAGATGTCTAACCATTTTGTTACCTTCCTCTGAACTTTGTCTTATACTCATTACATCCTTACAGTGCTGAAGTTGCCAAATCTGAACACAATACTACGTATTCGAGCCAATAAACTAACTCTATACAGGAGCAAACAATTTACTATTTGCTAATGATCCTGCCTCTTCCTATGCACCAAATTCCCAATCATCTCCTTCTATAATTGGCTGCTGATGTTTAAGATCATGATATGTGACTGCCCTCACGGTGCTTTCCAATTTCTTCTTGGTGTCTCTTACTCTGTAAATGCATGTTCCTTTTCTGAGTTTGATTTCCAAATGCATTACTATGTAATGAATTTAAGCTGCCAAGTCTTACATCATTCCTTCTAGTCTTATCAATTTTCTTCAGTCTTTTTTTTTAAATCACCCAGCTGCATACCTTTGTGTTATAAGAAAACTATGTTTCTTCCAGACCAGACCACTTGCAGTGTCATTCACATAATGAAAGTGATCAGCCACAATCAAACATCATTTACAACCACTACTTTATCTGAATGAACTCAATCAGTTGGACTATGCCCTGTTGACTAGTCAAATCCCATACTACCAACTCTAGAATTCACTCACCAACACAATGCACAGCATGGCACCCACTGAATATCTGGCATTGATAAACAGAGCTCTACCAACTTCCATCAATGCACGACTTACAGATGTCACTGTAAGGTAAAATAAGGGATTACTTTAGCTGATATCTGCATAAGCAACAGTCTGCTCCACCTTACCTGACTTGGTAGTTTTGGTCTTGGTTCTGGAGTACACCACAGAGGGTGCTGTATGCATAGAGGAATACGTGGTAAGTGCATCCTTTCGCTGAGACAGCATACTGCAGTTCTCACAGGTATAGCCATTGACCATAGATGTCTGGGTTCCAGAAGATATTATATCCCCATTGGGCAGAATTACAGTTCTATCAGCATTATCTTCATGACATAAAAGAAAAAAAAAAATCATTGAGCATCCACATTCAGTTTTGTCTTTTTTTTTTTTTTTTTTGGTGTTACACAAAGAAAGATGTCTTATTATACCTTTATGGTCATCATCTTCATCAAGTCCTGAAACACAAAGAAAAATTTAAGAGTAGGAAATCATATTTCACTTTCGTTAAGTAAGCTGGTGCTCCTACTGGATCAATAAGGTTCCTTTTATATAAAGAGTATAAACAATATAAGTGGATATGATTAAAGTACTTTAACTTCAGTACTTCAAGCAAATGCATACAAAGTTGTGTAATTAATTAAAATACAAGACTACTTACTACTGCCATTTATGTTAGCAAATTCAGGAGACATTTTACACAATTAACTGATCAACCCCCTTAATGCCACCAACAGCAAATAAACCTGCAACAACAGTCTTCTTTTAGTACTACTCAATGATTCCTCAGGATTTACAGCTTGAGTGTGAGTTTATTTCTTGAGTGAGGTGAACGGTAATCAAAGCTTTTCTTTCTTAATACTACGATAACAAGAACATTCATCAATATGTGACAAACAATTTCCTGAGGAAACAAAGGTACATAGCTACAAGTCTTAAGATTTTTTTTGCCAGCTTCACAAATTTAACCCCTCCCCCACACCTCTAGTTCCTTCCTCCCCTCCAGAAAAAAAATTTAATAGGCCCAAAAACTCGTTTAGTCAACCAGCCCTTCTGGAAAAAGGGTTACCTATCAAATAATCGAACGGACAAATTGTTGATCATCATACTGTCAAAACCCATAGCATCAACAATTCAGTCCATCAAAACAAAGACAGCACCCACATACACCATAAAAATGCTTTTACAAGGGGGGAGCCCCCTTGCACCCCCACAATCCCTGACAATTATATATACCAACTCACAGATTTCACTACGGTGGGGGGAAGGGCAAATTTCCTGTTTCCCTACTGTAAAGTGATCTCAGTCAAAAAGGTCTGGTGGACTGAACTATCGATGATATAGGTCCAACTATATGACATTTGACAATTTGTCTGTTTGATTATTTGATAGGTATCTGAAAAAAAGGCATTTAACAAATTATACAACTATAAACCATGACAAATATATCTTTTTTAAAAAATTTAATTCTAACATATACCTTCGCACACATGCTTTTAAATATTTGCTGTGGTGTATGCATGGCTACAGCGACATAAATATGCACCCAATAACAGCTGGTCACTGCAAAGATGGTGAAGATGTAATCAATCCACATTCAAAAAAAATGGTCACAGTGCAATTAAGTGAGATACAATGACATCAAAGGACGTAACCCTCATCTTAAAGTAGGAAAAGTTATAGTGTCTAGTCCTTACTTAAAAGCAAGGACAGAATAAAACTTTTATGGTGCAGGGCAAGTATGAGTACAACCTTTACTACATTAAACAGAAACACAAAATAAACTCTACAGAACACAGAGATTTTGATGGACAAGGATTATTATAATCCTAAATACAAGACCAGAGACGAGGCTGTCATGAGACTTGGATGCTAGATCTACGCTTAAAAAATTTGTTGCCATTGAACAACTGTTGCTCTTTTCAGTTTCGGATCACAACAGTCAAAACACCAAATACACACTGACACAAGATAAGACCAGACCTGCACTGCACAGTAAACAGGTGGGCATTGTATTTGTGAAGCTTCCACTCCAATATGGCATACAAAACTCCACTCCACTCCAACAGCACATATAATCTTTCCTGTACATATCTACCCAACTGAAAGGGCTCAGTAAATTTCACAGTTGCCAACTTGTCAAAGGGTTTTTTTTAACTTTACTTTGAAAATCTGAAAGTAGTGCAGGTCCACTTATGATCCCAGGTGTATGAAGAGTACTTTAAAGCACAATTAATCTATTCAGCACTCCCAGACAATTTCCACCGCTCTTGCGTATTTTACTGCTCTAGTGTTTCTATCAGTTCAAAAGTACAATGCACTCTGCTGTAGAGGCTTGGGAACTTTCTCTACACTAAAATGGCATGAAGACAGATTAAAAACTAACCACACCAGTTTATCAGGTATTAGCATCTGATGCTCTCAATGAACTCTGCTTTTCTGTGTCAACACCTGAAATGGCAGCACAGCACAGAACATGGACAATTTTACTTTGCACCCTCACCTAGAATGATGTCACAGTATAAAAACAAAATGATCGATTTTAACAATTGGCTAAAATGTTGGTGCCATTCAAAGGGGATCCAGTGTCTGTCAGCCTGGGATGACATGCTCGACAAGCCACGTTGCTTCGCTAGGGACGGCTTGCACCTGTCACCCCTGGGCTTTCGGATATTGGCAAAGGCTCTTGCCACCCCCATAGTGCCTTTTTTAGGCAAGGCTCAAAAGTCAAACCCACCTCCATAGATAGCACAAGGAACAAGAAACTAAGGGTAATGCTGCTAAATGCCAGAAGTCTTAACCTCAAGATGCATGCACTCAAAGCTCTCCTCAGTATGGAGAACATCGATATCTGTGCAGTGACAGAAACCTGGTTCAAGGCTCCAGAGAGCACCCCAGCACTACCAGGTTATACCTCATATCATGCTTTTCAGCCCCAAAACCCGGACCGGACCACAAAAGGAGGGGGAGTTTCCATATTTATCAAGGATACCCACACCTCCAGGTTAGTGGCATTGCACGAAGTATCGGAGACCATCCATGTGCAACTAACAGTGGGCAAGACTGCTTTTCAGTTTATAGCATCCTACAGACCACCCTCTCAAAGTCAGGAATCCCACTCGGCTTTCCTGAAAACATTGGAGAACATGAAGATCTCTCCGAACACCATTATATTGGGTGACTTCAACTACCCAAACATAGACTGGGAGCATTACTCAAGCCCCAGTACCTTAGCCCAAAGGTTCCTGGAATTTATAAACCCAAATGCTATGGAACAACTAGTCACCACTCCCACAAGAGGGGAAAACATACTAGACCTGATCATTACCAACATGGGGACTCTATGCTCCATACCAAAGTATATCCCTCATTGGTAAGATCAGACCATAAATTAATTTCACTGGATATCCACATCCCGACCCCACCCCCAGCCCAGAAAACCACAGTGAAAAACTTCTCAAAAGCGAACTTCACACTTCTCAAAAAGTACAGTTTTGTACCTACCATAAATGTAGAAGTCCGATAGGTATGCATCCAAAGTCTGGGTCTGGCCTCGGCTGATGTCGCACTTTCCCCGACGTCAGAGTGTCTGGGGTATAAAAGCAACAGCCGACGCCATTTTCCTCAGTGTTTCTTGCCCCAGATGCCAGGTGCCCTCTAGGAAGGCCAAATTTGGAGGAATGCAATAAATTCCAAACATTTTCCAAAATATATACATATATATATATATATAAAAACAAATGCACCATAATAGATCCCCCAGCTAGCTAATGGAGGGGTAAGCACCCTAGGAATACCACAGAGGGGAAGGAGGGAGGGTAAACCTGACTGCAGATGCATACCTATCGGACATCTACATTTATGGTAGGTACAAAACTGTACTATGTCCTTCAAGGATGCATCTGCAGTCAAAACATATGGGTAGAATACCATAGCCAATCTGGGGGAGGAGGTACTAAGAAAAGGATGGTGTAGTTAAGATACCCTGCAGGACTGCTGTAGCAAAACCTGCTCTGGATCTGGAGTATAAAGGTAAATTGTAATGTTTGGCAAATGTATGCACGGAGCTCCATGTAGCAGCTTCTAAAATGTCCTTGGTAGCCACCCCTCTTAGGAAGGCTGTAGTGGTGGCTGTGGCCCTCGTGGAATGAGGCCTAATGTTTGCAGGAACCGTCTTTCCATGAAAGGAGTAACAAAATAGAATGCAATTTCCTATCCACTTTGAAATTGTCTGTTTGGAAATTGCTTTTCCTTGTACCCCAGCAGCATATGCTACAAGGAGTTGGTCAGTCTTTCTGTAACTTTTAGTTCTGTCCAAGTAGTAGCGTAGTTGTCTGTGTATATCCAGAGTGTGTAGAAGTTTTTCCCCTTTATTTTGTGGATTTGGGAAGAATGTAGGTAAGTGAATAGCTTGGTTCAGGGATACCCTAGATACCACCTTTGGCATAAAAGTAGGATTGATTCTCAATGAAACTCTGTCCTGATGGAAGATAAGAAATGGCTGTACTGCCATTAAAGCTTGTAACTCAGATACTCTTCTTGCTGAAGTTATGGCCAGAAGGAATGCAGTTTTCCAAGACAGAAACTGTAGATCCGTCGATGCTGCTGGTTCAAAGGGAGGAAGTGTTAGTTTCTCCAGCACAAAGTTGAGATCCCAAGTAGGTAAAGGGGGTTTCCTTGGAGGAGTGATGTTTTTGATTCCTCTCAGAAATTGCCTGAGGAGAGGATGCAAGAAGATAGGTGGATCAACATTGTATTCTGCTGAAATTGCTGAGGCATGAATCTTAATGGAAGAATAGGACAGGCCATTGTGGAACAATTCTGCTAAGTATTCCAGAATATGTGCCATGCTCGCCACTGTCCCATCTAAGCCTTTTGTTGTGTTCCAAATGAGAAATCTTTTCCATTTTGCTGAGTATGTCTTCCTTGTGGAAGGCCGGCGAGCTTCCATAATAATGTCCTTTACTCTCTGTGATAAGTTATTTTGAGGGGGGGTTTATGGAATTTTCCAGGCAGTTAGCTGCAATGTTTTCAAGTTGGGATGCATGATCTTGAAATTGTTCTGAGTCAGAAGAAGTGGCCATAGGGGGAGAGGCCATGGTTTCGTCTGTGACATGCTCCTCAATAGTGGGTACTAGTGCTGCCTTGGCCAGTCTGGAGCTATCGGAATCACTCTTGGCTGTTCTGCCCTGATCTTCAGTAAAACCTTGGACATTAATGGGAGAGGTGGGAAGGCATAGACTTTTAGAGCTTTCCAGCTGAAAGAGAGAGAGTCCACCCTCCAAGCTTGTGGGTGGTATGTCCTTGAGCAGAATGTCTTCAGTTGATGATTGTGGGGCGAGGCGAACAGATCTATCTCCGGCTTTCCCCATGCTTGTGTTATGAGTAGAAAGATGTCTGGGTGCAGCATCCATTCGTGTGCATCCATGGTAGTTCTGCTTAAGCTGTCTGCCAGTGCATTTTCTTTCCCTGGCACAAATTGGGACTGTAGTTGGATATTGAGTTTCAAGCATAGTTCCCATAGATTCATGGCCAGCCTGCATAGAGGGTAGGAATGCGTGCCTCCTTGCTTATGTACCACATGACTGTGGTGTTGTCTGTCCTGGGGTATAAAAGATCAGGTGGCCTTGATGGAGGAAAGGTTTGAAGGCCTCGATTGCGTGCATCACTGCCAGCATTTCCTTTTGGTTTATGTGCATGCGCAGCTGCCCTTGAGACCATAGGCCTTGGATACATTTGCTCCCCATGTGTGCTCCCCATCCTCGGTCTGAAGCGTCCGTGGTGATGGTTTGTTTTGTTTTTGGTTTGTTGAAAGGCAACCCTCTGTTGGACTGGCAGGCTTGAGCCCACCACAGGAATTCCTTTTGAAGGCAAGGAATGATTGGTATCAAAGTTTCCAAACTGTGACTGTGCTGAGACCATACACTCCTTAGGTACCATTGTAATTTTCTCATATGCAGCCTGGCTTGTGGAATCAAAATTATGCAGGATGCCATGTAACCCAGGGCCTGCAGGATTTTCATTGCAGTTAGCTGAGTTTGTCTTGTCAGATTCATGAAGTAATCCGGAAGTTGTTTTTGTTTTTCTTCTGTGAGAAAGGCCGTTTGGGTGGTTGTGTCTAGATCTGCACCCAAAAAGGTTATCCTTTGGGATGGAACAAGTCTTGATTTTTGGATGTTGACTGTGTATCCCAAGGCCTGTAATAGGTGGATGGCATAGTCCAAGTCCTTTATCAAATTTTTCTTGTTGTCCACTTGTATAAGGCAGTCGTCCAGATATAGGTAGATTTGAATCCCCTGAAGTCTGCAGTGTGCAATTACTGATGCCAGGCATTTCGTGAATACTCTGGGCGCAGTAGATAAGCCAAAGGGTAATGCTGAGAACTGATAATGCTCTGATCCTGCAAGAAATCTGAGGTGTCTTCTGCAACTTTGTCGAATAGGGACATGCAGGTATGCCTCCTTGTGATCTAGAGTCACCAGCCAAGACTCCTTGCCCAGCATGGGAAGAAGTTGCTGTAGGGTCAGCATCTTGAATTTTGGCACAATGAGGTAAGTATTCAGTGCGGACAGGTCGAGAATAGGCCTCCATTGATTTTCTTTTCTTGGAACAAGGAATAATCTGGAGTAAAATCCTTGGCCTTGTTCTGAAAGAGGTACCTTTTCTATGGCTTTCATTTGTATTAAGTTGTTGATCTGCTTTAAAGCCTCTGCCCTCTGATTTGGTGGCAGGTTTGGCATTCCGTTTCTTCTTGGCAAAGTGTGGAACTGGAACCTGTATCCTTTGTCTATTATTTGCAGTGTCCATGTGTCCCTT
The DNA here is from genome assembly GCF_019279795.1 of Protopterus annectens. Classification (NCBI taxonomy): domain Eukaryota; kingdom Metazoa; phylum Chordata; order Ceratodontiformes; family Protopteridae; genus Protopterus; species Protopterus annectens. The sequence continues at coordinate 532,946,944 of NC_056746.1, forward strand.
GTAATGTAATGCCAGTTTTTTGAGAATAAAGAAAGCTTTCCGCCCAATGGTGCTTCCAATTGAGCCCTGGTCGGCGGAATCAAAGGAAAGTCATTGAGTCTGTCCAGGAGTAGTAGTAGTTGTTGCTGTTCCTGCACTACCTCTCTGGTTGGTAGGCTGCCACGACTGCCTCTGTAGGAGCCTCTAGCCTGCCCTCTACCTCTGGGATGCCTGTTCCTGCCCCTCTGGGATCTGTCTGAGTCTGGAAAGGACCAATTCTTAGTAGACCAGTTTCTGCTGAATCTCGATGGTTGTACTTGCAGAAAGTCCTTAACTGTTTGCACAGATTTTGCCTTTTCTTCAAACTTCTTTAAGACCTCCTGAGCCGAGGAACCAAATAATTTTTGTTTTTCCATTGGAGCATCCAGGAGTTTAGCTTTAACATGCTCTGGTAAAGATTGTTCCTTCAGCTAGGCATGCCTACGAATAACTGCCCCAGTCATAGCTGACCTACATGAAGCTTCCAGTGCATCATAACCACACTGCAAAAAATGATTACTAACCTGCTGTGAGTTATGTACCAGATCCTGAAGGGATTTACGGTCAAGGGGTTCAGAAGAGGAAAGCTTCTTATGCAATTCATCTAACAAATACTCTTGGTACTGTATCATAGGAAATTGACAATTTAATGCCCTCATGGAAAGAGTTGCAGAAGTATATACCTTCTTTCCCAATCTCTCTAAAGCTCTAGACTCCCTTTCAGAAGGTAGAGGATTTTTGGCAGTGGCAGCTGCAACCCCTTTTGGGACCTGAGAAATAGTATCTGGGTCTGCAGAATGGGCCTTGTACAGATGTAGACGAGAATCCGGGACCCTGTAGTATCTATCAGGTTTGGCAGGTGCCGGAGGGAGAGAATCAGGGGCTGTGCTATCATTGTACACATCATCAATAACATTCAAAACAGGAGGTATAGCTAAGGGCCTATGCTGAGGTAAATGTAAAAAGGTCCTTAATCTGTTTCTAGAATCAGAAAATTCCTGACCCTGCCATTGAAAATGTTCTCTCAGAGTGTAGTGTCTCACCAAAGGAAAACTCTTCAGGAGGGGAGGCCGAAGGGATAGATTCTTCAGCATCAGAATCCTCGTAGGCCGAATAAGCCTCCTCCTGGTGATCTGACAACACAGATCCATCCGTAGACTCATCTGAAGAGTGTTGGTCAGAGGGCTCAGTCCTGGGCCTTTTGTCTGGTGGTGGTTGAGAGCCCCTGTCCGGGTGAGGCTGAGAACCTCTAATTAAAGAGATAAGATCCTCTGCAAGGCTGAGGATCTGAGAGCTAGAAGAAGGTCTCTGAGAGGTAGTCTTGGGAGGCAAAACTTTAGCAAGTTTAGCAGCTTTAGCCCTGGAAAAAGCCTTAATGGACATGGAAGCAGGGGGTCTGGCTGCACCACGTGCAGGAGTAGACTTGTCCAAAGGAATGGTGTCGGACATTTCCTGGACACTGGTTTCAGTAGGTAGCTCAGTAGCCAACTCAGCCGGGGCCTCCAGGGCCGCGGTGGTCGGTTGAGTGGATTTGGTTAAAGGAAGTACCGAGGACTCTGTTTCGGCCGAAACCGAGACACTCGCGGTAGGCCTAACCTTGGTTTCAGCCGAAACCGCGAGTGTCGGTCCTTGTCCTTCCTTTTTTTCACCAAATACGATGTCAGAGTCTTCGACGGCATCTTATATGCAAAATTAGCCCCAAAGAATTCCTCTGCAAACTCCGACCAACGTCTAAGAGTTCGTCGGTTGAAGGAAGCACAGGCTGAACAGGCCGAGACGTCGTGGTCTGGGCCTAAGCAAGGGAGGCAGTAAGAGTGGAAATCCTTATGAGGTATTTGTTTCCCACAAGTTAAACAATTATTTACTTTATCTGACATCGGCTGAGGCAAGAGAGAGTCCCCAACGGGGTACTTAGCTTTTTCAAAGTCTTCGGTAGCTGAATCACAGGAGCTGAAAAACCGGCACTTGCGAACTGCTTCTGCTTCAGGCACCGCGCGGCAAGAAAGACTGAGGAAAATGGCGTTGGCTGATGCTTTTATACCCCAGACGCTCTGACGTCGGGGAAAGTGCGACATCAGCTGAGGCCAGACCCAGACTTTGGAATCCGGCCGACCGAAGGGCTGCCTGAGGCAGGACAACCCATATGTTATGACTGCAGATGCATCCTTGAAGGACATCTGAAGTGGAATCCTTCAAGGCCCCAGGGCCAGTGGAAACTACAGCCCAAACTGCAGAATCCTATATAAACGCATTCTACGGACATCTCCAGGAATGCATGGATCATGCTATCCCAAACAAAATCAAGACGCAATCATCCAAAGGCAGGTGTCCAGTCTGGTGGACCCCAGCCATAAACTGTACAACTGAAGGAGGAAGCTACTACATGATAGAGCAAAATCCCTAAAAGGGAAGGCATCTCTGATCAGTACTAGCAAAATATTACGATCCCTCATAAAATCCTCCAAGGCCAGCTTCGAGAGAAAAATTGCACAGGACACTAAAGACAATCATAAGGCTTTTTTCAGTTATGTTAGGAACCTGGGATGCAACTCCCAGACTTGTTCCGAGTTGATTCTAAACAACAAAAAATACACTGAACCCACAGACATCGCCAATATCCTGGCAGACAGGTTCAGTGCAAACTTCTCCCCCCCCCTCCCCCACAAAAGAGCAAGTATCTATCTATCCTGGCAGAGTGCAGCCTCCCAAACATCTCTGATGCTCAGGTGAAGGCCGCCCTCTCCAAAGCAAAAAAACACTGCCTCTATGGGACCAGATGGTGTCCCGGGTTGCGTCCTACATGAACTCCAAGAAGAACTAACCCCATCAAGTAAAACTGCTGTACAATCTCAGCCTCACTACAGGATATGTGCCCAAAGAACGGCGTACAGCAACAGTGGTCCCACTACACAAAGGTGACGCCTCTGCGGACCCTGGAAACTATCGCCCCATAAGCCTGACTGGCCTAGTCTGCAAGACTATGGAGAGGATCATCATGGAACTCATAAACAAAGACATTGGGGACCTACAGACACTAGATCCTACCCAATTTGGCTTCAAGGGCAGATCCTGCCTTTTGAAGCTGGTCGACTTCTTCAAAACAGTCACCAAGGCCATAGATGAAGGGAAGGTAGTCCAGCCTATCTGGACCTCGCAAAAGCATTTGACACAATACCCCACTCTAGCATCATAGATAAGCTATCCAGCCTAAATATAAACTCCTATGTCACAAGATGGGTCGCAAACTGGCTCAAAGACAGAACCCACAGAGTCAGAGCTGCTGGAGCCATGTCAGACTCGAAACCGGTCACAAGTGGCGTCCCACAAGGTTCTGTCCTGGGACCTCTCTTGTTCGGTATTTACTTTTCTGAGGTACAGGCCAACGTGGGAGGACTATGGCTCACCAAGTTCACAGATGACTGCAAACTGGGCGCCATAATAGACTCTCCAACTGACACAAACATCCTTCAAAAAGGTCTCGCAGAGACGGATAACTGGTGCCAGAGCCATGGTCTAAAGCTAAATGCCAAAAAGTGTATAGTCATACCCTTTGGCAAAAACAATGTGCCCACAAATTACCACATATGTGGTAACCCATTAAATACAGAGAAAGTAATTAGGGATCTGGGGACCCAAGTTGATAGCAATCTCTCCTTTGACAACCACATTGCCAAAGTGGTTAGAAAGACCTTCTACATAGCCCACCTCATCATGAAAGGATTCACATCTAGATCGAGAGGTAATCGTGCCCCTTTATTCATCCCTCATCAGGCCCATCATAGAATACAATGCCCCCTTTGGGATGTACCTTACCCGACACCTACAGCAATTAGAAAGACCCCAAAAGTACCTCACTAGGAGGATCAAGGGACTCAAACAGATGCCATACACTGCTCGGTTAAAAAAACTCCAGCTCTAATCAGTTGCATACCACCTACTTCGAGGCGATCTATGCCTGACATATAAAGCTATGCCCAACCCAGAATTAATGGACATGCTCCACCTCAGTAAATCTAAATCCCTTAAGAGCCACGCGCTCGAGGGACTTGAACCTCAGCACAGAAATAAATAGAACATGCTGGAGGGACAGATTCATAACCCAGAGGCTCCCTTCGCTCTGGAATAGAATTCCAATTCATGTTAGGCAGAGCACCTCACTGACTCTCTTCAAGAAGAATCTTGATGAGTGGATGGGGGATCGTAGGTTTGTCCCGGGGATTACTTCCGTGTCACTATTAGACAGAGGCACAGTAAACTAAACTTTAAAAAGGGCACAGTATACTCAAATCAAGGGGTGGCGTAAGCCAAACACAATCGGGCTAGGCTTATAAATGCCCCAGGGCAGATAGCCTAGTATGAACCTATGAACCTATTTAGAAATTCAAAGAGCATGAGGAATATACATCTGATAAATGGTGCCTTCAAAGCAGCAACAGCGAGTAATTTAGAAATAAAACAGAGGAAAGAAAGTACACATCATGCAAAACAAGGCTATTTCCCGCATACAGATTTTTTTAAAAACAATTACTCAACACTAAAGGACATTTAGATGAATGTAATATACGCAGCTCATGGTGCCTGTTCTTTAGTGGACTACTGTTGAGATTTTTTTTTCTTCTACTACCCTTAGTATGTTCCTGCACTCAGAGATACAAGGATTTACTGCTGACATATGCAATGGCATCACTTAGGTTCATAGGTAGGAACTAGGCTATCTGCCAGAAGGCATTTATAAGCCTAGCCATAATGTGCTGGCTTTCGCCGCCCCCTTAGATTAGTTCCCTGTGCCTCTATCCAGCAGAGCCACTGAAGTGATCCCCGGGGTAAACTTTCTGGCAAAGACAATCTGCCTAGTCCATGCACTATACACTTCCAGTTGCAAGCTGAAGGAAAGATAGCATTGATCTTTATACCAAGAAACAGCACCAGCATATCAACATATATATAGCTGCCTGACTTACAGAAAACTGAAGCAGCAACCAGTGGCTAGAGAGGTCATTCAGAAACATGAGAAAGTAGCATAAGTACCTAATACAAACGGCTCCCTCACAGTTCAGTTGAAACTAAGTCAGTGCAACAAAATATCAGAGAAGACACCAAGAACTAGACAATGAACAGCAGTGTCTGGGACAGTAGTGACTTTCTTTGACACAAAGGGTTTAACAGATGTAGCTAACTTATTTCAGTATGTGAGCAAATCAAAGACACATCATTACTTCACATCTACTGTGTTTCAATTTCAGCAACATACGTTTTACCACCATTTAAAAGAGCTGTTAAAATGGTAAGATATGTACTGTTTAAACCACTGGAATGTGGTGATGCAATAAAATGTAGGAAAAGCAAACAAAGCATACACTGAAAACAACAAAAACTCCTGCTGCCACCAAACTACAATACAACTCTGGCCCCAATAGAAGAAAATTCACCGACTGTGAAATGAGACCACCAGTAAAAGCAGAATCTTTTATTTCTTTTGCTCTAGCGCTTCAGTGCTTCCACCTTCAAGGAATATCAAACAAAAAATACAAATACTTTCCTTATACAACAATTTATGTTATGAACAAGAGGGGGAATAAAATAATTGCAACACATTTTAATGCTTTTCATAATGGTGATGTGTCTGTTAAAAGGCACCGTTTTAGAAAGTGTAAAATGTTTATGTGGTGATGAAAATGTGTTAAAACATAAATTGTTGTATAAGGAAAGTATTTTTATTTTAAAATACAAACTATGACACCCAATGGTCTTAATAATGAACTCAATTGGAAATGTTTACTTTGAGAGGGAATTTTGTTACATAATTATATAATTAGTGTGTGTGTGTTATTAATTAGATGTTTTATATAAGGATATGCATTTGTATTTTGTTTGTTTGATATTCCTTGAAGGTGGAAGCACTGAAATGCTAGAGCAAAAGAAATAAAAGATTCTGTTTTTACTGGTGGTCTCATTTCACAGTCGGTGAATTTTGTTCTGTTGGGGCCAGAGTTGTATTGCAATAAAGCATACATTGGTTGGAACTTAGGCAAGTGAGATTAGCTCCATCCTGCAGGAGCAATGTTTAGTAACAAGGTGGGCAGTGCAAACGGAACTAAAAAAAATGAGGGATAGTTAATGACATTAGGCAAAATTCTCACCCTCAAAAATGAAAAGAAGTAACCCTTGGTGAAAAAATTAAACATCAAGTATTGTAGAAGCATGAAGGGGACAAAAGTTAGAAGCATATGATTATGAAAATAGTTTCATATTTTGCAAATTGTCAATCAAGAACATGTACAGTATTTAACAGCCTCAATAGATCTAGTTTGAGATTTTGATTACAACAGCATTCAATATTGCTGTTTTACTTCACGCTGCAAATCTTGCTTCATGCTGCCACAGTATCTGTACAATAATAATAATGATAATGAAATAAAAAAGCTCGACACCAGCAATGATGACTCATTTTCAAGTCACTAGGCTAGTATTCAAGAATGTGACTTTAAGAGAATAAACACAAAGAACGGTACTTTTCCATTATCGGGACAGCAGTCGGCGGCAAGCATAAATGTTGCCGTGAAATGCATGCATAAAACTTCCTGCAAATTGTATCCTAATTGCATCTTGACATTTTCAGACAATGTTCCTTTTTCCCCAAAGCCCTTTGTCCCCATTAGCAATTGGCATTTTCACCATATGCTCGTAGTTTTCAAAGGCCTTTGTCCCCATTTTCAATGTCTGCAGGTTGACAGAAATACATCACACCACTACAAATGTTAAGACAGTCACCGTTAGAAATTATCCACTGCTGGGGAAGAGGACCACTTCCTTACTTTTTCAGAATATAACCGCTGTGATTTACTCCACGTTTAGGAAGTGACAGGGAATCTTCCGAACAGTGAGTGTGCAAGTGGCACTGAGCTGGGACGAAATGACTAGCAGTCCCACAAGAAAGTGAAAAATAAAAGCAGAATCCAACAACCAAATAAGCAGTACTCAAAGGCAAAAATAAAAGCAAAATACAACCAGAAAATAAGCATCGGTGATGTGCGAGAAAATCAGTACTGCTGTGAGAAGCAAGCCCACATTAAAACCAGAACCCCACAGGAAAATAAGCAGCACTGACTTGCGAGGAGAAATCATTAGCACTGTCACAACAAAGCCAAAATTAAAAGCAGAACACAACAGTAAAATAAGCAGTAATGAGAACTGATAACATGAATAATACTGTGAGAAGAAACCAGAATTTAAAACCGGAAAAAAATAAGCAGCACTGACTTCACATCACCCGCACATTTTGTCTGCTGCCCCGTTAACGGAAAAGAACTATACCACCATTTAGACACCCGAGTAGTTAAGGAATGTCCAATGTGACTGCTGAAGGCTTTTTAACTCAAATGTCTGACCTATGGAAATTATCAAAAATCTCTAAGGCAGCAAATAAATTGTGGCAAAAGTACAGTAATATGAACAAATTCATGTATAACAAGCCGTGCTCTTAAGATTTAGTGAATCAAGATGTGCCTTTTTTTACCATCAGCATAACTTCAAGTCATATCTGATGACAGTGTCATTTCAGAATGCAACTGTTACATGCGTTAATTTAAGAATTTAACAGAAAGAACTACATTTCTGCATCTTTCTGCACATTACTGTCTATGAGCAATTTTATGTATAAATTTATAAACATGACATCTCACCGACATGTGTTAGGTGAAATTCCACAAAGCATCGAGTAGTGTAGCTAAACATTTTTTTAATGATAAACTGAACTTTAAACTATTTACTGCACTGTGGTATATTAAACTAGAAATCACAATTCTTAGAAGCCAAGTGATATTACAAAAGCAGCAAGCGTTCTGATGCCAGCTGATGAGCAAGAAAATTACTACAGTGGCACAAAAGGGCACTGCAACCAGCAAGAAAACGGAAAGCTAAAAGTGAATTTGTAAAGGTGCAGCCACTTTGTATAGAAATTTAGACTTTTGAAAAAAGATTAAACAAACCACTTTAGTTCTAGGGAGTGCCTCTAAGAATGTGATTTTGACTTACAAAATCTTTTCCAAAAAGAAGTGAAAGGACAACAGTGTCTTTAACAGACTTTTTTTTTTTGGTAAATATATTTCCAATCTTGTCCAATCACACCAGTACCTAAAGAACAGAACCAGAATAAAAACTGAGTGACAACAAACATGGCTAAGTAAAATAAACCAAAAAGGTTTTGCTATAACTTAGTAAGCGCTTTTGTTTTGTCCTCAATGCTTTATTAGACTTTAAAATATACACAAGTTAACACTCACTATTTAAAATCCAACCCACAAATCGGAAACCAATTCCAGTTATGACATCATAACAAGCTGTCCAATCAGCTAGAGGACAACGCGGAAGCAACTAAGTTAAAATAAAAGCTTTTTGGTTTATTTTTCTTAGCCATGTTTGTTGTCATCCAGTTTTTATTCTGGTTCTATTCCCCAATCTTGTCAGGATTCCCTGTGATCTGTATGACGTCACTACAAGTTGAGGAGCCACAACATGCTCACATACATACATACACTGAACAGGCTGCTAAAAATTTGCATCACTCCTGACATGCATACTACCAATATTCATCAAACTGATGAGCCTAATACCTACATACGGGCACACCAGGTATGAAAACACAAATCAAAACCCAAAAATTAAATTTCAGAAATGCTCAGGGTCACGCTAATACAATTCCCTACATCAAACATTGGAAATCACACATGTAAAACTGTACTGGAAAGTCAGATGCACAATGGATGATGCATACAATCCGCCAACATAATGCTGCAACTTTTTCTCAGAGTAATGCTTGATGTGCGCACACATGCAATGATGCATTGGGCCACTGCATACCGACAGTACGTAATTCTACCTACCTCCCGAATCCAAAGTTATCTCCAAACCAATAGGAAAGAACACTTCTTAAAAATCGCAAATTAATGAAGTGATGTCTACACTACTAAAAAGTAAATTATTTGTCCAATCTTTAGATAACCAACAGAAGAGACTGGGAAGTGATACTTACAAACAGGGAGATAGGAAGAGGGTTACTGGGTACCCACCAAGGAGGGTTTTCTATATTAGATATAATTTTCTTATCTCATTAGTTCATCGACAAGGTACCTCTCCTTGAGAAGTTCTACTGTTGAGCCAAATACCAAGAAAAAGTTACAAGGGTGGAAGAAACTGGAGGACAACCAGTAGGTAAGTTTAGAGGGCTAAATTCAGAGCTACATGTACCAAAACAAACTCAAATCCTTGTGGCAAAGACACCAAAATAATGCTTGGGGTAGGCATTCTTAAGACCGAGTGGTTATGGCACAAAACTCTACAAAGAAGACATTCTTGAAGCAGACCATTATAACCAGCTACTCCTCTAGTGGAGCAGCCTTTCAGCACAGCATTTTTTAATGAGTAGTTTGCCACTCGATGAAAGATGACCAACCCTGGCAGCTCACTTGCAATGTGTTTTTTCACTGAATAAACCTCTCCCTGGAGAGAAGGGGATGAACAACTGCTCTGTTCCCTGACATCATGCACTCACATTAAGTAAAATCTCAGCTGTTTGGGTACAACCAATATGTGAAGCACAGCACTACCCTAGTTTCTGCCCTAACAAAGAAATCAAGGAAATAAATGGAGCAGTGTGAAGGACAATTCTGGCACCACTTTCAGAAAAGTACAGTTTTGTACCTACCATAAATGTAGACGTTAGAGTGTAAACACTGCTGCAGTCATTACACTTTGGTTATCCTGCCATCAGGCGGTTCCCCAGTCGGCCTGAGTTCCAAAGTCTTGGTCCGGCATCGGTTGCTGTCGCCTCCTCCATGACGTCAGTGCGACAGGGGTATTTAAGATGCAGCCGACACCATTTTCTTCAGTTTTTCTTGCCCAAGATGTCAGGTGCCCCCAAATAGATAGGCAATTCAATTTGCTAGTACAATATACAAAAGAAAAGCAAACAACCATTTTTAGTTACCAGCAAATACTCCACATAGGTAATAAAGGGTAGATGAGCTAGGAAGTACCAGAAAGTAAGAGGGGAAGGAGGGAGGGTAACCTGGACTGCAGCAGTGTTTACCACTCTAACATCTACATTTATGGTAGGTACAAATCTGTACTATGTCCATCGTGTTACACTGCTGCAGTCATTACACTTAGGTGGAATCCCAAAGCTGAGGTAGGGAGGCTGGATCTATAAGGCATTAGAGGTGGCTATAAGACCATGCAGGACAGCATTAGCGGTGGCAATAAGACCCTGCAGGACAGCAGTGGCGAAGCCAGCTCTGGATTTGGAGTATAAAGGCAAATGGTAATGTTTGGTGAAGGTATGCACAGAACTCCATGATGCTGCTTCCAAAATATCCTTGGTAGGTACTCCTCTGAGGTAGGCAGTTGAAGTGGCTGTTGCCCTGGTGGAGTGAGATCGAATGCTGCTAGGTACAGGTTTCCCATAGTGGGTATAGCAGAAATGTATACAGTGTCCTATCCATTTTGAAATAGTCTGCTTTGAAATGGCTTTTCCCTGTGCTCCTGCAGCGTATGCTACAAATAATTGCTCAGATTTTCTGAAAGCTTTGGTTTTGTCCAAGTAGAAGCGTAACTGCCTGTGAATGTCCAAATAATGTAGTAGTCTTTCCCCTTTGTTCCGTGGTTTTGGATAGAAAGTTGGCAAGTGAATAGTTTGGTTTAGAGCCACACTTGATACCACCTTTGGCATAAAAGTAGGATTAGTTCTTAAAGACACCCTATCCTGGTGGAAGATGAGGAAAAGGTTCCACTGTCATTAGTGCCTGTAATTCTGAAACTCTTCGTGCTGATGTTATTGCCAGTAGCAGAGCAGTTTTCCAAGAGATGTATTTTAATTCTGCTGTGTTAGCTGGCTCAAAAGGAGGTAAAGATAATTTTTCCAAAACAAAGTTGAGGTACCAAGCTGGTGTATGTACTCTACGGGGCAGTCTTATGTTTTTAGCCCCTCTGAGGTATTGTTTGAGCAAAGGATTAGAAAAAAATGGTGGATCCATGTTGTAATGAGCAGAAATAGCTGAGGCATGGATCTTGATGGATGAGAAGGAGAGGCCCTTGTCCAGCATCTCAGTTAAGTATTGAGGTATCTGAGGAATGTTTGGGACAAGAGGGTCAAGGCTGTGCGCTTGGTTCCAGGCACAGAATCTCTTCCATTTTTCCGAGTAGGCTTTCCTGGTCCTACGCCTTCTAGCATTCAGAATGACATTCCTAACAGCTTTGGAGAGAGGCACTGCTTGCCTGACTGAATTTTCCATGCAGCAAGAATTGAGGTCTTTAGCTGGCTGTGAAGTATCTGATTGTTGTGCTGTGTCAACAGCTGTGGGATTTGAGGCAAAATCCAGGGTGGTTCTTGTGCTAAATTCTTTAAGATTGGGTACCAGTGCTGGCATGGCCAGTCTGGTGCAATCAGGATCATTTTTGGCTCTTCCTGCCTGGCTTTTATGAGTACCTTTGGAAGGAGAGGTAAAGTAGGGAAAGCGTATACTTGTTTTTTTCCAGCTGAATGAGAGGGCATCCACTTTCCAGGCTTGTGAATGGTAGCTCCTTGTGCAAAATTTCTGTAATTGGCAGTTCATTGGGGATGCAAATAGATCTATGTCCGGGCTCCACAATTTTTGTGTTATCATTCTGAATACTTGTGGGTCCAATTTCCATTCGTGGGGGTCCATGATGTTTCTGCTTAGCTCGTCTGCCAGTGTATTTTTCTCTCCTGGCAGGAATTGTGCTTGCAGATGAACTTGGTAGTTTAGAGCTGTGTTCCACAAGGTCATGGCTTGTCTGCAGAGGGGGTAGGAGTGTGTGCCCCCTTGCTTGTTTATGTACCACATAACTGCGGTGCTGTCTGTCTTTAGAAGTAATTGTCCTGGATGCAGCAGGTCCTTGAAAGCTATAATTGCATTTTGTACAGCTAGCATCTCTTTTTGATTGATGTGGAGATGTCTTTGCTCTGTGGGCCACTTGCCCTGGATGCATTTTCCTGCCATGTGTGCTCTCCAGGCGTAATCCGATGCATCTGTTGTCAGTGTTTGCCTGGCTGTGGGTTGAGTGAAAGGCTGTCCCTTGTTGAGGTGACAAGCTTGGGCCCACCATCGAAACTCCTGTTGAAGGCAAGGAATTAGTGGTATAACTTGTTTCCAAACTTTGACAGTGTTGAGGCCATACACTCTTTAGGTACCAGTGAAGTTTCCTCATATGCAGTCTGGCATATGGAATTAATAATATGCAAGATGCCATGAAGCCCAAGGCCGGCAGAATTATTCTTGCAGGGAGTTGGGTCTTTGTTGCCATTAAATGAAAATATAGAGTCAGTTGTCCTTGCTTGTCTGGCATGAGATAAGCCATCTGGGCCGTTGTGTTCAAGCTGGCACCCAGGAATATCATCTTTTGTGAGGGCACTAGTTTTGATTTCTTTTTGTTTACTGTGTACCCCAGGCAACTTAATAACTTTTTTACGTACGCCAGATGCTTTAGTAGAATGTCCTTGCTCTTTGCTTGAATCAGGCAGTCGTCCAGGTATGGGTAAATTTGAATTCCTTTTTGCCTGCAAAATGCAATTACTGGTGCCAGGCACTTTGGCTTATCTACTGCACCCAGGGTCTTCACAAAGGGCAGTGCAGAGAATTGATAGTGCATTGAACCAGCTAGAAATCTGAGGTATCTTCTGCAGTTTTGTCTGATAGGGACATGCAGGTTATGCCTCTGAGGTCCAAAGGCACGAGCCAAGCTTTCTTGCCCAGCATGGGAAGAAGCTGCTGTAGTGTCAACATTTTTAATTTTGGAACATCCAGGTAAGTGTTTAGAGAAGAAAGGTCCAGAATGGGTCTCCAGGCTTTGTCTTTTCTGGGAACCAGAAAGAGTCTGGAGTAAAATCCTTGTCCTTGCTCCTGTGGTGGCACCTTTTGAATAGCTCTCATGTCCATGAGTGCTGTAATTTGTTTTTGAGCCTCTGTCCATTGATTTGGTGGCAGATTTGGCACTCCTTTTAACCTTGGCAGAGTGTGAAAGTGGAACCTGTAACCTTGAGATGCAATGTTGAGAACCCATTTATCCTTGGTGATGCAATGCCAATTGTGATAGAGAAGTGCCAGTTTTCCTCCTAAGGGGGCTGCCAAGAGAGAGCTGTTTGGCAGCTGCAGTGGAAAGTCATTGAGGCTGCTTTTTATAAGGTTGAGACCTGTCTTCCCCTTCTTTCTGGCCTGGTGTACCCCATTGTCGAGGCCTGTAAGGGCCTTGTGCCTGACCTCTACCTCTTGGGCTTCTGTATCTGCCCCTTTGTGGTCTGTCTGTGACTGGAAAGGACCAATTCTTTGTCTCTGAGCCTTTTCTTGGATTCTGAGTAATCCTGGCCTTCCCAATGGAAATGTTCCCTCATGGTATGTAAGGTTTCCCCAAAGGAGTAGTCCTCAGGCGGAGAGGCTGAGGGAATTGATTCCTCAGCATCAGAATCCTCATAAGGGGGTAAAGAATATCCTAGGTCTGAGGATGAGTCTGAGGAAATGGACACTTGGTCGGAAGATTCATAGTCTGCATACTGTCTGGGACTTTTATCAGGAGGGGGATGGGACCCCCTGATCAGGGTGATTAGGTCTTCGGCCATTTTTAACATTTGTTTTTTAGGCATGGAAGCCTGTCCTGGAGAGAGTTGTGTCTGTTTCTTTGCTTTTAAGGGGGGCTTAGACTTAGTAGAGGGTTTAACAGTTAACTGGGTAGGTCTGAAAACGCCCTCTGTAGCTGTGGATTACTCAGCTACTTCGGTTCCCTCTGTAGGGTTAGGATCAGAAAGCTAAAAACCTAGTGCATCTGAAGGCCCAGCCAACTCCATGTGGGAGTCAGAGGCGGTCTGTGGTTCTGTGGAAGCGGTCGTCAGGGGCTGCGTAGGTGCCTCGCTCAAAACCGGAGAACTGGCGACCGGCCTAGAAGAGGCCTCATAGTCAGTTTTGGGCCTCGGATGCCTGTCCTTGTGCTTTTTATGCATTCCGGTCATCGGAAGTTCCAAAGGCATGGTGTAATTGAATTTTCTCCCAAAATAATGTCGGGTAAAATCAAACCGACGTTTAATAGTGCGCTTGTTAAACCTAGCACAAAACCGACAACCAGTGATGTCGTGGTCAGGGCCTAAGCATGGAATACAATAGGAGTGGAAGTCCTTATGAGGTATTTGCTTCCCACAAAAAATACAATTATTAACTTTTACTGACATCGGTCTGAGGCAAGAAAAAGTTTCCCCAACGGGGTACTTAGCTTTTTAAGAAGACTTCGGTTCTGGATTCGGAATGAAAATCTCAGGAGTCGGTCGACCGGCACTTGCGAACTGCTTCTGCATTGGGCACCGCGCGGCAAGATAGACTGAAGAAAATGGCGACGGCTGCATCTTAAATACCCCTGTCGCACTGACGTCAGGGAGGAGGCGACAGCAGCCAATGCCAGACCAAGACTTTGGAACTCAGGCCGACTGGGGAACTGCCTGACGGCAGGATAACCCAAGTGTAATGACTGCAGCAGTGTAACACATTGAACATCAGGATGTTCCTAAGCGATACCAAATTCTTGAGAAAAGACATATGCTACATATAAATTACTGAATCAATGGGTTCTGCCATCAGTCAAATGAAACAACAAAGCCACTGAACCAGCAACCTAAAATGCAGGATAATCAAGTGTGACAATTATGAAATTCAAAGTCCCAAAGATGAGATGGGTTCTTCAAATTGTATTTATTTAACATTTGTTTACCGGGAAAGTCTGACTTGGAACTAAGCCAATTTTCAGCAGAGGCCAGAGGAGAAATGCTCCAGACGCATGTCTTTGAAACGTGGGAGGAAACCGGAGCACTCGGAGGAAACCCACATGAAGGCAGGGAAGACATGCAGACTCCACACAGAAGGCACTGCAGACGAGAATCAAACTGGAAAACATCTTGCTGTGAGGCGATAATGCTACCACTGCGTCATCCAAATGCAGGCAGATACGTGGAATCCCTTTACGTAGGTTACTCGACAAGTTAATAGATGACCACAATCTTATACATGACGGGACATGAATAACGGACTCAAAATTCCCATGAAATAACCCCAGTAAGCGGTCCTTTAGGATGCAAATTTGCTCTTGAAAGTAGTGCCAGAGTTGCCAATAAAATCATGTCTATTCATTTGGCAACCTTCTTTATTGATGAAACAATTAAAGAGAGAGCTCTCTATATCAGTGATGTATACCATCAGTTCAAATTCCATGTAAAGCAGATGCATACACCAGTGCCACAGAGAGATCAAGAAATACCTGTATCTCACTACAGTAAAGTATACACAACACAGTTCAGATTTTGCTTGAAGTAGACTCATAAAACAAGTACCTCAAAGAAAGTCACATCTGTATGCTAACTACAACAAAGAATACTTCTCTGCCCAAGCAGAGAACCTAGTCTACTCAGCAGAGTTTGCTTGGCAGGTGGGAAAGCTTCCTGGTAGCTACCATGACCTCAAACTCCGGCAAGGAGACTAGCCTCTAGCCTCATCTGAAGAAGGTAGCCTCCACAGATGGAGTCAGAAATTATCACCACCAATGTTGGGGACCAAGAAAGTTTTCCTTAACTTCAAGAGAGTGAAAAATCTAAAACCAAAGCCTTCTTAGCTACGACTATTATACTGGTCTTTCTCCTCTTAGTTTTGCATTGAAGCACAGAATCAGAGAAAAAAGGGGTGGGGGACATAGTAACAGAATCTTTCCATCACAAGACAGTCCACTCCCTACATACCTTTCTCACAATGGAAGGGAAGACACGGACGTTTGTGTATTGAGACATGGTTTAAAACAGTGGAGAACACACTGGCTGCGCAGGGCTGTAACACCCTCCCACATATTTAGACCAGGTACTGCACAGGAGGGGGAAAAAGGTGGAGGTGTATCAATCTTCATCCAGAAGAGACTCACTTCAAGGCTGGTAAAGCAGCACGATTCATTAGAGCTTCTTCATGTCAAAATAACCATCGGAAAGGTCCTGTACCATATATATGCTAGCTACAGAACTCCCTCTATGACAAATGGAAGCCACAATGCCTATTTACAGGAAATAGAATCAGTCAGTATTAAACACAATACCATTTTCCTACTAAACTATCCAACTATAGACTGGAGAATCTACACCACTACTAGTCCACAAGCACAGAGATTCCTGGAATTTGTCAATACAAATGCACTGGAAAAATTAAAGTACCCACTAGAGGGATAATCATCTTGGATTTTGACCATACTAACAAGGGAGCATCTTGCACTCTTCTCTTGCATATCTTCATCACTTGTTAGGTCCAACTACAAAACTATAACTCGAAATAAAACTGAAAACAGAGATCCCTTCCTCCAAAGAACCCTTTAGAAATTTCTTTTAAAGACAATCTACCTACTCCTAAGTGATGCACTGGTAAGCTTCAAATCCCTACCAACCCCATACAACAAATACCCAGAAATGTACATCACCATGATATACCAGCATGTAAACAGCTGCACAGATGCAGATCTACTCTGGAGGAACAAGGGCAAATCCCAGAAACAAACCCATGTGGTGCAATCACATCAACAAGATTTACAATAAAAGGAAAAGAATTTTGACCAAACATTCCCAGAATATTAGAGCCCTTGTCACTGAAGTAAATCCACCAAGGCCAAGTTTGAGGCTAAAATAGCTTCTCAATCCAAATGCAATCACAAGACATTTTAGTTGTGCTTGTAATCTAAAAAACAAAGCACCGAGCTGATCGTAGATAATTGTTACCTACACTGAGGCAGAAGATACAGTGACCATACTGGCTGATAAATTTAGCTTCAAATTTAGCTCTCTCTCCCTTAGTTCTGACAATATCCCTGGATGCATCTTAAATTGCATGAAGTATGATTGAGCCACATCCCTAACACTTTCCAATCTCGGCCTCCACACAGGTTTTATATCAAGTTAATGAACCACAGTTACAATCATTCCCCTGCCTAAGGGAGGATCTTCCACAGACCCATAAATCTGACCAGCCTCATACACAATGCCATGGAAAGACTTAACATAGAATTAATCAATCAAGACATAGGAAAGCTCCAAACAATGGACCCATCTCAGTGTGGATTTGTCAAGGGCATGTCATGCTTTCTCAACCTAGACTTTTTTGAAAAGGTCACCAAAACAAAAGTAAAGTACTCACCACAATGATGCATCTGTGTTGTCTTTTCTGTCCTTCCTCAACCAATAGGTTTTGGATCAGACCAGTTGTTTTCCAGACTTGGGACCGATCACTCAGGCTTCACCACTTACCAGTAATCCTATGCCAACCTCAACTGTACCTCAGAACAAGTTTACCTACAACATATATGATACAGACAGGGAAAAGGAAATTACTTAATCTACTCTGGAACTGCATTAGGGACAACATTCTAAGTGTCCCAAAGGACATAACAGAAGTTTAACTGAAGATCTTCCAATACATGGAAGGGGGAAGGAGGGAGGTAGAGGAAGGATGGAAAGAGAACACAGACGCATCATTATGGTGAGTACATAACTTCTGTATCTATTGTCGTCTCTTCTGTCCATTCTTCAACCACTGGGACAGAGTCCGCAGCTACTTAAATCACAGTAGGTCCTCATAGGATATTCCAAAGTACAGCGTAACAGAAAGCTGCTCTACTCCCAGAAAAAAAACATCCAGTATGCAGTGAATAATAAATGCAAGAACAATTGATCAGGTAGCAGCAGCACAAACATCGTCATTTGATGTTCGACAAAAAGGCAGAAGTGGAGACTGATCTTGTTGAATGTGCTTTTGGAGTTTGTGGTAGATCCAAGCCTTTGGTCTCAAATGTGAGACACAGTTAGGTAACCAGCTTGTCAGTGCAGATTCTGACACAGCCTTGTCCAATTTTACTTTGGAAAAGGAGACAAACAATTTGTCAGACTCCCTGAAAGGTTTCATTCGGTGGAGGTAAAATCACACCTGCCTATGTACATCCAATAAATAAAGCATACATTTTCCTTTATTCGAGAAATTAGGGAAGAAGACTTGTTAATGAATGGATTGATTGAGTTGCTGCCTCTGATGTCACCTTAGGCAGAAAGGAAAAACTGATGCACAAAGAAACACTGTCTTGATGAAAACTTATAAATGGAAACTGACGAAACAAGGCCTGGAGTTCAGCTACTGATGTAACAGCCAGCAAAGAAATGGTTTTCAATGAAAGGAATTTTAGATTCACTATGTCTACTGGTTCAAATGGAGGCTGAGTCAGTGCTCACAGCAGAACAGTAAGATCCAAGGAAGGGTGGGATCGTTCACAGGTGGTCGAAGAAGGAAAATGTCCTTGAAGAAGGCTTTACAAAATGTAAGAGAGGCCAGACTAGAGTGGTTATCCCATATGTGAAAGCTGGAAATGGCAACCAAATTTACATTGATTGTGGACTAACTGGCTCCATCATGAAAAACTGAAGCAAGAAATTCTAACACTGCAGAAATAGGGGAGGAAAAAGTGCCCAAACAGAAAACATTTTCCATTTACATCTGTAAATTTTCCTAGATTAAATTTTCTGAGAGAATCTGAGAATATGTACTACTACTAAAGACAGCCTGGACTACTTATCAGTCACTGGAAGTACAGACACATGCGGACAACTTGAAGGTCCGAATGTCTGGGTATGGCATCCTGGATTGATGAGACAGAAGATCTGGATGTGGATCCAGATAAAGTACCAAAGTAGGGTGTTTCAGATGAGACTAAAGGAAGGGGAAACCACACCTGGCGCGGTCAGAATGGGGCAATGAGGATGACCATGCTCTTCTGCAGAGATGCTTTCTGTAGAAATTTCATAATTACCAGGGTTGGTGGGTGTGCACAATGAAGACTGGAGGCCCAATCGTAGCTCAAAACATCCCTCAGTGAGACTCCTCCTCTGGAGGGATCAGGGCAAAGAAAGCACAGTTGTGTACCCTTACCTTAAATGTAGATGTTCGAGTGTATTCACTGTTGCAGTCATCACATTTGGGTTATCTGCCTGCAGTTAGCCCTCAGCAGGCCTAAATACCAGAGTCTTCAGATTTGTGCATTGGATGCTGCCACTTCTTCCATAATGTCAGGTCGTCAGGGGTGTAAAACATGCAGCCGACACCATTACATCAGTTTTTCCTGCCCCAGATGTCAGGTGCCTCCACAACAGGAAGCAATTATACGGTATGGAACACCCCCAGAAAAAAACAAATACACATGACATATACTAAAGAAGGAGAAAAGGTAAAAGTCAATACAAGTCAGGGGGCTGGAGGGAGGGTAAACCAGGAAACAGTGAATACACTCGAACATCTACATTTATGGTAAGTGTAAACAACTGTACTATGTTCTTTGTGCTTCACTGTTGCAGTCATCAAATTTGGGTGGACTCCCAAAGCTAAGGAAGGGTGGGGATAAAGAGCATTAGGGCTAGCAATAAGGCCCTGATGAGCCTGATCTGCAAGGGCATGGAACGCATTATCATGGAACTTACAAACAAAGACATTGGCAACCTTCAAACACTGGACCCCACCCAGTTTGGGTTCGTGATGGGCCGATCTTGTCTCCTGAACCTGATTGACTTCTTCGAATCAGTCTCCAGAGCTGTGGACGAGGGTAAGGTGGTCAACATAGCCTATTTGGACCTCGCCAAGGCCTTCAACACCATCCCTCACTCTAGAATCATAGATAAACTTACTAAGGGCATAAATCCCTACGGCACTCGATGGGTTGCCAACTGGCTTACTGACAACCTAGACTGTAAAAGTAGCCAATTCCAAATGCAGCTCCAGACAAGTGACAAGAGGAGTACCTCAGGGTTCAGGCCTGGGACCGTTCTTGTTTGGCATCTACTTCTCTGAAGTATAGGCCAACACTAAGGGACTCTGGCTAACAAAGTTCCCAGATGACTGCAAACTGGGAGCCATTACTGAATCCCCAAATGATGTGGATATTCTACAAAAGGGCATTACAGAAACTGATGCTTGGTGCCGGAGCCATGGGCTCAAGCTTAATGCCAAGAAATGTATAGTTATCCCCTTTGGGAAAAAACATGTACCCATTAATTACCACATAGGTGGCAGTACACTAAACAATGAAAGTGTGATGACAAACATAGGGACACAGGTGGACAGTGGTCTCACCTTCGATAACCACAACGCCACAACAGTCAGGAAATCCTTCTATGTGGCAAACCTCATCACTAAGGGCTTTTCATCCAGAAAAAAGGAGGTCATTGTCCCACTGTACTCATCCCTCATTAGACCCATTATAGAGTATAACGCCCCATTTGGTAGGGTCTATATTATAACATCGAACAAAAAGGCAGAAGAATGTTCCGTTTAAGCTTGCTCAGCAAAATCACAACAATAACTAAAAGATGAGTGATGCACCACACCATAAAACGTATCTCAACAATTTATTCAGAGCTGTATCTCAACAAGACAAAAAACCACAAACGGATTAGCGCTTTCAGCTATCAAAGCCTTCTTCAGATCCACATTCAAAAGCCACATCTCAATCTAATATAAAGCATATAGCAGCCAATGATAAAAAACATGTAAACAAGCTGCTTTGCTCTAATCAATATAAGTGCTTAAACAAGCACTTCATCATCCAATGTGTTTCGTTATTCTAATTAACTTTGACTAGCAAGTTAAGATGGAAAATGTAAATTACACTTCGCTTTCTCAAACATCATTGGTCTTAGCTAGCAAATGAAAGCAGAAATGTAAATCAGACTTTACTTGCTTAAAAATCATTGGTTTACTTTAAACATTAGACAAAACCTAGCTTTAACTAGCAAGTTAGGATGGAAAATGTAAATTAAACTTCACTTTCTCAAACATCATTGGTCTGGGCTAGCAAATGAAGGCAGAAATGCAAATCAGACTTTGCTTGCTTAAAAATCATTGGTTTGTATTAGACATTAGACAAAACATAGGGAACTTGTATCAAAAAAGTATTCCCTATCGCTTTCATAAGAATAAAAAACAAGTTATTCCAAGTTCACTCATCAAAAAGCGCGAATCTATAAAGACATTTAACAAAACATATCTTATTAAAATATAAATAATTAAAACATGTTGGCATTTAAAAATACGTACGCAAAGTCCTTAAAGCGCTAATAAAATATATAATATATATATAAAATATAACATATCTGTAAATTATGTAATATATACTACCTACGTAAAAATTATTAAACAGAAGCAGAAAAAATATACATTAATAGTATAAGCAAACACTATCGTTGAAGATGTCAAACAATGAACCCTAGAAGCTATAAAAAGTCTAAACAGCACCATGAAAAGATATAACCATCTTAATTTTCTACTATAAAAAACAGTGACTAAAGATAAAATTAAAAATATAAATACATATAAATATAATACAAGTCACTAGGACAATTAATAAGGCAATATGGTTCTTAATCAGAACCTTCAAACAGACGATAGTACACAATATATAAAAATCATATGATTGATAGTTAAGTCAACTATATGAAAATTATTTACTTATTAAGCTAGGCTGTATATTGAATAATTTTTATATTCTTCAAAAACGGCTTGATTGGTACACTTTCATTTAATCCAGGTGGATGATCAGCCCGCAATCTCATAATTCATTTGGATTCCTCACGTTCAGTCAAATTCACCAAATCACCTTCTCTTTCATTTTGTTTTAACGGAGATATTTATCATGAAATGAAAATTATGCCCTTCATTGCTTTTTATGTGTGTAAATAAAGCATTAGTTTCTTTTCTGGTCCTTATGTCTGATAAATGTTTAGAAATCCTTTCATTTTCATACTGGTTTTCCCTACATAAAAAGCTGTACAAACTGTACAGGTAGTGATGTAAATCACATTTCTACTATCACAATTAGCAGTCCCAGAAAAATAAAATATTTTTCCTGTGTCCGGATGTGTAAATGACTTGGTGCAGTTCATTACATAGCAAGTCTTACAAAAACCACATTTTTTAGTTCCTATAGAGCTTTCTTTTTTCATCATTCTGCCAGAAGAGCCTGTTCCTTCTGTATAGCATAATAGTCTTTTTAGATTTTTCTTATTTTTGAACTGAAAGGTTGGAGTTGAACCTACTATGCTTTTTATCTTAGTATCAGCAGTCAGAACCGGCCAGTATTTCTTAATCACTTGGCAGATAGTATTATGGTCAGATCCAAAAGTTAAGCCAACTCTCAAAGAATTCATATTCTTAGTATTGGTATGATGACTCATTTCCTACGTTTCTAGTTGAATACAAAGGTCTCCCCTTGTTTTTTCTCAGTTAAGTTGCTTCTAAGACATTTGAATTCACTCTCCTAGTCGGATAGCCTCTGTTCAAAACTCTTCAGTAAACTATTCTTTTCCTCAATAAACTCTTTTTCATCAGTACAGAGTTTAGAAATCCTGTCTGATTTTCCACGATATTATTGAAAATATGTCGAGGATGCATACTAGTATAATGCAACATATGTTTCTGCCACATTTGTTTATGAAAGTGGCTGGTAGAAATACTTTCCTTCAGGTCTAAGCTTATACTAACATCCAAAAAATCCATTTCAAACTTGGAGCTTTTGTATTCAAACCTTAAAAAATCAATGGTCTCTGTCAGATAGTAAACAAAACTATTTAACTGCTCTCCATCACCTCTCCAAACGATAAAAATATCGTCAACAAAACGATTGTATAAAGTAATACATTTGCTCCATTGATTCATTGAGTTTCTCATCCATTCTCTCTCCCATTGTGCTAGGACCAAATTCGCATAACTATTGGCACAGGGGGTGCCCATGGCTACCCCCCAACTTTGCCAATAGTATTTGCCTTCATACGTAAAGATGTTATTGAGGATATTGAGGATTAAGTCATGCAGTATACAAATTAGCCTAGGATTAGTTTTTTCTTCCATAAGAAATCTTCTGATGGCTTCAACCCCATAATCATTGGGTACAGACGTAAAAAGGCTATTAACATCTAAAGTCACCAGTAACAGACACTCAAAATAATTTACATTGTATGTAGCTTCATATAATTGCTGTAAAAAAAATCTCCTGTGTCTTTAATAACTGTATTAGCTCTAGGAATCAATTTCTTGAGCTCTTTCTCAACAAATACCGAAATAGACTCAGTCAGCCATCCTCTTCCTGCTACAATGGGATGTAAGGGAGGCGATATTAAGGTCTTATGTATCTTTGGTAGACAATTAATAGAAGGTACAGTAGGATGCTCAACCTCAAAAAGCTCATATTGTTCTTTATCAATGATTCTACTCATCAAGAGGTCATACAGATCATTTTTCACTCTTTGCTTCATCGAGTTCAGTTCACTCTTACTAAACTCATGATATGTCTTATCATCGTTCAACATCTTTCTCATTGAAAAAGAATAGGTTTCAGCATCCATTATTACAACTGCTCCACCTTTATCTGCTGGTTTAATAACTATATCATTTCTTATCTTTAGTTCTTTCAATGCTTGGTTTTCATCCTTAGTTAAATTGTAGAATTGCTTGTTCATATGCATCTGCCTCAATGCAGCCACTTCTTCAACAGCATGTATAAAAGATTCAACAGCTGGTAAATTAATGGGAACAAAAGTACTAGGTTTCTTTAACAATTTCTTTATCACCCTGTTTAACTTTATTATCATTCCCAAAAATATACTTCAAAGTCAGGTTTTTATCAAATAATTTGAGATCTAAGAGAAACTCATCAAACAAAGTTAGAGTAGCTGGTATAAAGTTTAGACCTTTTTCAAATAAATTCATTTGGGATACTGTGAGTTGAACAGTAGACAAGTTCACAACTAGGGATTGGGCTGCACAATCTTCCTTTTCTTCCTTTCCCTGCTCAATGACCTTCCTGTTCGAGGAGTCTTGTTCATAATTAAAAAAGGGAGTTGTTCAACAATAGGTGCATGTATGGCCCTTCTTGCAAATCGCCCCTAAGGGTCGGTCATCTTGTTCATGACTAGAAGTTATCGCCACCTCATCTGTACTCAGTGGTGAATCCAGGGATATCATATTGACATCCAACAGACAAACGCTGCCATTGGTAACTTTATTCAAAGAATTAGGTCCATTTCCTTGGTGTACTTGTGCATTAACACAAAATTCTTTAGAACCAATTAACTTTGATTTGTTTGTACTAGTAGCTGCACTTATTTTCTCTTCTTTTTCTTTATCTTTCTCTCTCTCTCTCTTTTTCTTATGTCAATCCTTGTTTCTCTCCTGTTATCACTTTTTGAGTATTAATAGTGTTCCTAGGCCACTCGAACAGCTGGCCATTTGTTATGTCATTGAAGTCTCTTGTCAATTTATTGCTTTTAATACTTTTCAGCTTGTTCTCATGAGCCAAAAGCTTACCGTGTAAGTTTTCCAATTTCATAAAGTCACTTTCAGAAAGGTTCATATTTTCTAGTTCCTTCTGCTTGTTCTCAATTAGGGAGCTTATTTCTTGTTCTTGAGGTTCAAAAAAATCTAGCAGCAGCCTCATATAACTAAAACTAGTTTGTATATTGATAACTTACCACTGCGCAAGGAGATCTGGAAATGTATTTCCATAGGTCGGCATACATCTGACTCTAAGCCCTCTTGGAATAACTTGATGGTGAAGGCAGGCTTCCATGTGGAAGCGCTGCCATTGTAATCTCTTCAGACGAAAAGCAGCATTCTCTACAGTCCTAAAAACATTTTTAAATTCAGAAGTCTTTCCTGCTATTTCAGTTGTCATTCTCATTTCTCCTTAGATCCAACTGTATAAGCGGATTGCTTATACCAGATAAAAGTCCGCTCGCAAATTTTCTTGCTTCCATATTACACCTTTGAAGGTGTGTACGGAACTTCCAATAGAAACAATGAACAAAAAGGCAGAAGAATGTTCCGTTTAAGCTTAATCAGCAAAATCACAATAATAACTAAAAGATGAGCGATGCACCACACCATAAAACGTATCTCAACAATTTATTCAGAGCTGTGTCTCAACAAGACAAAAAACAAACAACTGATTAGCGCTTTCAGCTATCAAAGCCTTCTACAGCCACACTTGTTTACATTTATTAATTCTTTGTAAATGAAAATTTTTAGTGACAAATCTAAGAAAAATATGTTTAACTATATGTATATATATTATTGTTATGATGTGTGTGTGTGTGTGTGTGTGTGTGTGTGTGTATATATATATATATATATATATATATATATATATATATATATATATATATATACACACAAACATCTTACACCATAGATTTAAATAGGTAACAGTTTAGTCTGTTTAAACATATGTTTTACTTAAATGGATTGTTGTTTATTAATTCCTTTTTAAAGCATGTCTGATTATTTAGGTGTAGTGAGGTAATATATGTAATGAATTTTATATTATATACAAACATTTTATGTATATATATATATATATATATATATATATATATATATATATATTTTTTTTAAAAAGGTTATTCTAAGTTTTATAATTATCTATCTATTTAAATACTTAATTGCTTGAATTTAATTGCACAACCAATCAAAGACGTTTTAGTTATTGGTTATTTATTTAAATGCAGAAAACACAAGCTTTTAGAAGTACTCTGAGGATGCCCTTATGTTTTAGAGGGTGAAACCGCTTAGTACTATTTTGCATTGTTTTTTCAACCATTCATCGTCTATTTGTTTTTTGTTGTTTGTGGACAATAAATCCTGACTGAGTGACTTCTGAGAGCCTTTTTATGATTTACAAGTATATACAGTTACATTTTCTTCTTTAACAATTTCTTTATCACCCTGTTTAACTTTATTATCATTCCCAAAAATATACTTCAAAGTCAGGTTTTTACCAAATAATTTGAGATCTAAGAGAAACTCAAACGAAGTTAGAGTAGCTGGTATATTTTATTAGCGCTTTAAGGACTTTGCGTACATATTTTTAAATGCCAAAATGTTTTAATTATTTATATTTTAGTAAGATATGTTTTGTTAAATGTCTTTATAGAATCGCACTTTTTGATGAGTGAACTTGGAATAACTTGTTTTTTATTCTTATGAAAGCGATAGGGAATACATTTGGATATAAGTTCCCTATGTTTTGTCTAATGTCTAACACAACCCAATGATTTTTAAGCAAGCAAAGTCTGATTTACATTTCTGCTTTCATTTGCTAGCCCAGACCAATGATGTTTGAGAAAGTGAAGTTTAATTTACATTTTCCATCCTAACTTGCTAGTTAAAGCTAGGTTTCGTCTGTTTAAAGTAATCCAATGATTTTTAAGCAAGTAAAGTCTGATTTACATTTCTGCTTTCATTTGCTAGCTAAGACCAATGATGTTTGAGAAAGCGAAGTCTAATTTACATTTTCCATCTTAACTTGCTAGTCAAAGTTAATTAGAATAACGAAACACATTGGATGATGAAGTGCTTGTTTAAGCACTTATATTGGTTAGAGCAAAGCAGCTCGTTTACATGTTTTTTGTCATTGGCTGCTATATGCTTTATATTAGACTGACATTTGGCTTTTGAATGTGGATCTGAAGAAGGCTTTGATAGCTGAAAGCGCTAATCAGTTGCTTGTTGTTTTTTGTCTTGTTGAGATACAGCTCTGAATAAATTATTGAGATACGTTTTATGGTGTGGTGCATCGCTCATCTTTTAGTTATTGTTGTGATTTTGCTGAGCAAGCTTAAACGGAACATTCTTTTGCCTTTTTGTTCATTGTTTCTATTGGAAGTTCTGTACACACCTTCAAAGGTATAATATGGAAGCAAGAAAATTTGCAAGTGGACTTTTATCTGGTATAAGCAATCCACTTATACAGTTGGATCTAAGGAGAAATGAGAATATGACAACTGAAATAGCAGGAAAGAATCCTGAATTTGAAACTGTTTTTAGGACTGTAGAGAATGTTGCTTTTCGTCTGAAGAGATTACAATGGCAGCGCTTCCACATGGAAGCCTGCCTTCACCATCAAGTTATTCCAAGAGGGCTTAGAGTCAGATGTATGCCGACCTATGGAAATACATTTCCAGATCTCCTTGCGAAGTGGCAAGCTATCAATATACAAACTAGTTTTAGTTATATGAGGCTGCTGATAGATTTTTTTAAACCTCAAGAACAAGAAATTAGTTCCCTAATTGAGAACAAGCAGAAGGAACTAGAAAATATGAACCTTTCTGAAAGTGACTTTATGAAATTGGAAAACTTACAAGATAAGCTTTTTAGCTTATGAGAACAAGCTGAAAAGTATTAAAAGCAATAAAATGACAAGAGACTTCAATGACATAAAAAATGGCCAGCTGTTGGAGTGGCCTAGGAACACTATTAATACTCACAAAGTGATAACAGGAGAGAAACAAGGATTGACAAAAGAAAAAGAAAGAGAAAGATAAAGAAAAAGGAGAAAATAAGTACAGCTACTAGTACAAATAAATCAAACTTAATTGGTTATAAAGAATTTTGTGTTAATGCACAAGTACACCAAGGAAATGGACCTAATTCTTTGAATAAAGTTACCAATGGCAGCATTTGTCTGTTGGATGACAATATGATATCCCTGGATTCACCAGGGACTACAAATGAGGTGGCGATAACTTCTAGTCATGAACAACCCTTAGGGGCGATTTGCAAGAAGGGGGCCATACATGTACCTATTGTTGAAAAACTCCCTTTTTTAATTATGAACAAGACTCCTCGAACAGGAAGGTCACTGAGCAGGGAAAGGAAGAAAAGGAAGATTGTGCAGCCCAATGCCTAGTTGTAAACTTGTCTACTGTTCAACTCACATAATCCCAAATGAATTTACTTGAAAAAGGTCTAAGCTTTATACCAGCTACTCTAACTTTGTTTGATGAGTTTCTCTTAGATCTCAAATTATTTGGTAGAAACCTGACTTTGAAGTATATTCTTCGGAATGATAATAAAGTTAAACAGGGTGAAAAGAAATTATGTTAAAGAAACCTAGTACTTTTGTTCCCATTAATTTACCAGCTGTTGAATCTTTTATACATGCTGTTGAAGTGGCTGCATTGAGGCAGATGCATATGAACAAGCAATTCTACAATTTAACTAAGGAAGAAAACCAAGCACTGAAAGAACTAAAGATAAGAAATTATATAGTTATTAAACCAGCAGATAAAGGTGGAGCAGTGGTAATAATGGATGCTGAAACCTATTCTTTTTCAATGAGAAAGATGTTGAACGATAAGACATACCATGAGATTAGTAAGAGTGAACTGAACTCGATGAAGCAAAGAGTGAAAAATGATCTATATGACCTCTTGATGAGTAGAATCATTGATAAAGAACAATATGAGCTTTTTGAGGTTGAGCATCCTACTTACTGTACCTTCTATAATGGTCTACCAAAGATACATAAGACCTTAACATCGCCTCCCTTACGTCACATTGTAGCAGGAAAAGGATGGCTGACTGAGCCTATTTCGAGATTTGTTGAGAAAGAGCTCAAGAAATTGATTCCTAGAGCCAATACAGTTATTAAAGACACAGGAGATTTTTTACAGCAATTATATGAAGCTACATACAATGTAAATGATTTTGAGTGTCCATTACTGGTGACTTTAGATGTTAACAGCCTTTTTACGTCTGTACCCAATGATTATGGGGTTGAAGCCATCAGAAGATTTCTTATGGAAGAAAAAACTAACCCTAGGCTAATTTGTATACTTCTTGACTTAATTCTCAGCAATAACATCTTTACGTATGAAGGCATACACTACTGGCAAAGTTGGGGGTGTAGCCATGGGCACCCCCTGTGCCAATAGTTATGCGAATTTGGTCCTAGCACAATGGGAGAGAGAATGGATGAGAGACTCAATGAATCAATGGAGCAAATGTATTACTTTATACAATCGTTTTGTTGACAATATTTTTATCGTTTGGAGAGGTGATGGAGAGCAGTTAAATAGTTTTGTTTACTATCTGACAGAGACTATTGATTTTTTAAGGTTTGAATACAAAAGCTCCAGGTTTGAAATGGATTTTTTGGATGTTAGTAAGACCTGAAGGAAGGTATTTCTATCAGCCTCTTTCGTAAACAAATGTGGCGGAAGCATATGTTGCATTATACTAGTATGCATCCTCGACATATTTTCAATAATATTGTGGAAAATCAGACAGTTAGGATTTCTAAACTCTGTACTGATGAATAAGAGTTTATTGAGGAAAGGAATAGTTTACTGAAGAGTTTTGAACAGAGAGGCTATCCGACTAGGAGAGTGAATTCAAATGTCATAGAAGCAAATGAACTGAGAAAAAACAAGGGGAGACCTTTGTATTCAACTAGAAACGTAGGACATGAGAGTCAACATACCAATACTAAGAATATGAATTCTTAGAGAGTTGGCTTAACTTTTGGATCTGACCATAATACTATCTGCCAAGTGATTAAGTAATACTGTCCGGTTCTGACTGCTGATACTAAAATAAAATGCATAGTAGGTTCAACTCCAACCTTTCAGTTCAAAAATAAGAAAAATCTAAAGACTATTGTGCTATAGGGAAGGAACAGGCTCTTCTGGCAGAAGGATGAAAAAAGAAAGCTCTATAGGAAATAAAAAATGTGGGTTTTGTAAGACCTGCTATGTAATGAACTGCACCAAGTCATTTACACATCCGGACACAGGAAAAATATTTTATTTTTCTGGGACTGTTAGTTGTGATAGTAGAAATGTGATTTACATCACTACCTGTACAGTTTGTACAGCTTTTTCTGTAGGGAAAACCAATATGAAAATGAAAGAAAGGATTTCTAAACATTTATCAGACATAAGGACCAGAAAAGAAACTAATGCTTTATTTACACACATAAAAAGCAATGAAGGGCGTAATTTTCATTTCATGACAATATCTCAGTTAAAACAAAATGAAAGAGAAGGTGATTTGGTGAATCTGACTGAACGTGAGGAATCCAAATGGATTATGAGATTGCGGGCTGATCATCCACCTGGATTAAATGGAAGTGTACCAATCAAGCCATTTTTGAAGAATAGAAAAATTATTCAATATACAGCCTAGCTTAATAAATAAATAATTTTCATATAGTTGACTTGCTAACAACTATCAATCATATGATTTTTATACATTGTGTACTATCGTCTGTTTGAAGGTACTGATTATGACCCATATTGCCTTATTAATTGTCCTAGTGACTTGTATTATATTTATATATATTTATATTTTTATTTTTAGTCACTGTTGTTTATAGTAGATATTTAAGATGGTTATCATATCTTTTCATGGTGCTGTTCAGACTTTTTATAGCTTCTAGGGTTCGTTGTTTATGAAATCTTCAACGATAGTGTTTGCTTATACTATTAATGTATATTTTTTCTGCTTCTGTAATAATTTTTATGTAGGTAGCATATATTACATAACTTACAGATATGTTATATTTTATTAGCGTTTTGTTATTAAGGACTTTGCGTACGTATTTTTAAATGTCAAAATGTTTTAATTATTTATATTTTAGTAAGATATGTTTTGTTAAATGTCTTTATAGAATCACGCATTTTGATGAGCGAACTTGGAATAAAGTACAGTTTTGTACCTACCATAAATGTAGATGTCTGAGTGCTGATACAGCTGCAGTCATAACAGATGGGTTCTCCTGCCGTCAGACAGGTCCTCGGAAGGCCGAATTCCAAAGTCTAGGTCCGGCGTCGGTTGTCGTCGCTTCTTCCCCGACGTCAGTGCGACAGGGGTATAAAAGAACCAGCTGACGCCATTTTCTTCAGTTTTTCTTGCCCCAGATGTCAGGTGCCCCCAGAAGGAAGGCAATACATAAATTTGTGTAATAAAGCAATGCAATATAATCAAAATACAGTAGTTGCAAGCAAATACACCATAAATGAATACCCCAATCAGGTTGTATGAGGAGGTGTTAGCCAACAGGCCTGTCCCAAGAGGGGAAGGAGGGAGGGAAACATGGACTGCAGCTGTATTAGCACTCGAACATCTACATTTATGGTAGGTACAAAACTGAACTATGTTCATCGTGCATACAGCTGCAGTCATAACAGATGGGTAGAATCCCAAAGCTAAGAAAGGGGTGGTAGGCACTAGGTGGAACTAGGAGAAGCCAAGATGCCCTGCAAGACTGCAGTGGCAAAGCCTGCTCTAGTTTTGGAGTATAATGGTAGGTGGTAGTACTTGGAGAAGGTATGCACAGAACTCCAAGTGGCTGCTTCCAAAATATCTTTGGTAGGAAATCCTCTGAGGAAAGCTGCAGAGGTAGCTGTGGCCCTTGTGGAGTGAGATCTGATGCCTGCAGGTACAGTTTTACCATGAAAAGAGTAACAAAAGCGTATGCAGTGGGCTATCCATTTTGAGATTGTCTGTTTGGAAATTGGCTTCCCTTGAGCTCCTATAGCACAGGACACAAGGAGCTGTTCTGATTTTCTGAAAGGCTTTGTTCTGTCCAAATAATAACGCAGCTGTCTGTGGATGTCCAAGGAATGTAGTAGTCTCTCTCCTTTGTTTTGAGGGTTAGGGTAAAAGGTAGGTAAGTGTATAGCCTGATTCAAAGCTACCCTGGATACCACCTTTGGCATAAAGGACGGTTGGTTCGTAAGGAAACTCTGTCCTGATGGAAGATGATAAAGGGCTGCACAGCCATGAGGGCTTGTAGTTCCGATACCCTACGAGCTGAGGTGATAGCCAGAAGGAAAACTGTTTTCCAGGACAAATATTGCAAATCTGTTGAGGCAGCTGGCTCAAAAGGAGGCAAGGTCAGCTTTTCTAGAATGAAATTGAGGTCCCAAGCAGGTATTGGTTGTTTCCTTGGGGGTTTTATATTCTTAGCCCCTCTGAGGAACTGTCTTAAGAGGGGGTGAGAGAATAAAGGTGGATCAGTGTTGTATTCTGCAGAAATGGCTGAGGCATGGATTTTGATGGAGGAGAATGAAAGTCCACTGCTTAGCAGCTCAGCTAGATACTGTAATATTTGAGGTAAATTCAGTTTTTCAGGATTCTGGCCCTTTTTCTCATTCCAGGCACAAAACAGTTTCCATTTTGCGGAGTAAGCTTTTCTACTTGGAGAGTAGGGTCTGTTGTGATGTTAAGGTATCTTCCATGCGGCCAGATTGAGTGTTTTCAGCTGACTGTGAAGAGTTTTGAAGCTGTGCTGAGTCAGAAGTGGTGGCATTAGAGGTAGGATCCATGGAGGGGAATGCGTCAGGCTCCTCAGGAGTGGGTACCAGTGCTGTCTTGGCCAGTCTGGAGCAATGAGAATCATCATTGGTCTGTCTGCTCTGGTTTTTAATAGAACTTTGGGCAGCAGAGGAAGACGTGGAAAGGCATAAACTGTCATTGTTGTCCAACTGAAAGAGAGAGCATCCACTCTCCAGGCCTGTGGATGAAAAGTCCTTGAGCAGAATTTTGTCAATTGGTGATTTTTGTGGGAGGCAAAGAGATCTAGGTCTGGCCTTCCCCATGCTTGAATTATCTCTGTAAAAACATGAGGATGCAACTTCCATTCGTGTGGATCTGTCATATTTCTGCTTAGGTTGTCTGCCAGCGTGTTTTCCTTGCCTAGCAAGTACTGTGCTTTAAGTTTGATTTGTAATTCCAGAGCCATGTTCCAAAGTGACATGGCCAGCCTGCATATGGGGTATGAATGGGTTCCTCCCTGTTTGTTTATGTACCACATTACTGTGGTGTTGTCTGTCCTTATCAATAGTTGACCTGGATGCAGAAGGTCTTTGAAGGCTATAATAGCATTTATTACTGCTAGCATTTCCTTTTGATTGATGTGAAGATGCTTTTCTTTTTGGGACCATTTGCCCTGAATGCACCGATCTGTCATGTGCGCCCCCCGAGGCATAGTCCGAGGCGTCTGTTGTGATGATTTAATTTGCTTGAGGCTTGCAGAATGGGAGACCTGTGTTTGTTTGGCATACTTGAGCCCACCACAGAAATTCCTTTTGAAGACATGGAATTAGTGGTATTATTGTTTCCAAACTGTGGCTGTGTTGAGACCATAGGTTTTTCAGGTACCATTGAAGTTTCCTCATATGCAGCTTTGCACATGGGATTAGTAGGATGCAAGATGCAATTGATTCCCAGAGCCTGCAGGATTTTCCTTGCAGTCAGCCTGGTGAAATTTGCTAGTTTTCTGAAGTATTGAGTTAGTTGCCCCTGCTTCTCTGAGGTAGGCCATCTGGGTGTTTGTGTCCAAGTTGGCACCCAGGAAAATTATTTTCTGAGAGGGTATTAGCCTTGATTTCTTTTTGTTGACTGTGTATCCCAGAGAATTCAACAACATTATTACAAAAGCCAGATGTTTCAGAAGTATGTGCTTGCTGTCCACTTGGATCAGGCAGTCGTCCAAATATGGGTATATTTGTATCCCTTGAAGTCTGCAGTAGGCAATTACTGATGCCAGGCATTTCGTGAATACTCTGGGCGCAGTAGATAAGCCAAAGGGCAATGCAGAGAATTGGTAATGGGTTGAACCTGCAAGAAATCTGAGGTATCTTCTGCAATTATGTCTGATTGGGACATGCAGGTATGCCTCCTTGAGGTCCAATGTTACCAGCCAAGACTCCTTGCCCAGCATGGGAAGAAGCTGCTGTAATGTGAGCATCTTGAATTTTGGTACGAGTAAAAATGTGTTTAGGATGGATAGGTCCAAAATAGGTCTCCAATCTTTTCCCTTCCTTGGTACCAGGAATAGTCTGGAATAAAAACCTTGACCCTGTTCGTGAGTAGGTACCTCTTGAATAGCTTTCATGTCCATGAGATCTGAAATTTGTCTTTGTGCCTCTGCCCTTTGATTGTGTGGCAGGTTTGGCATGCTTCTCATTTTTGGAAGGGTGTGAAAATGGAATCTGTAGCCTCTGTTTATAATGTCCAGGATCCATTTGTCTTTTGTGACAATATGCCATTTTTTTGAAAATAATGCCAGTTTTCCATCTAAGGGTGCTGCCATTTGAGCCTTGCTTGGCATGCAAAGGGGAAAGTCATTGGGCTTGCTTTCTGAATGGCTGCGAACTATCCTCACCACCTCTTTGTGTAGGAGCTTGCCATTGTCTGCCTCTAAACGATCCTTGAGATTGCCCTCTGCCCCTCGGGCGCCTGTATCTACCTCTTTGGGGTCTGTCCGTTGCTGGAAAGGACCAATTTTTGGAAGGCCAACTTCTACTGAAACGTGGAGGTTGTACCTGTAGAAAATCTTTCACTGTTTGCATTGATTTAGCCTTTTCCTCCATTTTCTTTAATACCTCCTCAGCTTTAACACCAAATAAATAATACATCCTTTTGTAGAGGGTCATCTAGTAATTTAGCTTTGACATGATCTGGTAAGGTTTGCTCCTTGAGCCAGGCATATCTACGTATGACTGATCCTGTAACAGCAGCTCTACATGAGGCCTCTAGAGCATCAAAACCACATTGCAAGGTATGTTTACCCACTTGTTCTGCACTATGCATCAAATCCTGCAACTCCATCAAGTCTGGTTGTTCAGGTTGTGACATTTTGCTTCTCAATAACAGAAACTGTTGGTACTTTAGCATATGGAACTGGCAGTTTAATGCCCTCATGGTTAAGGTGGCAGAGGTGTATACCTTTTTCCCCCACCTTTCTAAGGATCTGGAATCTCTCTCGGAAGGTAACAGATTTTTAGCAGTGGAGGCCTTAATTACCTTGGAGCCCTGTGAGATAGTTTCTGGGTCAGCAGCATGGCTTTTGTATAAAAATTGGTGTGAGTCAGGAACCCGGTAGTACCTATCAGGCTTGACTGGGGCTGAAGGTAAAGAATCCAGGTTAAGGCAGGCCTCAGAGTACACATCATCTAGTATGTCTAAGACAGGAGGTATAGCCAGAGGCCTGTGCTGAGGTAGCAAGAGAAAATCCCTAAGCCTTTTCTTGGAATCAGAGTACTCCTGGCCTTCCCAGTGGAAGTGTTCCCTTAAGGTATGCAAGGTTTCCCCAAATGAGTAATCCTCTGGGGGGGGGGGCAGAGGGAATGGACTCCTCTGCATCAGAATCTTAAAGGGGAGTAAGAATGTTCCTGTTCAGAGTGCTCTGAAATAATGGAGGCCTGGTCAGAGGAGGGGGATTCTTTCTCCACTCTGGGCCTTTTGTCCGGGGAGGTTGAGAACTCCTGATAAGAGTAATTAAATCCTCAGCCATTTTAAGCATCTGTTTTTTAGGCATGGGGCCTGGAGAAGGGCCCTGTGTAGCTTGTCTCTTAGAATGCATGGCTGCTTTAGACTTAGTGAAAGCCTTGATGGAAAAAGAAGAGGAAGGTCTGAAGACACCTTGAGAGGAGGCAGACCTGTCTACATTTTGAGATTCACCACCAAGAGTGGCTTCGGTATCTGTAGTCGGGGTGTGGGCGAGCCTGTGACCTCGGGCACAGAAGACACCGCCAATGAAGGTGTCATCAGTAGGCAGGGGCTGCGTAGGCGCCTCGCTGAGAACTGGACCACCTGTAGTCTGCTTTGGCGTGGTGTCGGTAGAGGCCGTGGACCTCGTGTGTTGGTCCTTATCTTTGCGTTTTTTAGACAAAACTGGAATCGGAGTATCCGACGACATAATATAGTTAAATTTTTTGCCAAAATAGTGCTGGGCGAACTCCGCCAGCCGCTTAATGGTGCGTTTGTTGAATGTAGCACAAAAACGACAGACCGAGATGTCGTCGTCTGGGCCCAAGCGGTTGTGCTGGTACATGCTAGGAATGTCAACACAAAACTCCGCTCACTGGAAGGTGTCCCCCAATTTGGAAGATGCAGACATTTGCACAACAGGTAGCACCACAGTCATATCAGGCTACACTTCCTTCCACATGTTCAGATCTGAAACTTAAATGGTGCAAGGTAATGCACAGGGTGTATACATATTCATTAGAGATAGATACACATCCAGATTGGTTAAATGGTGTGATTCCCTGGAGAAACTGCAGGTACTGTTCACTACCGGTAGGGCACATAATCAAGCCATTGCCACCTACAGGAGTCACTCCATGAATCACGACACCCATTTTGCTTATTTGAATCTAGTTGTATCTATCAGGCTACATCAAAACAACATGGTTTGGGGTGACTACCCACCAACCGGGTTGACTACTTGTGCTGACACTTACTTGGCCAAGATTAGTCAACTTCCTTAACTACAATGCCCTGGACCAGTGATGTGGCATCCCCACAAGGGGAGCCAACATACTGTATCAGGTACTTGCCAATATGGGTGACCACTGTCACACCTCCACTGTAAGATCCTCCCTAATGAGATTTGATCACAAATCAATCTCATTAAAGGTAAGTATCACACCTGACTCCCCTTTGCAGCAAATACAGTAATACACTTCAACAAAACAGATTGTAAAGATTGTAATTTCCTTTGAGATGGTATAATTCGCGTGGCTGTACCTTCCCCTCTGATGGAACAGGTAACTATGCCAAGGTATACACCAGTGCTTAATGAAAGCACCTGTACAACTGCATAGACTTGGGTGTACCTGACTGGAGCAAAACAAGCCCCTCATGACACAGGAAATCTGCTTGGTGGACAAATGCCATTAGCGTGCTTTACAATAAGAGGCGGACATTGCTGTGTAACAGTGGGAGGGAGGGATCCCCCTAAAATGGAACACTCCCTCCTCGGCTGAAACAAGAAAATAGTGTTGTTGTGAAGTCCTGCTAAAGAAAGTATGTGACAAAATTAGCCCCTTCCACAAAGGACAACCACAAGGCATTGTGTAGTTGGGGGTGGGAGGTTGGCATAATGGTTAAGGTACTTACCTTACAAACATAAAGTTCAGGGTTTGATTCTCACATGCGGTAATTGGCTAGGCTGAAAATGGCCTACAAGGGCAGTTAGCCTAGTACTAATCTATGAACCTATGAATGCAGAGGGAATGAAAATCCTTATGCGGCATTTGCTTCCCACATGAAATACAATTATTAACTTTGTCTGACATCGGTCTGAGGCAAGAAAAGTTTCCCCAACGGGGTACTTAGCTTTCAAGAAGATTTCGGTTGCAAAATTTTCGTAATTTCAGGAGCTGGCCGACCGGCACTTGCGAACTGCTTCTGCTTCGGGCACCGCACGGCAAGAAAGACTGAAGAAAATGGCGTTGGCTGGTTCTTTTATACCCCTGTCGCACTGACGTCAGGGAAAAAGCGGCGACAACCGACGCCGGACCTAGACTTTGGAATTCGGCCAACCGAGGACCCGCCTGACGGCAGGAGAACCCATCTGTTATGACTGCAGTTGTATGCACGATGAACATCTTGTTTTTTATTCTTATGAAAGCGATAGGGAATACTTTTTTAATACAAGTTCCCTATGTTTTGTCTAATGTCTAACACAAACCAATGATTTTTAAGCAAGCAAAGTCTGATTTACATTTCTGCTTTCATTTGCTAGCCCAGACCAATGATGTTTGAGAAAGTGAAGTTTAATTTACATTTTCCATCCTAACTTGCTAGTTAAAGCTAGGTTTTGTCTAATGTTTAAAGTAAACCAATGATTTTTAATCAAGTAAAGTCTGATTTACATTTCTGCTTTCATTTGCTAGCTAAGACCAATGATGTTTGAGAAAGCGAAGTCTAATTTACATTTTCCATCTTAACTTGCTAGTCAAAGTTAATTAGAATAACGAAACACATTGGATGATGAAGTGCTTGTATAAGCACTTGTATTGGTTAGAGCAAAACAGCTTGTTTACATGTTTTTTGTCATTGGCTGCTATATGCTTTATATTAGACTGAGATGTGGCTTTTGAATGTGGATCTGAAGAAGGTTTTGATAGTTGAAAGCGCTAATCCGTTGTTTGTTGTTTTTTGTCTTGTTGAGATACAGCTCTGAATAAATTGTTGAGATACGTTTTATGGTGTGGTGCATCGCTCATCTTTTAGTTATTTTATTATAACATCGACATTGCAAAATGTCAAATATTATAATATCGACATCACTACATCAAGGCTGAAAATAGCGAAGCCGCAGAACATCAAATTCTTACCTAGGGCAAGGTTTTGGTGGGCTGTTCCGTGGTTTCGCTATTTCCTCCACTATGGTGCGATAGTTACGGACGTGAGGGTGCGGGTTAAGGTAAGTGGATAGGCAGGAATGTGTGTATGGTTTAGTGTAGGGTTAGAAGTAGGGTTTTGTGAAGTGTATGTGCGTGTATTATTTAGTTCATTTGTGTACAGCTACAGCTCCTTAGGGTAAGTGTGCGATAGTTACAGACCTTAGGGTTAGGGTGCGGGTTAAGGTTAGTGAATAGATAGGAATTATGTACAGTTTAGTGTAGGGTTAGAAGTAGGGGGTTTTTTTAAGTGTATGTGTGTGGATTATTTATTTTGGTGTGCTTGTGTTGTGTGTATGTTTTCTCGGAACAGCAAAATTTTTTCCCTGGGAAATAATTTGCTATTCTGAGTGTTCGATGTTAGCACATTTAGAAATTCCAAGTTCGAGTCTATGGTGTTCGATATTTTGGAATTTCGATTATGTGATATAGACCCGTTTGGTATGCATCTCACAAAACATCTGCAATAGCTGGAAAGGCCGCAGAAATACCTCACTAAAAGAATCACAGGCCTAAAGCAGACTCCATATGCTGACCGTCTAAAAAACTCCAGCTATACTCTGTGGCATATCGTCTACTCAGAGGCGATCTCCGCTTAACATACAAGGCCATGTCAAAACCTGAGCTGCTGGACTTGCTCCACTTAAAGAAATCCCAATCCCTCAGAGCCACACGCTCCAGTACTCTAAACGTGGTCATCACAATGAACAAAACATGCTGGAGGGATAGGTTCCTGACCCAGAAAGTCCCCATACTCTGGAACAGACTGCCCATGCATGTCAAGCAGAGCACCTCCTTGGCCCTCTTCAAAAGGAACCTTGATGATTGGATGGGAGATAGGAAATTCACCCCGGGGATCATATCAGTCGCCCTGCTAGACAGGGGTCCAGGGAGGGGTCCAGGGAAGTAAATATTGTGGGAAGAAATATCCAGGGAATTGTTATGGCTAGGCTTGTATAGGCCCCTAGGGCCGATAGCCTAGTACCAACCTATGAACCTATAAAACTGCTGTGGCAAATCCAGCTCTGGATTTAGAAAAGATAGGCAGGTGGTAATGCTTGGTGAAAGTATGCACAGAGCTCCAGGTTGCAGCTTCCAGGATGTCCCTGGTAGGACTCATCTGAGAAATGTAGTAGAGGTAGATGCAGCCCTGGTGGAATGTGTTCTTATCTCCTGTGGGGTAGGTTTTCCATGATGTTTATAGCAGAAATGGATGCAATGTGCTATCCATTTGGAAATAGTTTGCTTTGAAATTACCTTCCCCTCAGCCCCTACAGCAAAGCTAACTAGCAGCTGGTCAGATTTTCTGAGAGGCTTAGTCATGTCCAAAGAGAATATAAGCTGTCTGTGTACGTCCAGAGAATGCAGTATATCCTTTCCCCTTTATTCTGACGATTTGGGAAAAAAGTAGGCAAATGAATGGACTGGTTTAGAGCCACACTCACCACCACCTTGGACATGAAGGATGGATTAGTCCTGAGGGAAACCCTGTCTGCATGGACGATAATGAAAGGTTCCACTGCCATGAGGGCCTGCAGTTCAGACACTCTTCTTGCTGAAGCGATGGCTAGAAGTAAAGCTGTTTTCCAAGAAAGGAATTTCAACTCTGCTGTAGCAGCTGGTTCAAAGGGGGGAAGAGTGAGTTTTTCCAATACAAAGTTAAGGTCCCAGGCTGGAGTGGAATCCCTTCTGTGGGGCCTTAAATTTTTGGCCCCTCTAAGGAATTGTTTTAGCAGGGGATGAGAGAAGAGGGGTGGGTCAGTATTATAATGTGCTGATATGGCAGAGGCATGAATCTTAACTGAAGAGAAAGATAGGCCCTTGTGGAGCATTTCTGTTAAATAATCTAGAATATGAAGTAAGCTGGGCACCGTTGTGCCCATCCCAAGCCTGGCTCCAGGAACGGTATCTTTTCCACTTTTCTGAACAGGATCTTCTAGTACTAGGCCTCCTTGCCTTAAGAATACCATCCAGTACCTGCTTACTGAGGGTTGCTGAGGTGAGGTCAGGAAACTAGCCAGGCTGCAAGGTTCAGGGTTTGAAGCCGAGGGTGCAGAATCTGGACCTCCTGCTGGGACAGCAGGGAAGGAGTCTGAGGCAGA
Source organism: Protopterus annectens (assembly GCF_019279795.1). NCBI lineage: Eukaryota > Metazoa > Chordata > Ceratodontiformes > Protopteridae > Protopterus > Protopterus annectens. The sequence goes on from NC_056746.1 coordinate 532,987,150, forward strand.
TGCCACAGTTGTAGCACTGTCAGACTGTGCAAACGGGGGTACCAGTGCTGGCGTGGCCAGTCTGGTGCAATCAGTATCGTTCCTTGGCTTGTCCTGTTTGATCTTTAGAAGAACCTTCGAGGGCAGAGGGGGAAAGGCATAAACTGAGAGGCTTTCCCAAGTAAAAGACAGAGCATTCACTTTCCAAGCTTGACTGTGGGGAGTTCTGGAGCAGAATTTGTTCAACTGGTAGTTCTGAGGGGAGGCAAACAGGTCTACTTCTGGAGTCCCCCATTTGTTCAAGAGCTTGAAAATTTTGGGTTCCAGTTTCCATTTGTGTGGGTCCATTAGATTTCTGCTTAAGTTGTCTGCTAGTGAATTTAGTTTGCCTGGCAGGAACTGAGCTTGTAGGTTCACTTGGTAGCTCAACGCTGTGTTCCACAGAGCCATGGCTAGTCTGCAGAATGGCTAGGAATGGGTCCCCCCTGCTTGTTTATGTACCACATAACTGTGGTGTTGTCTGTCTTTACCAATAGTTGTCCTGGAAGGATAAGGTCTCTGAAGGCTGTCAGAGCATTCTGTACAGCTAACATTTCTTTTTGATTGATATGCAGCTGCATCTGTTTTGGGTTCCATTTGCCCTGAATGCACTGCCCTGCCATGTGAACCCCCATGCAAAGTCTGATGTGTCTGTTGTTAGGGTTTGGGCGGCAGGGGGTAGAGTGAAAGGGAGTCCCTTGTTGTGGTAGCAGGCCTCTGCCCAACAAACGAACTCTGCCCTTAGACAAGGGATAATATGAATCATTGTTTCCAGGTCCTGAGAATGTTGATACCATAGACTTTTTAGATACCATTGAAGTTTCCTCATATGTAGTCTTGCATATGGAATTAACAGAATGTAAGAGGCCATGAACCCCAAGGCTTGCAGGATTTTCCTTGCAGATAGCTGGGTTTTTGTGGCCAGTAGTCTGAAGTAGGTTGTCAAATGAACTTGTTTCTCTGAAGTGAGGAATGCCATCTGGGAAGTTGTGTTCAAGCTTGCTCCCAGGAATACAATCTGTTGGCAGGGTAAAATGTGTGATTTCTTCTCGTTGATGGTGTATCCCAGTGAGGTTAGAAATCTTTTTACAAATGCCAGGTGCTGTAATAGCAAGTCCTGACTCTCTGCCTGAATCAGGCAATCGTCCAAATATGGGTAAATCTTAATGTTTCTCTGCCTGCAAAATGCAATGGCAGGAGCTAGGCACTTTGTAAATACCCTGGGCGCAGTAGATAAGCCAAAGAGCAGAGAACTGATGGTGCATGGAGCCAGCCCTGAAGCATAGGAATTTTCTGCAGGATTCCCTTATTGCGATGTGAAAGTAAGCTTCTTTTAAGTCTAGAGTTGCCAGCCAGGCATCCTTGACTAGCATAGGAAGAAGCTGCTGAAGAGTTAGCATTCTGAATTTTGGCACCACCAGACAGGTATTGAGACTAGAAGGGTCCAGGATAGGACGCCAGGAGTTTTCTTTTCTGGGAGCAAGGAACAGTCTTGAATAAAAACCTTGTCCCCTTTGTTCTACGAGCAGGTTGAATAGCCCTGATACTGAGGAGAGAGTGCACTTGTTTTTGGGCCTTCGCCCACTAGTTTGTGGGAAGGTATGGCCATCCACTTGAGGTTGGGAGTGAGTGGAAGTGGAATCTGTAACCTACAGAAAACTATGTTTAAAACCCATTTGTCTTGGGTAATGAGTTCCCAGTGTTTGCATGCAGGGCGAGCTTTCCTTCTAAGGGAGCAAGTAGCTGAGCAAGGCTTGGTAGGGGGTAAGGATAAGTTATTGTGCCATTTTTCCATAGGGGGAGGCTTACTACTTCCTGCTTTGGAAGTGAGGACCCCCCCACTGCTTAGATCTGTGCATAGCCTGAGACTGAAGTCTTGGTGGTCTGCTGCTCCTGGGTTTGGACTGAGAAGGCCTGGAAGGGACTGGAAAGGACCAGTTCTTTAAAGGCCAATGCCTACTGAATCTAGGTGGCTGTACTTTTAAGAAATCTTTAACAGCTTGCATAGATTTAGCTTTTTCCTCCATCCTTTTGAGGACGACTTCTGCTTTGTTGCCAAAAAGGTGCTGTTGGTGTAAGTGTGCATCCAGTAATTTAGCTTTAACATGATCTGGCAAGTTTTGTTCCTTAAGCCAAGCATGCCTTCTTAGTACAGACCCAGTGACAGCAGCCCTGCAAGATGCTTCTAAAGCATCAAAACCACATTGCAAAAAAGAAGTTATGTCTTACCATAACGTTCCATCTGAGTTGTTGATCTTATTCCAGTCATCACTGATGGGTTCAGTTCCGAGCCCTCGGAACCGTGTCGGCCTTGTACCAAGCTTGCGTGCACCAAAAACTCTCGAACTAAGCTGATACCCACAATGCCCTTCACTCAGTTACGTCAGATCTCGTTTGCCGCGCAGCCATATAGCAGCATTTCACCGAGCTCTCCAGCCATTATATTTTTCAAAAGTATTTGTGAATTTTTCCAGTCAGTTTGCTAATTTTCTCTCTATTTACTCACTCAACTCTACCCACATGTATTACTTTTCATACCATTGTTGGTATTGACCCCTTTTACCCTTGTGGTCTCTTTTTTGGATTGAGAATAGTCCTGGCTTTCCCAGCGGAAATGCTCCCTAAGGGTATGCAAGGTTTCACCAAAAGAAAAAATCGTCTGGAGGGGAAGCAGAGGGAATGGAATCCTCTGCATCAAAATCCTCATAAGTAGATAAGGATAAATCCTGGTAGTCAGAAGGAACAGAAATATCAGATTCCTGGTCAGAAGAATCAGAAAAAAAATCAGTTCTAGGTATCTTAGAGGGGGAAGGCTGGCTTCCCCTAATTAAGGTAAAGGTCTTCAGCCATTCTAATAATTTGTTTTTGAGGCATATGGGCCTGAGAATGCACTTTGGACATTGGTTTCCTAGGCTTAGTGTGAGCTTTAGGCCTGAGGAATTCAGTATTCTTAGCTTGAAATGAAGTCGTCAGTTTGATATGAAAATCGGTAGGCCTGAAAAAACCCTCAGAAGCCGGTGTCTGCACAGCAGCTCCGGGCCCATCCAAAGTAGAGACATCTGCAGGTTCCATAGTCGAAGAAGCATCTCGCGGCATACCAGACTCCGAATTGGTTTCAGTAGAGGCCTGTGAATCTGTAGTAGCGGGTATCAGGGGCTGCAAAAGCACCTCACTGAGTACCGGCAGACTGGCGACTAGCTTAATGGAAGCGTCATCGGCAGTTTTGGACCTATGCGGTCTGTCTTTATCCTTGTTTTTTTCGGGAGATAGGTAGCCAGATGGCTTAACGAAGTCATTTCGGAGTACGGAGATCGAGAACAAAAGTATTTAGCTACAAAAATAGCCCAATGACGAACAGTTCGGGCGTTGAACAAGGCACAAAACCGGCAGCAAGGGACATCGTGGTCAGGGCCTAAACAGGTGACGCAGTAAGAATGAAAATCTCTGAGGTATTTGCTTTCCGCAAGCAAGACAACTGTTAATTTTTTCTGACATCGGTTAGAGCAAGAAAAAAGGATCCCCAACAGGGTACTTATCTTTTTGAAGACTTCAAGTCTGAAACTCGAAAACAAAAATTTCAGGAGTCGGACGACCGGCACTTGCGAACTGCTTCTGCTTCGGGCACCGCACGGCAAGAAAGACTGATGTAATGGCATCGGCTGCAAGTTTTATACCCCTGATGACCCGACGTCATGGAAGAAGCGACAGTGTCCGACACACAAATCCGAAGAATCTGGTATTCAGACCAGCTGAGGGCTACCTGCAGGCAGATAACCCCAAATGTGATGACTGCAACAGTGAAACACGAAGAAAGTACAGTTTTGTACCTACCATAAATGTAGATGTCCGAACTGGATAGCATCTGCAGTCATAACAAGTGGGTTGTCCTGTCGCTGCTAAGCAGCCCTGCAGTCCGCCCAAAGTCCGGGTCCGCTCGCTGCTGTTGCACTCACCCACCGTCATCTCTGCTGGTCTCGGTGGGCATCTGGGTATAAAAGCATCAGCCTCTCAGTGTTTCTTCAGTGCCATGCCAGCCCCCCTTGCAGTTAGCCCTCTTGCAGGGGCCAATGCCAATAAATAGATAGAGGTAACAATATAACAAGCAGTATATAACAATATATACAAACAATACACTATAAAAGACTCCCCCAACATAAAGACTCCCCCAACAGGTAGCTATTAGGAGGGTACCCACAGAGGGAGGAGGGAGGGTAATCTGAGGGAGGCAGATGCTCGACGTCTGACATATCCAGTTCGGACATGTACAATGTATGTCTATGTCCAACTGCAGTGCAGTCTTCAGTCATAAACAATGCAGAATACCACAGAGGGAGAGGGAGGAGGATAAAGGTAGATTATAGGAGGTTGCAGTGCCTTGCAGTAGCACCCTGCCTCGGCAGTCGGATCAAAAATAAAGAGGCAAATTATAATGTAGAGGCAAATTATAATGTTTGGCAAAATGTGTAATATTGCTGCTTTGGTTGCCACTGTGTGTTGCTGTGGTAGTGGCTGTTGTAATGAGGTCTGAGGTCTGTTGTTCCAGGGAATTGGTTGTCCTTGGAAGGAGAATAGTAATTTTCCATCCAAGGAGTCCATTTGGAGATTGTCTGTTTTTTCTTAGCTGTTCCTTCCCTTCTAAAATAGCTTTACGTCTTTCCTGTGGTCGTGGCAAAGCTATTTTTGTTCTGTCTGCGTAGTAGCATGTCTGTCTATGTATTTTCCTTAGATGCAGTGGGAGAAGGAAGTGTTTTGGATTGCTCTCCCCTAAGTTAGGTGGGTGGGGACCCTGGTTTAAAGATACTCTGATACCAGGACACTCTAAATTGGGGATTAGTCCTCAAGGACACTCTCTATTTTGTGGAAGATTAGGAAGGGTTGCCTTGCCATTAAGGCTTGTAGTTCTGAGGAAAGCCTTGCTCCGCCCTCCGCTAGTAGGAAGTAAGTTTTCCAGCACAGTTGTGTCCCAGGGTTTAAGCCGTTGCTGGTGCAAAGGGGTGCTAGTGTCAACTTTCTAGCAATAAAAAGTTTAAGTCCCAAGCTGGTAATGGTGGTTTCTGGGAGGTTTGGTTTTTCTGGAGGTTGAGGAACTGCCTGAGCTCGAGTGGAGGAACACTCTGAAAATGGAGCTGTATTCTGGGTTGAAATAGCTGATTCCATGTATCTTGATGAGGAGTAGGACCTTATGTTCAGTTAAGGTCACAGATACTTGTTGAAGTTAGGCATATCTATGTTTGACACATCTTTCCTCTTCAAGTTCCAAATGACAAACCTTTGTGATTTCCCAGTATAGTTCTTCTTCCATAAGTAAGCTTACAAGAATAATGTTCTTTTTCTCAAAGGGAAAGTTTGCATTAGCTGCTTGTTCCGAGACATGGGATGCAGTCAGCTGTAGCGCTGTCTTTGGATGTTTGATGCCAGAAGAATTGAGTTAACATCAAAGGCATCAGGGTATTGGTAGTATGTTGTTCCGAGACAGCTCTTCAGTAGTGGGTACCAGTGTTGTCTGCCTTCCAGTGGACTAATAGGATTATCCTGGGACAGTTCTTCCTTGATTTTAGTTTTTGAGCTATCAGAGGAAGAGAGGGAATGTATATGCTGTTCTGTGGCACCCCATTTCCATCCTGCTGCATCTGGAAATGGCAGGAGAAGCAAACAGAGTGCAGCATGGTTGGCCCTATTTTGGGTTGAGAGACCCCTTGTGAAGAAGTAGGATAAACCTCAACTGTCCACTAAGACTCTGGACCTTCCCAGTATGTGCTTTGCTATCAGAAAGTGACCATAAGAAATTGCTCACTGCCACACTTTGTTTCTTAACGCAAAGGATAGCAGTGTGTTTCCCCATTTGCTGATCTACCTGACCACTGAAATACTGTCCATCTGACTGATGTCATCCCTACAGGGAGGGCATCCTGGAAGGCCTGCAATGCTAAGAGGGCTGCCCTCATCTCCAAGACACTGATGTGAAGACTGACCTCTAAGAGAGACCACATACCTTGGATAGTCTTCTACATTTAATGCCCCCCACCCCCAGTCCAACTGGGAAGCACCCATGGTCACTGTGGCCCTGAGCAAAGGGGGAACAAAGGGGCAGCCCTGAGAAACCTTGAATGACTGAATCCACCAAGTTACATGGTCTCTGCACATTTTGTTAAGACCAACTGGGAAGTTCATGGGCTGGCACCTGCCTGACAACTGGACAGTCAAAGTCCACTGCAGTACTCACACAGAATCTTGCCATGGGAACAAGAGTGATAGCCACTGCCATTGAACCTAGAAGCTTTAGCACCCACCTGGCCAGAGGGGTTTGAAAGGAAAACAGTTGTAAGTTTTCTTTCTGTAGTGTAGACAACCTGGTTTGTGGTAGTCTAGCTATCTGGGTAGTATTGTGCAAGTGCATGCCTATGAACTCCAGGACTTGTATCAGGGATAGTTGTGACTTGTTGTAATTCGTTATGTCTAGTCTGGAGCAAAGTTGAGGACGAAAATCCCCAGTGTGGACTAGGAGGTGCTTGGTGGGACTTGTGACTAGTTAGGAGGCCAGACAGGGGAACCCTTGAAGTCTGAGATGAATTGCCACCACTGTCATGTATCTGGCAAACACCTGGGGGCCTGTGGTGACACCAAAGAGCAGGACTCTGAATTGGAAATGAGTGGCTCCCAGCCAGAAGTGTATAAACGTTCTGGACTGTGTTTTGATGGAACAGTATGCATCCTGCAAGTCTATTGAGCACATCCAGTCATCTTTCTTAGTAGTAGGAGAATGGTCTGTACTCTGACCATTCAGAATTGTGTGCGTTTAACAGATTTTGATAGCTTAGGTCCAGGACTGGCCGGAGGACCCCATTCTTCTTTGGTATTAAAAAGAACCTTGAGTAAGTTTCTAACCCTTGTTGGTCCACCAGGACCTTGTGGGTGACTCCTTTTGATAGCAGTCCTATTTCCAATAGTGTTGCTCTCTTTGGTAGGGTGGAATGTTAGAGAGCTTCTTTGCTGTTAGGGATGGGTAAAGAAAGGGGATATGACAGCATCTGGTGATGAGTGACTGCACCCAGACATCTTCAGTGATGGACGTCCAGGCTTCTGAGTGCAGAGATTAGTGCCCCCCAACTGCCTTCAGAGTGCAGCAGTAGGGCAACCCTTCAGGAGCATTGATAAGACTTTTTGGTGAATTGATCTCTAAAGCCTTGGTTCTGCAGTCCCTTCTGCCGCAATGACAACTGCTAACATTAGAGTATCCTTCTTGCCTTGTGGGAATCCATCTCCAGACGAGCCTTGTGGAAAACCTTGAAACTTACGGAGCCACATTTTCTTACCTCCTTTCTGGTTCCTAGAAAAGGTCCCGTGAGGGTTTTAAAACCTTACCCCTAAAGCAGAAAGTTTTCCCATCCTTCTTACTTCAGGCGATGGTGCCCTTGATCTTAGGGCCAAAAAGAGTTGATCCAAAGGGAGCACATAGATGAAGGATGTCTTAAAGGGCACCAACAAATCACATAAGAGCATCTACACATGCCTCTGTACCATGTCTGTGCTTGTGGCTCTAGAAATACCCTCCATTGTGTAAGAAATCAGATGCATGGAAGCGTTATAAAGGGATTGTAGGGTGGCCAGTTGCAAATCCAGTTTTCTTGTCTTCAGTAGCCATGGACTGAGAGATGGATTTAGAAAGTTCTTTAGTAAAGCTCCTTTGAAACTTCATATGTGCCAAGGAATTCAACACTCTCAGGCCAAAGGTCACTGAAGCATAAATGCACTTACCAGAGCTGTCCATGGCCCTAAACTCTCTAAGGAGTAAAAACAGATGAGCTCTCCTCAGTGAAATACCAACACAACATCCACAGCCAGGCCGTTGCTCCAATGAGTATGGTCTTTAGGGGCTATAAAGTATTTATCAGTTTTCTTTGGAATCTATTCTGCCTCATCCTTTTCCTTCCATGCCTAATGAGGTCAATCTCATCAGCCGGGAGGATCACCAAGGAAATAGCTAAGCCAGTCCCAAAAGCTTTGAGGAAAACAGATTTTTCCTGAGAATAGGTTTTGGAAGACCGGTCACCTTTTTGTCTCTAAATTAAGAGAATTTCTCTAAAGGAGATTTCCTCAAGGGTGACTTAGGGGACCCCTTCTCCATCGAAATCCATATCTTCTGTCAGAGACTTCTGTGAGGAATCAATGTGTCTCCTCTTACACGTGTGATTCCAAGAAGCTTCAACAGGGTGGGTGACATTCTCCGGAAGACTCGGAAGTCTGAGGGGAGTCCTGAAAAAGGACAGTCTCAAAGCTAGTGTGTACTGGCTGCCCTGATGGGACAGAGTAAGTAGAATCAAGTCCCAGGGCTTAAGGTTGGGGGGGGGGTGAGGGGGGCAAGGAAGTTCCTTTCTCTAGACTTCAAAGAGGCTCAGTCTACAGCCTCAAAGGCAAAAGCCAAAGGAGTACCCAAAACCATCCTGGTTGGAGCCAAAGCTCCCAAGCCATAATGGCAGAGTATCCCCCTGACTCTGCCTCAAGACTAAAGTTGGAGCCGAGCCATCACCCAAGCTCTGAGAAGAGACAATTTCAAAAATCTTGGGGTGAAGCCTCTCCCCCCAGATTCAGCACTGTAGCTTCAGCTCAGAGATTCATCCGGTACCAATGAGAACAGAGCCAGATGAATCGAAGCACCGGCATTGAAGTCATCCACACCTTCAACTACAATGAGAACAATCCTGAGTGTTTCCGATTTGAAGCATCCAAAACCAGGGGACAGACTGGAGTAGCAACAGTGACAGGAATGGACGGTGTCTAAAAGCTCATGGGTTCAATGTGAGATGAAACTGTAAGAATTCACAACTGAATCTGGGTCTTGAGGAATTTCTGCCCACATCAGCCTCTAAAACTTCTGGTAGACCTCAAGGACAAAGATAAAGAAGGGGGTCTAGAAGCTCTCTTGGCAGGTGTCTCCTGCAAGACAGGAGAATGTAGTCTGGAAGCAATCAGCTCACGAGAAAATCTCAGTTCCCAATGAGAGGGAGTCCAGAAAGAGAGAGAAGACTATTCCAATGGAACAGACGGATCCAAAGCCTTAGACACCTTAGCTGCCGGAGCTCAGGAAGGACAGGGGTCAAGTGATCATTTTGTAGATTCTTTAGCCTTTCTTTTTCATCTCCCCTGTCTGCTTTGTGATTGTCTGAAGGCTTCTTTCCAGATGGGGAGACACTAGAGAAAGACAACAAAGCAGGTGGAGGGATGAAACCTTTAAAGGCCAATTCATTCTAATACTCAACCACTGCACCATGTCCGAAGGCAGTGCAGACGCTGCAATCCTCCTCCAAGTGGCTAGCTCCAAAACAATAGACATACTTACCATGAGAGTTTGAATTGGGCGTCTTATGGCTGCAACAGACACCACTTCTTAAACCCTGTAGGGTTATCTGCCATGTCAATGGAGAAAGCAACCACAACAATAATCACAGCAAAAAGTTGAAAGAACTAAAAACAGAGGAAAAAATGAAGAATAAGCACAACAATGGTACGGAGAATAGCTAAAGCCGCAGAGGTAAAAGAAAACAAAGAATGGCAACACTAGATACCAGGCAAAAAAAAAAACTGGTAGGAGTAGTAGAAAAGGCCACACAGCTGAGAAAGGCAATAACAGCGAACCACTACTTTAAGGAAGGAAGAGTTGTGAATTACAAGGAAAAAAGAGGAAAACATAAGAGCACTAAAGAGCTAATATGGTACAGAAAAAGGTTTTGCATCTCTCTCTAGCCTAAGCCATGAGATCCATGTCTAAACACAGAGCGCCAAACAAGATCTGAGGTATTGTTGGGGTTGGCAGAGGACTATGGGTAAGGGGAGGAAACTTAGCTACAGTTCCTAAGTCTGGAAAATGGCCAAAGTCTGATCAGAGGTCAAATCTGCAACCCAACACTTGAGGAATGGATAGAAAAGACATCAGACGCAATGGATGAAGGCAGAATTGTAGACACCACATACCTCGACCTGGTCAAAGCTTTTGACAATTCCCAAGCATAGCAAAAAAGCTAAATAAACTGGGAACAAGCCCCAACATCACCCACTGGATTGCCAACTGGCTCACAGACAGTATGCAGAAAATCAAAATCGGGGAATTTACCTGAATAAAGACACTAGTCACCAGTGGAGTTCTCCCAGAGTTCTGTGCTGGGACATCTCCTGTTTGGCATCTACTTTTCTGAAGTAAAAGCCAATACCAAAGGGCTCTGGCTGACTAAGTTTTTAGATGGCTGTAAGCTAGGAGCAGTCATTGAATCCCCAAATGTTTTAGCAATCTTAGAGGAAGGTTTGTCTGTAATAAATCACTGGTGTCAAAATCATGGCCTAAAACTAAATGCCAAAAATACGCGTTATTGTTTCCTTTGGGAAGTCATCTAACCCAGGGAACTACCACACTGACAATACTCTCCCAAGAGTTGACCCAGTTGTTTCGAGATTTAGAAACTTCTGTGGACAGTGACTTAACTTTTGACCAATGTGTCTCTTGCTGTAATAAAGTACTATATTGCACAACTGGTGGTGGTGCTGCGGTAGCGTTGTCGCCTCACAGTCAGACGCTGTCCAGTTCGATTATCAGCTAGAGCATCTTCTGCGTGGAGACATGCATGAATGGGCTTACCTTCGTTGACGGTTGTGCATCAGGGCTGGTAACTCGGCACGTAAAACTCAACTATCAATCATTAGCGGACTGGAGTTCCGCTGTGGCAACCCCTAACTGGGAAAAGCCGAAAGACACAACAACATTGCACAACTTATAAACAAAATGATTGTGTCTAGATTTAGAGATGGCATTGTCCCCATTTATTTAGCCCTTATTATGTCAATCATTGAATGTAATGCAACAACTGCCCACAGGGATACCTTACTAAAAAGATATAATGCCTAAACAACATGTCCAACATGGAATGACTCAAAGCCATGTCAATATACTCGGCATCCTACAGACTAAGAGGTGACCTGTGTCTTGGCATACAAGGCATCCTCCAACCCATTACTGATGGATTTACTGTACACCAGCAAGGTAAAAGGCACCAGAAATACTCAGTCTAGGGATCTAAACCTCTTCTGCAACATAAAAAGAACAGCTTGGAGGGACAGGTATATTTTGCAGAGGGTACTACTACTACTGCTGCTGCTGTGCAACAGACTCCTCATACACATAAAACAACATTCATCACTGTCCATTTGCTGCAACTAAGACCTATGGATGGGAAACAGAAAATGTATCTCAGGACTGCTCCCTGTACCACTAATGGGCAGAGACATCTCCTAAATGCTTTACCCCATGCATGGATTCCTGCAAATTATCTACGGTATGATCACGATTATTCTTATCAGGGAAAGGTTAGGGCCAATCTACAACTAAATGGGATAGGTTATTTCAAGCAGAAAAAGGGAAACTGGCTATGCCTAAAATGCATCCATCTCAAACTTTCTTACCCTACTGCATGGAACACAAAAGGATAGTATTCTTTCAAGTGACAAATTGGCAGCCCCCTGGGTACTCGACTCCTGGAAGTCTTAGACTATGCTTTTCAATCCATATTTGCAGGAAAGGCCTACTGATGCCACTCAAACAGTATTATTATTTTCTGTCATGGTGTGAACTGCTAACAAAATTAAGCTCCTCTGTCTATGGCCAACCACCAGATTCATATAAGACCTCTGTACATGGGGCCACCTGCTCCCTTATGAAATACATGGCAAACTGGTTACTACACTGCATCAAGAAAAGCCTTGGAAGTAGAATCCCCTCAAAACCCTACAAAGTCATGATGAGTGACCACAACTCAAACTGGTTGACATTTTGACCCCTCGTACAGAAGGAGGCACTGTCTTAGATAATAGAGGCATCAAGATAAAGCTTCTCCATCCAGCCAGTAAAATCTCCATCATCAGGACCCATTACAGATTTTGGCTGCAAGACAGACCGACTCTGACGTTTTAAAGCACATTCCATCACTTTAGGACCAGGTTAAAAGGGTCTAACACAAGAGATCTGTAAAATTAGTGAGACTCTTCTGTCACTGACATCTCACAATCCAAAGCAATGTCTATATCCTCAAACATGTGAAAGGCACCAAGACTATCATAAAGACTATTATGCCTAGAAAGCACCATAAGGTCTGTCGTGGACTTTGTTGCACCTACACTGCAAGTAGACATCCCCAGAGGTGGAGTTTGCCGGGCTATGCACTGAGGAACGAATTCTCAGTGGGACTCAATGGAACTTCTCCCAATTTATGGTGACCCTAGAGACTGAAGGCATGAAAAATAGAATTGTGCAAGTAAGCTTACCGTAACAGTAGATGTTCAAATGATCACTGCAGTGGTTTAAATTATATGGGTCATATCCCGCTAAGGATATAAACTGCCAGCAACCAAAACTTTAGGGCACTTTTCATGTGCCCAACTGTAAGGTGCCTTAATTTGAGCTGAGAAAAAAAGAGAGGTTTGGGAGTCAAACTTTTTCGTCAGCACAGAGAGGGAGGCTGCACCCTGAAAGGACAGCCAAAAATAAATAAATAAATAACCACACCAAACAATAAGGGGTGGTGGAGGGATGAGATGGAATAAATAAGGAACAAAATTCTAAATAAAATCATGAGCCAGACCCAGTAAACTACTCCTGTGTAAATAGGACAAGTAGATACAGGTTTCGTTTTCTCGTTTCTTTTGGACAGAAAAAAATGGGACCAGCACAGTTATAAAAGGCAGCAACTGCTTCCGCAGGGATCAGGGATAACATTCTAACAAACAGAGAAGACTTCCCCATTCCATCTTCTAAGACCAAAAAAGTAGCTTTCCCTTGCCTGGTGAGGGAACCTCAACAGCTGCAGAGGACATGGCTAACTCCCAGTCCATACTAGTTGTAGGTGTTACACCAGAGGAATCCACAGTAAAAGATGAGTGGACTGAGGTACAGCTAACTAATAGCCACAGCAGAAGCACCCACCTGTGACTGAGGCAAACTGCTAGCCTGCTGCACTGGCAAAGGCTATTTACTTCGCTTTTTTTTTTTTTTTTGGCTGGAAGGAGGACAGACTGTGGTACCAACACAGTATGTTCTATATTTAGGCTGAAAATGGTACCTCTTTCCCAGGGAAAATAAGAAGCAAAAGCCCGAACAAAATTTTAAGTCTTTAGAAGTAACTTGTTACTTCACACATGCAGAAAAAAGCAGTTTAAAACACTTTGCCAGCCCCAAAAAGTAAAATAAACACAATTCTGCACAGAAAAAAAGACTTAAATGCTTAAAATGACTTTTAAACTGACAGGAAAAATGAGTGTGCTCTTTTAAAGGTACAATACAGTCTTGTGACAGTCTGCTTAAAAAAAAAAAAAAACTTTCTCAAAGATGAAACTATTAATAATAAAAAAAAATAATAGTTGAATGGAAGGTAAGAGAACTTGTCTGTCCAGTGAAGGCACAGAAGCCAAACGCCAATTGCCAAAAGCCTTGGAGAAGTGTACTCCTTGGTGGCAGTAAAGCTCAAAGTCTTGACACCTCCAACTTGTCTTTTAGTCAGCTCAGCTCGAGCTGCCTAACATTTTAGCTACATGGAAGGTGTCCTGATGCATTGGAAGCTGGAGACTGTTATAACTTTGGCAGGATATAACCCATATAAGCAAAGGCTACTGCAGCAGTGAACAATATGATGAACATCTATAGTTCTATCATTACCTGGCAGCATCTGATTAAGGACTGGTGAAAACAAGAGAGTCTGGTCTGGATGATGAAGAATTATGGCCTAGAAAGAAGAAATTTCCTCCAACTGCCACCTGTAATCTTGCTGAATGATCTTAAAACCCATTTGTCTGAAACTACTGTCAAAGAGAAAAGTGGAGATTCAGACTTTCTGGAAGAAGAAAAGGACTGCACTGCCAGTATGTGTATGCGCGCACATTTTTTTTTTTTGAGGGGGAGGTAATTCTCCTAAGTCGTCATTCTAACTGTTTGGACTGATCTTGGTTTTTGGAGTTTCCTGAATTCCTCTCAGATCCCCACTGCCACTTCATAGACATCTGTTTATCTGTATTTTGTTGAAACTGTTTATTTTGTTTCTTACCAAAACTAGATAAGTTAAGTAATTCCTTGGAAAATTTAGAAAACAAGGTTTAAATAATTTTAGAGATTCCCTGAATAAGCTTATCCCTTTTATCACACTTTTTGATCACATCTCCAGTAGAGGGTCCAAAAATAATATCTCTATCCAAAGTTGAATTTATAATTCATTGGCGTCACCACCACCTGGGAGGTTTTGAGAAAACAGTCATGGAAACCTCCTCAAAACAGTACCAGTGGGCTTAGCCTTTAAAGCAATATCACAGTCATACACACAGTATACAATGAGTAGTGAGTCAAACAATAGAATAAACTAAATTTAAAGCAGAGTTTTTCCTCGCAAGAGACTGCAGACAAAATAAAACCCTCCTCCTACTTTCACAATTAGTCCAGAAAAACCTTAACGTATGAGCCTGGCAATTCAAAATTCTGAAAATCAAAGTTGCAGAAGAATATGCATTTTCCCCACATTTCCCAATAATCTTTCCACCCTTACCACAAATAGCAGAAGGATTAAATAAAGCTATGGCTGCTGGATCAGGTTTGGGAAGAGTGCACAAAGACTTAAAAGAAATAGGAACTTCCTACATCCGTCTACATTTTTATGATCAGTTAGTTTACTGTAAGGAAAACTGCAGGCAGTGACACATCCTCCAAACTTGACAGTACTGCAGGAATGGGTGCAGGTTTTGGAAATTCTTGTCGTAACAGCTCATTAGCATTTTCTTAGGGACCGAGGAAACTGTGTTCTCCCACTGAAAACCCTGGCACATTCTAGAAATAGTCTCCAAGAAAGAGAACCCCCCCCCCCCACACACACACACAGGAGGGTCATTAAATGAACTGTTCTCAAAGTCTCAATCAGAAATCTCAGAAAACCGTGCATCTGTCCCTTTATCCTCCTGTCCAGATTCAGAATCTTGAATCCCTTCAGGAAAGGATGCATCCCTCTTTCTTTTTACCACAGACTACTTTGCAAGAAGGATAAGTAGCCTGATTTAAACCCAGAGACCCAGTAAGCTACTCTTGTCTAAGTAAATTTGAGGAGGAGTAGATACATAGGTGATGTTTAGTTTTGACAGGAAAATGGAAGCAACAGTGTTAAGAGCAGCATGAGCTTCTCCAGGGATGGGCACAACATTCTGGAAAAAAGGGAAACCTTTTCTGCTCCTTCTCCCAGAAATGACAAGGGTGGCTCTCCCTTGCCCACTGAGGGGAACCTCAATAGCCACGAGTACATGGCTAAGTACTGGTCCTCAATGCTTCTAGGGTGCTAAACCTGTGGTGGTAAAGGCTGTTTGCTTAACTTTTTTCTTTTCATGGCTGGAAGAAGGACTGACCATTGGACTGAAACTGTTCCATGGTCAATCGAAAATGGTGCACCCTTCCCAGGCTAAAACAAGTAGCAAATGTCAGTAAAATTAAAAAAGTCTTGACAAGTCACTTTTTTCACAGACAAAAACACTAAAAAGCACTTGCCAGCCACACAGAAAAAAAAATTCTCCACAGAAATGGTGGTTCAGTTCCTTTAAACAATTCTTAAACTGATAAGAAAAAAACTCATTCCCATTTAAAAAGTACAGTATAGTTGCAACAATTCATTAAAACACAAACTCCTAGCTTTAAAATGACTTCCTGGAAGAAGGTATCAATAACAAACAAAACTATTCAATGGAAGGTTCCCCCCCCCCCAAGGGAACTTCTCTGACCAGTACAGGAACAGAATCTGACGGCCGATTCTCGTAAACTTCAGAATAGCGGTTCTCTTCCAGGGCAGTGCAGCTCTGAAGGGCTTACTGCCCAAACTTGTCTTTCAGTCAGCTTGAGCTGCCTGACAAGTTTGACCACATGGAAGCTGCCCTCAAGTTTTGGAAGATGGTCAGCTGTTACACCCTTGACAGGAGATAACCCATACAGCTAAGGCTACTGTAACAGTGATCAATAGGATGAGTAGTATTCATTATAGAACACTATCAGGGATCCCCTTAACAGCTGCAGACAGTCAGGCAATAAGGAAACACAAAGTTTGTTTCTCTTGAAAGACCTCCCTCACCAATGGCTAATAAGTTGATTAAGACCCTGGGAATTTAAGAAAGACCAAACTGAAACACTTTATACTGAACTGTTGGGACAGTGCTGTTGGACATGCTCCACTTTAAGAAATCCCAATCCCCTGAGCTACACGCTCTAGGGACCTAAACCTTGTCACCACAATAAACAGAACATGCTGGAGGGATAGATTCCTGTCCCAGAGACTTCCCATACTCTGGAACAGATTACCTATCTATGTCAAACAGAGCTCCTCATTAGCACTCTTCAAGGAAAAATCTTGATGACTGGATGGGAAATAGGAAATTCACCCCAGGGATCACTTCTGTGGCTCTGCTCGACAGGGGCACAGGAAAATAATTTTCTTGGGTGGCGAAAGCCAGGGTACCTTTTTGGCTAGGCTTATATAGGCCCTAGGGCTAATAGCCTAGTACCTACCTATGAACCTATGAAAATCTGCCCTCCAGTACCAAATCAAAGGAATCTCCTGTGCAGACTGTGGACACTAATGTGAGAGAAGACAACAATCTTGTCTGATGATACCCATACTGGTGCCCTTCATTTGGTGGGGCATGTCCACACTGAAGAGTCACCATCTGAAAGGTTGCATACGGGACATCCTCCCTAATGCTACTAATGTCTATGCGAATGTGCAGACATGCATCTTTGATATCCAGGGTAATCATGACAGCTTGAGGCAGAGTAAGTGTGAAAACAGTCTGGAGGGGGAGGGTCAGCATTAAGAAAGTGGGTACCCTTAGAAAGGTATTGAGATGGGACAGGTTGAGGATGGGTCTCCAGGGGCCTTCCTTCCTGGGCACCAGGAACAACCTGGAATAAAATCAATTTCCTATTTGGCTTTTGGGGACACACTGGATGGTCCAGTGGTTCAATAATTCTAACAGAACCTCTGGGGAAAAAAGCAAGCTGTTCCCTGGAAGGGTGTGGCATGCACCTGAAAAAGGGTAGTTGATCCCACACCATAAAGTACCCCTTTTTGAACAACTGAGAGGACACAGACATCTTGGGTTATGCTTTCCCATGCTGGTAGGGTTAGGGGAAGGTGCTGAGGGAAAAGTGGGATGTGGGTGAAGGGGAAAACAGTCAAAGAGAGGACGACTTACCTGGAAAGGGCCGCTTTGGTGGCAGAGCTGCTGGTGGGCTTTTGTGATGATCTGTCACTCTTCTGTCCTGGGTTGTGGGTAATGTGAATGTCTACACACAAACATAGGCTTTGCAAGATAATTTCTTTGAAACTTGGGTACTGGAAAAACAAAAATATGTTTTCAGTTCCTGCAGTTCCTTACCATTTTCCAGCAATTAATTGAATAGGTTAGCACCTGCAGGTCCAAACAAGGCAGAGTTGCCCAAAGGAGCATCTATAAGTTTGGCTTTTATGCCTTCAGGTAAGGGCTGAAGTCTTAGCAAAGAGAATATTCTTAATACTGACCTAGAGGCAGCTGCTCTGGCAGAAGCCTCTGCAGCATCACAGCTGCATTTTATGGAGTGGTGTGCTACTTGAGAAGATGCACAAAGCAAGGAAGTAGCCAAGGTTTTATTTCCTGAGTCAAGTAAGTCTGCAATTACCTGTAAGAACTGGGACATAACCTCTAAAGTGAAGTTGGTCATGTGTGTTTGGTAATTTATGGCCTTAAATACTAGACTGGCAGAAGTGTACACTTTTTTGCCTAGTTTATCCAGGATCTGCTAATCCTTATCAGAAGGTAGGAAGGGTAGTGGGAGGGCAGCAATATTGATGGCTTTTCAAAAGCCACAGAAACAACAGCAGGATCTGCAGAAGGTCATCTGAAGAGAAACTTGCAGTCTTCTTTCACCTTGTAGGAGCTGTCTGACGTTTTTGGAATTGGGTGGCTGGGACTATGGTGCCTGGTGAAGCTGAGGCAAAAACATCGAGAAAGGCAGGCAAGACAGAAGGAAGAGCAGATGGGCTAAGTGATTCCACTTGTAATAGCTCATAGCATGTTTTTTTGTACTTCAGATACTTGGATGTTATCCCATTTAAAATGGTCTCTCATTTTTGCTAGGGTCTCTCCAAAGGAAAGGTCTTCCATAGCTGAATCTGTTCCATTAGATTCCTCTTCTGGGGAGGCATAATCTAGGGGGGGAAGGGATCTATGAAGAGTAAGCCAGTGATTCCACCCCTGAAGATGCCTCTTCCTCTGACAAATCATCTTCTCTAGTCTTTTTAAGTGGAGAGGCAGCACTGGGAGATGGAAACCTGGCTGAGGCCTAAGTGACACAAGGCAATTAAAGAGGCCCCGAGTGAATTGTTGCCAGTTGTTAGCAGGTTCTTTTGGTGGAGACAAATGTTTCTTTTTTTGTTTCGTTTTCCCATGCAAGTCTGCCTTATGAAGGCTAGGAGGGTCCGGCATAGGCCTACATTCTATCAGGTCAGACTCTACCTCTTCCCTAACAAGGATCTGAGGAATCCCCTTAGGGCCTTCTGTTATCAAAAGCTGTGGTTCCCCTTCTACATCAAAAACTGATGCCTGCTCAGCTCTGCGGACGTGCTTATCTTGGTTCCCTACAAGAAAGAATCCTGGAAGAGGCAGAAAATGAATCCAATGGAACAGATGGAGCAGTCCGGGAATTGCTTCCCAGATTCATCAGCCTTGACTTTTTCTTCATCACCCTTGTAACATTTATGCTTGTCTGATCACTTCTTTCTGGAAAAAGACGTTCCACAGGCAGATGAAGAAACAGGTGGAGGAGTGAGACATTTGAGTAATAATCTGTTCTGGCCAGACATCACAATCTTCATCTAAGTGGCTAACCCTAGAACAAGACACATTTACTGTAAGAATCAGAATTAGGCATTTTATGGCCACAAGAGATACATTTTTAAACTGTGTTGGTTTATCTGCCATCTTCAACAGAAAGGAACACTCATCACACAGCAAATAATTCAAGTATTACAAACCACAGATGAAAACAATGGTAAAGCAAAATATCCTATAGAACAGAGGGTAATGATAGGAGAATACAAACAATGGTAAAAAGTGAAATACCAGGTAAAAAACTGGTAGGAGTAAGAGAAAAATGCCAAGCAGACGAGAAAAGGGAAACTACTGCAGCTAACAAACCACTTTTACTATAATTATTATTAGAGAACGAGGCACCATAAATAGTAATTCTCTTTTCTGCCTTTCCTTAATGTACTACCACAGTTCAGCAAAAAAAAAAAAGATTTACACTTGCCTTTAATCTGAGCCATGAAATCCATGTCCAAAAGCAAAGAGCAGCAAACAAGATATGAGGTACTGTTGGGGTTTGCAAGAGATTATGGGCAAGGCGAAAAGCCTGAGATGCAAATCCTAAGTTTGAAAAATGGCCAAAGTCAAATGACAGGACAGGTCCAAAACCAGTCCGTTGACGAACAGATAGAAAAGACATCAGATTCCACTATGTAGCTAAAAAAACACAAAACAAGATAAACTTAGCAATAGCTTTACTACATTTCTAGAGTCCCATAGGGCACCTACACCTAAATATCACCATTTTACTATCTATGCTTTGGCGCCTTAGTCATGGAAAACTTTTAGTAAGCTTGAGAATGAAAAGCTCAATTTCTGGCCAAGAGAGGTGTCTCAGATTTCTATACTACTCCTGTCCCACAGTAATGGAGAGGAAAAAACCCAGTATATATTGACTTCCAAAAATTGTTTACCAGTTAAACTGCAAATAGAAATGTGCAATAAAATTTGGTAGATCCAGTCGTCCATGTCAAGTTTTATTTTGCATATCCAGAGAAACACACAACTAGATAATATATATAAAATATAACATATCTGTAAATTATGTAATATACTACCTACATAAAAATTATTAAACAGAAGCAGAAAAAATATACATTAATAGTATAAGCAAACACTATCGTTGAAGATGTCAAACAACGAACCCTAGAAGCTATAAAAAGTCTGAACAGCACCATGAAAAGATATGATAACCATCTTAAATTTCTACTATAAACAGTGACTAAATAAAAATATAAACATATATAAATATAATACAAGTCACTAGGACAATTAATAAGGCAATATGGGTCATAATCAGAACCTGCAAACAGACGATAGTACACAATATATAAAAATCGTATGATTGATAGTTGTTAACAAGTCAACCAAATGAAAATTATTTATTTATTAAGCTAGACTGTATATTGAATAATTTTTCTATTCTTCAAAAACAGCTTGATTGGTACACTTCCATTTAATCCAGGTGGATAATCAGCCCGCAATCTCATAATCCATTTGGATTCCTCACGTTCAGTCAAATTCACCAAATCACCTTCTCTTTCATTTTGTTTCAATTGAGATGAAATGAAAATTATGCCTTTCATTGCTTTTGATGTGTGTAAATAAATCATTAGTTTCTTTTCTGGTCCTTATGTCTGATAAATGTTTAGAAATCCTTTCTTTCATTTTCATATTGGTTTTCCCTACAGAAAAAGCTGTACAAACTGTACAGGTAGTGATGTAAATCACATTTCTACCATCACAATTAGCAGTCCCAGAAAAATAAAATATTTTTCCTGTGTCCGGATGTATAAATGACTTGGTGCAGTTCATTACATAGCATTTCTTACAAAACCCACATTGTTTAGTTCCTACAGAGCTTTCTTTTTTCATCATTCTGCCAGAAGAGCCTGTTCCTTCCCTATAGCATAATAGTCTTTTTAGATTTTTCTTATTTTTGAACTGAAAGGTTGGAGTTGAACCTACTATGCCTTTTATCTTAGTATCAGCAGTCAGAACCGGCCAGTATTTCTTAATCACTTGGCAGATAGTATTATGGCCAGATCCAAAAGTAAAGCCAACTCTGAAATAATTCATATTCTTAGTATTGGTATGACGACTCTCATTTCCTACATTTCTAGTTGTAAACAAGAGCAGTAAGGGACTCCTATGCCAAGACTAGACTATCCAGAGTCATTGTGGCAAGAAAAGTTCTCTAAGGAAGGATATATTCAAAGTAGATTCCAAAGACATGGATCTGGAGCATTTCTCCTCGGGTCTCCGCTGAAAATAAGCTCTGTCCTAGTCAGACTTTCCTAGTCAAAATGTGTTAAATAAATAAATAAGCAAAATAATATATAAATAAACCATGATACCCCAAAGCCTCTGCTGTGCTGCAACCACCTTTACACACATGGTGAACGCTGGCTGTTGAAGTGATACTAAATGGAAAGTACAGTTGTGTACACTTACCATAACTGTAGATGTTCGAGTGTATTCACTGTTGCAGTCATTACATTTGGGTAATCCTGCTGGCAGGTTGCCCTCAGTCGGCCTGAATTCCAAAGTCTTGGGTCCTGCGTCGGCTGCTGTCGCCCCTTCCCTGACCGTCAGGTCATCAGGGATATAAAAAGCAGCCAACGCCATTTTCTTTAGTTTTTCTTGCCCCAGATGTCGGGTGCCCCCTAAAAGGGTAGCCAAAATGTATATCTATATATAAAAGTGCATGCACCAATATAAACTTTACCTTCATCTACAAGCAAATACACCACACAGGTTGTATAAATCAGAGAAGGAAAGATAAGTTCCATAAGAAGAAAAGGGGGACAGTGAATACACACGACATCTACATTTATGGTAAGTGTACACAACTGTACTATGTTCTTCGTGTTTCAATGTTGCAGTCATTATATTTGGGTAAATTCCCAAAGCTATGGTTGGGAGGCTGGAGCTAAACAGCATTAGGAACGGCTACGAGACCCTGCAGAACTGTAGTGGCAAAGCCTGCCCTGGATTTAGAGTAAAGTGGCAGATGATACTGCTTTGTAAAGGTGTGCACTGAACTCCAAGTAGCTGCCTCTAAAATGTCCTTGGTTGGTACTCCCCTGAGAAAGGCTGCTGAAGTGGCTGCAGCTCTGGTGGAATGTGGCCTAATGCCCTTAGGCACTGGTTTTCCATGGTATAAGTAGCAGAAACAAATGCAGTGGCCTATCCACTTTGAAATAGTCTGCTTTGAGATGGCCTTTCCTTGTGATCATGCAGCATATGTCACTAGTAATTGCTCTTTCTGAAAACTTTGGTTCTGTCCAAGTAGAATCTAAGTTGTCTGTGCACATCCAAAGAATGTAGAATTCTTTCCCCCTTGTTTTGTGGATTTGGATAAAAAGTTGGCAGATGAATGGTTTGGTTAAGAGCCACACTGGACATCACCTTAGGCATAAATGTCGGGTTTGTCCTCAGGGAGACTCTGTCCGGATAAAAAAATGATAAAAGGTTCAACAGCCATGAGTGCCTGTAGCTCTGAAACTCGTCTTGCAGAAGTTATTGCTAGGAGCAGCGCTATTTTCCAAGATAAAAACTTTATATCAGCAGTAGCAGCTGGCTCAAAAGGAGGCAGGGTGAGTTTTTCCAAGACATAGTTGAGGTCCCATGCAGGCATTGGTGATCTTCTTGGAGGCCTTAAATTTTTGGCTCCTCTGAGATACTGTTTTAATAATGGATGAGAAAAGATTGGTGGCTCTGCACTGTAATGATCCAAAATGGCAGAGGCATGAATTTTAGTAGATGAGAAAGAAAGGCCTTTGTCCAGCATCTCCGTTAAGTATTGTAAAATCTGAGGAATATTTGGCACAGCTGTATCTGTTCCTTGTGCCTGGTTCCAAGCACAGAATCTATTCCATTTTCCAGCATAAGACTTTCTAGTACTAGGCCTTCTGGCTTCCAAAATGACATCCATCACAGCTTTGCTGAGAGGTGTGTTTTGTATGACTACATTATCCGCCATGCTGCCAGGTTTAAAGTCCTGAGTTGGCTGTGCAGGATCTGATTGTTTTGCTGGGACAGTAGATGAGGTACTTTTGGTAAGGTCCAAGCTGGGCATTGAGACAAGCTCCTTAAGATTGGGTACCAGTGCTGGCGGGGCCAGTCTGGGGCAATCAGTATCATCTTTGGTTTCTCCTGTCTGACCTTTAGGAGTACCTTGGGGAGGAGAGG
Organism: Protopterus annectens; assembly: GCF_019279795.1. Taxonomy (NCBI): domain Eukaryota; kingdom Metazoa; phylum Chordata; order Ceratodontiformes; family Protopteridae; genus Protopterus; species Protopterus annectens. The sequence goes on from NC_056746.1 coordinate 533,010,259, forward strand.
CAGAGGGGGAAAGGCATATACTGATAGGTTTTTCCAGCAGAAGGATTGGGAGTCCACTTTCCATGCTTGTCGGTGATAAATCCTTGTGCAGAATCTTTTTAAGTTGGTAGTTGTGAGGGGAGGCAAATAGATCTATGTTCGGGCATCCCCATTTCCTTGTTATCATGCTGAAGACTTGTGGATCCAGCTGCCACTCATGGGGATCCATGAGGTTTCTGCTTAGTTCATCTGCCAGAGTATTTTTCCTTCCTGACAGGAATTGTGCCTGCAGATGTACTTGGTAAGTCAATGCTGTGTCCCACAAAGTCATGGCTAGTCTGCAAAGAGGGTAAGAATGTGTGCCCCCTTGCTTGTTTATATACCACATCACAGTGGTGTCGTCTGTCTTTATCAGTAGTTGTCCTGGATGAAGTAGGTCCTTGAAGACTGTCAGGGCATTTTGAACAGCTAGCATCTCTTTTTGATTGATATGTAGATGCACTTGGTTTGAGGTCCATGTGCCCTGAATGCATCTTCCTGCCATGTGGGCCCCCCAGGCCTAATCTGATGCATCCGTTGTGTCTGCCTGGCTGGGGGTAAAGTGAATGGCTGTCCCTTGTTTTGGTGAAAAGCCGTTGCCCACCATCGGAACTCCTGTTGCAGGCAAGGAATGAGAGTAATCATAGTTTCCAGGCTGTAGCAATGTTGAGTCCAAACACTTTTTAGGTACCATTGAAGTTTCCTCATATTTAGTAGTCTTGCATATGGAATTAGTAGGATGCAGGAAGCCATGAAGCCCAGAGCCTGCAGAATTTTTCTTGCAGATAACTGGGCCTTTGTTGCTAACATTTTGAAATAGGTAGTCCGTTGCCTTTGTCTGGCATGAGATAAGCCATCTGGACAGTTGTATTTAAGCTTGCACCCAGGAATATTATCTCTTGAGAGGGTACTAGTTTAGATTTCTGTTTGTTGACTGTGTACCTTAGGCATATTAAAAGTCCTTTCACAAACGCCACATGCTGCAGTAGAATGCCCTTGTTCTCTGCTTGAATGAGGCATTCGTCCAAGTAAGGATATATCTGTATTCCTCTGTCTGCAGAAAGCAATTACTGGTGCCAGGCACATTGTGAAGACCCTGGGCGCAGTAGATAAGCCAAAGGGCAGTGCAGAGAATTGGTAATGCTTTGAACCAGCCTTGAATCTGAGGTATCTTCTGCATGATTGCCTGATTTGGACATGCAGGTATGCCTCTTTTAGGTCTAAAGTGACAAGCCAAGCCTTTCTGCCCAGCATGGGCAGAAGCTGATGCAAGGTGAACATCTTGAATTTTGGTATATCCAGGAAAGTGTTTAGAATAGAGAGGTCCAGTATTGGTCTCCATGCTTTGTCCTTTCTGGGTACCAAGAACAGTAGAGTAAAATCCTTGTCCCTGCTCTTGCTCTGGCACTTGTTGAATAGCCCCCATGTCCATGAGGGATGAGACTTGTTTTTGAGCCTCTGCCCATTGATTTTGTGGCAGGTCTGGCCAACCGTTCGCCCTTGGCAGGGTATGGAAGCGAAACGTAGCCTTGTGACACTATGTCTAGAACCCATTTTGTGGCAGGTCTGGCCAACCGTTCGCTCTTGGCAGGGTATGGAAGTGAAACGTAGCCTTGTGACACTATGTCTAGAACCCATTTGTCCTCGGTTATAATGTGCCAATTTTGAGAAAAAAGTGCTATTTTTTCCCCCAAGGGTGCTGCCAGTAGATAAGTGCTTGGTGCAGGCAGGGGGAAGTCATTGGGACTGTTTCCTGTATGGTTGTGATTTGTCTTCTTAACTTTTTGAGGTAGAAGCACCCCATTGTTTAGACCTGTACGAACCTTACGGCTGGGATGTGCCTCTAGGGCGTCTGGATCTGCCCCTTTGAGGTCTGTCTGACACTGGAAAGGCCCAATTCTTTGTAGGCCAGTGTCTGCTAAACCTAGTTGGCTGTACTTGTAAAAAATCTTTGACCGTTTGCATAGATTTAGCTTTGTCCTCCATTTTCTTTAACACCTCTTCTGCCTTAACACCAAACAAGGTATCGTGCTGTAATGGTGCATCTAATTTCGCTTTGACATGATCAGGCAGATTTTGTTCCTTTAACCAAGCATATCTCCTAATTACAGAACCCGTAACTGCGGCCCTGCAGGAGGCCTCCAGGGAATCAAAACCACATTGCAAAGTATGCTTTCCAACTTGTTCAGCTGCATGCAATAAATCCTGCATTTCTTTATCTGCACATTCACAATTGTCAAAGAAAAATACTTTAAAAGACCAAAAGCATAAGGTTCAGTTCAGGTATCTTTATTCTTGCGCAAGGAGACAAAAAATGCAGTTACAGAGTTTGTCTGACTAAATCAGGAAGTGTCACAATTTTTATACCTTTCTTTCAAGACATTGCCCACTACGACTGACGTAGCAGATCACCAGTTCACAACTCTGTTACTTTACAGATGTTTCTCACATTTCTAGCTGACTCTTCAAAGTTTAAAAAAGATTTTTCAGTAAACAGGATGGCCTTGACGACCACCGGTCAGTTAGAACTTTCTTGCTATGTGAGGTTACAAGTCTAGGTACTATGGCGAATTCGAGCACAATGCAAGTACAGATTTCTGAAGCAGTTCATTGTTTATAGTATGCACCAAAAAACGTGGCAAGGACACTGCTATTCCTTAAAATCTTTATTGCACATAAACACAAGATGAGCGCTTTCGGGACTTCTCCCTTCATCAGATAAAATTACAATAAAACAACCCCTTCTTTTAAACTAGTGCATATCCAATAGGATTCAGTAAAAAGCCCGCCTTTTTTGAAGGGTGGGCTTAACAGGTATCACATCATTTAAACCTGGTGTACGATTGGCCATAAGCTCAATGATTCATCTGGATTCTGCTAATTCTGTCAAATGCTTCACATCACCCCGTCTAGTGGTAAGCCTTATGTTTACTATAGCCCTGAAAGTGAATTTGTGTGTTGCATTATCCATCACATGTCTGCTCAAAGCATTATGCACATCCCCATTCCTAATGCTAGATAGGTGCTGTAATATCCTAGTCTTTAACATCTGGTTAGTTTTCCCTACATAAAAACTAGGGCAATGGCTACACTCAGCTAAATATACTATATCCGTCGTTCGACAGGTAGCCCTCCCTTTTAACACAAATTGCCTATGTGTGACAGGATGCTCAAAGTTAAGTCTTCTTATTAATGTGGCCACAAGCTTTGCCCCTCCCACACGGGAATGTGCCCGTCGTTATTGTTGCCACTGTATTTTGACAACTTAGCCTTTCTTTGCATAACAAATCCTTCAGATTCTTGTTTCTTCTATATCTGAAGTTAGGTCTACAACCTACTATATCACTCAGCCCTTCATCACTAGTCAGAATGTTCCAGTTATTCTGTACAACATTACAGATATCACCTATGTTGCTACTGTAGGTAAACATTAACTGGGGACTCCTTACAACTGTGGGTCTTTTATTTTTGTCTATCAGGGCTGGAGTGCGTCTAAGCCAAGGTTTATATTTGCTTTCCCTAAAGCCTTTGCTGGTGTTTATCAGCTTATCCACTTTATCTTCCCGATAACCCCTCTGTTGTAAACAGCTCTTAAGTGTAGCTAGTTCTTTATCATAATCACCATTATCCAAACATATCCTGGAGATCCTACTCGCCTGCCCCTGTACAATATTCGAATATGTATAACGTGGATGCATGCTATCATATGACAGTATCGTGTTCTTCCAACATTCTTTCTTGTATAGTTTTGATGTGAAACCATCTACACTCTGTGCTAAGTTTACATCCAAAAAATCTATAGAGTCAAAGGAGGCTTTTAAAGTGAACCTAAAGAATGTTGTGGTCGAATGTAAAAAACTCACAAATTTCTGTAACATGTTCAAATTTCCATTCCATAATATAAAGGCGTCAGTCCACAACGCACATACATCTTTATATATCCCTTCCATGCATCATTACTCAATATGTGTTTTTTCTCCCATTGGGCAAGGACTAGATTAGCATCAGTGTTGGCACAAGGGGTGCCCATGGCTACCCCCTGTTCCTGTCTATATATAGACTCTGCTCCTATGAAAATATTGTTCTCCAATACCAATAGCAGAAGTTCCTTTATTAGGCTAATCTTGACCTCAGCAATTCCTAGGTCATTCAAGAGGGTACTTAACATATCCACTCCATATTCATTGTTAATGACTGTGAATAAGTTGTTTATATCTAGGGTGGCCATCAATAACTTATCCTTCTTATCCATATCATCTACCCTACCCAACTTCATCAAGAAGTCACCTGTGTCCAATAAAATATTCTCAATCTTTTCAACATAGGGTTTTAATTGATGTTCCAACCATATAGAGATATTCTCAGTCACCCACCCCCTCCCTGAAACTATGGGTCTCAGGGGTGGGTTAACCAGGGACTTATGAATCTTAGGGAGTGCCTTGAAGACAGGTGTGACGGCTTTTTCTAACCAAAGAAAGTCAAAAGTATCATCAGTAATTCTCATCTCAAACTTCAGCCTTTGCAGGGCATGATGTACCCTATCTATGGCTTGTCTCACACCCAATGGATTAATCTGGGTATATGTGCTTTCGTCTTGGAGTAGTTCTCTCAATCTACTATTATACCAGGTTGTATCTAGTACAACAACCGCCCCACCCTTATCCGCAGGTTTTATTGTTAAATCTGTATTATTACATAAACTCTGCAATGCTGTCCTCTGTGTCTGAGTAAGATTGTAAAATCTGCTGGTATCTCCTTCAATGAAGTATCTTATCAAATCTTGCTCACATCCCCTAATGAACAAATTCAGGGTGGGTGTAAGTGGTGGTACAAAACTACTCGGTTTCTTTAAGGTCAAATTACCTCTAGCATTATCCCCATACATCATTTTCAGAGCTACATTGCGACAGAAAAGCATGATATCCATTATTATTTCATTATATACACTGCTATTGCTGGGCACAAAGGTAAGCCCTTTGTTAAGTACTGCTAACTCATCATTATTTAAAACATATGTAGATAAATTAAAAACAATACCAAAGTCCACATTATTAGTCAGTCCAACATTTTCCTCCTTTTGTCCACGCTCCGGTCCTCGCTTAACGACCTTTTCCATGCACCTTTTTTCTTCATAGGTGCTGGCAGCATCTCCAAAAAATGCTGTTTCCCCCGTTGTGTTTTCGGGCGTGCCCCCATATTGCTTCCTCCTGATAAGCAATACATCCATCGGTGTAGCTGCTGTAGCGCAGGTTACTGTTGATACTTCCGTGGAATGTGTAATGGAAGCCGAGTTGGTAATGGGCTCTGCTGGTCGCAAATTGTTATCATCTCTATCTGGCAGAGATTCTTTCGATGTCGCTGGCGAAGTCAACTGGACCTGCTCGCTAACTGTACATGGTTCTGGTGGGTCTGCGTGAAATACTTCTGCCTCTTGCTGATGCATTACAACAGTACTAGCATTCCGTCTCACACTAACCTGTTGGCGTGCTTTCTCCATCTCGTACATTACCATTGGGCTGAATATCGTTCGACTGTACTCCATTAGTTCTGGGCCAAACGAAGATATTACCTTTGGTAAAATCTTCAAAGTCTCTCTGTATTTTACCCAGTTTTTGCTTCTTCAAACGTTCATCATTATTAGCAAAAGTGACATACAACTGATGCAGGCATTCTATGCTCCTTCTATCTACATAGTCTTTTTCCAGCTTACTCTGAAGCTCAGCTACTTCTTTTTTCAGCTTTTCAATATCCGGTGCAAAATAATCATTCAGCAACTCCATGTATTTGAAACTAGTGTTGATGTTTAATGATTGCCACTTAGCCAGTAAATCCGGATAACAATCACCCTGTGCTGGCATACAGAGGATCCTCATCCCTCTAGGAACAACGCCATAATCTATGCAAGCCTCTAGATGAAAGTTCTGCCATTGTAAACGTTGTAGCTTGCTTACCTTAAAGCTCAGATCTCTAGTCATTTCATCAAAAGTTTTGTCTACTACTGCTGGAACTTGTCGCTCCATTCTTCCTTCTCCTTGGAGTGCAAAACCCAAGTTCAAAAGCGGGTTCTCACTTTCAGTATATTTTTTGTAGCTCCACATAGCAGTCTCTCCTCTTCCACCTCGCAAAACTGTGGAGGTAGTTTCCTCTGCATTCAACCTCCCTTCCATAGCATGTAGAGTACTCCAACAACAGGAACAGAAAGCAAAGCAAAAAAGTTGAGTACTATACCAAAGTCCAGCCTACGATTCCAAAGTCAAATATGCACCAAAAAACGTGGCAAGGACACTGCTATTCCTTAAAATCTTTATTGCACATAAACACAAGATGAGCGCTTTCGGGACTTCTCCCTTCATCAGATAAAATTACAATAAAACAACCCCTTCTTTTAAACTAGTGCATATCCAATAGGATTCAGTAAAAAGCCCGCCTTTTTTGAAGGGTGGGCTTAACAGGTATCACATCATTTAAACCTGGTGTACGATTGGCCATAAGCTCAATGATCCATCTGGATTCTGCTAATTCTGTCAAATGCTTCACATCACCCCCTCTAGTGGTAAGCCTTATGTTTACTATAGCCCTGAAAGTGAATTTGTGTGTTAAAGACTAGGATATTACAGCACCTATCTAGCATTAGGAATGGGGATGTGCATAATGCTTTGAGCAGACATGTGATGGATAATGCAACACACAAATTCACTTTCAGGGCTATAGTAAACATAAGGCTTACCACTAGAGGGGGTGATGTGAAGCATTTGACAGAATTAGCAGAATCCAGATGGATCATTGAGCTTATGGCCAATCGTACACCAGGTTTAAATGATGTGATACCTGTTAAGCCCACCCTTCAAAAAGGCGGCTTTTACTGAATCCTATTGGATATGCACTAGTTTAAAAGAAGGGGTTGTTTTATTGTAATTTTATCTGATGAAGGGAGAAGTCCCGAAAGCGCTCATCTTGTGTTTGTGTGTAATAAAGATTTTAAGGAATAGCAGTGTCTTTGCCACGTTTTTTGGTGCATATTTGACTTTGGAATCGTAGGCTGGACTTTGGTATAGTACTCAACTTTTTTGCTTTGCTTTCTGTTCCTGTTGTTGGAGTACTCTACATGCTATGGAAGGGAGGTTGAATGCAGAGGAAACTACCTCCACAGTTTTGCGAGGTGGAAGAGGAGAGACTGCTATGTGGAGCTACAAAAAATATACTGAAAGTGAGAACCCGCTTTTGAACTTGGGTTTTGCACTCCAAGGAGAAGGAAGAATGGAGCGACAAGTTCCAGCAGTAGTAGACAAAACTTTTGATGAAATGACTAGAGATCTGAGCTTTAAGGTAAGCAAGCTACAACGTTTACAATGGCAGAACTTTCATCTAGAGGCTTGCATAGATTATGGCATTGTTCCTAGAGGGATGAGGATCCTCTGTATGCCAGCACAGGGTGATCGTTATCCGGATTTACTGGCTAAGTGGCAATCATTAAACATCAACACTAGTTTCAAATACATGGAGTTGCTGAATGATTATTTTGCACCGTATATTGAAAAGCTGAAAAAAGAAGTAGCTGAGCTTCAGAGTAAGCTGGAAAAAGACTATGTAGATAGAAGGAGCATAGAATGCCTGCATAAGTTGTATGTCACTTTTGCTAATAATGATGAACGTTTGAAGAAGCAAAAACTGGGTAAAATACAGAGAGACTTTGAAGATTTTACCAAAGGTAATATCTTCGTTTGGCCCAGAACTAATGGAGTACAGTCAAACGATATTCAGCCCAATGGTAATGTACGCAGATGGGAGAAAGCACGCCAACAGGTTAGTGTGAGACGGAATGCTAGTACTGTTGTAATGCATCAGCAAGAGGCAGAAGTATTTCACGCAGACCCACCAGAACCATGTACAGTTAGCGAGCAGGTCCAGTTGACTTCGCCAGCGACATCGAAAGAATCTCTGCCAGATAGAGATGACAACAATTTGCGACCAGCAGAGCCCATTACCAACTCGGCTTCCATTACACATTCCACGGAACTATCAACAGTAACCTGCGCTACAGCAGCTACGCCGATGGATGACTTACTATCAGGAGGAAGCAATATGGGGGCACCCGAAAACACAACGGGGAAACAGCATTTTGAGATGCTGCCAGCACCTATGAAGAAAAAGGTGCATGGAAAAGGTGGTTAGCGAGGACGGGCGTGGACAAAAGGAGGAAAATGTTGGACTGACTAATAATGTGGCCTTTGGTATTGTTTTTAATTTATCTACATATGTTTTAAATAATGATGAGTTAGCAGTACTTAACAAAGGGCTTACCTTTGTGCCCAGCAATAGCAGTGTATATAATGAAATAATAATGGATATCATGCTTTTCTGTCGCAATGTAGCTCTGAAAATGATGTATGGGGATAATGATAGAGGTAATTTGACCTTAAAGAAACCGAGTAGTTTTGTACCACCACTTACACCCACCCTGAATTTGTTCATTAGGGATGTGAGCAAGATTTGATAAGATACTTCATTGAAGGAGATACCAGCAGATTTTACAATCTTACTCAAACACAGAGGACAGCATTGCAGAGTTTATGCAATAATACAGATTTAACAATAAAACCGGCGGATAAGGGTGGGGCGGTTGTTGTGCTAGATACAACCTGGTATAATAGTAGATTGAGAGAACTACTCCAAGACGAAAGCACATATACCCAGATTAATCCATTGGGTGTGAGACAAGCCATAGATAGGGTACATCATGCCCTGCAAAGGCTGAAGTTTGAGATGAGAATTACTGATGATACTTTTGACTTTCTTTGGTTAGAAAAAGCCGTCACGCCTGTCTTCAAGGAACTCCCTAAGATTCATAAGTCCCTGGTTAACCCACCCCTGAGACCCATAGTTTCAGGGAGGGGGTGGGTGACTGAGAATATCTCTATATGGTTGGAACATCAATTAAAACCCTATGTTGAAAAGATTGAGAATATTTTATTGGACACAGGTGACTTCTTGATGAAGTTAGGTAGGGTAGATGATATGGATAAGAAGGATAAGTTATTGATGGCCACCCTAGATATAAACAACTTATTCACAGTCATTAACAATGAATATGGAGTGGATATGTTAAGTACCCTCTTGAATGACCTAGGAGTTGCTGAGGTCAAGATTAGCCTAATAAAGGAACTTCTGCTATTGGTATTGGAGAACAATATTTTCATAGGAGCAGAGTCTATATATAGACAGGAACAGGGGGTAGCCATGGGCACCCCCTGTGCCAACACTTATGCTATCAGAATCTTCTGATGAAGTCTCCCGTGGTAGGAGACGAAAGCGCTTAATGGACAGTGTGTGATTTCATGGATTTGAACCTTGTTTTTGTGTAATAAACTTTCGTTTGGTTACTCAACATACTTGTTCCTTGATGACAACAGGACATCCTTTATGGTACTGGATTACGTGTTCTTTCAAGTTTTCTTGTTTTGTGCTGTTTGGTTACATGTCTGACACTTGTTGAATCACTTCCAAATGATCGCTGATTTCGTGTTTATTGTCGGGAATGAACGAACAACACTTGTCTTACCACCTCTCGCCACTAGGGTGAAGTCAAGAGCCATGCGGTTTTGAAGCACCACAGTTCTCATCGCATTCAGTTCATCAGTCATTAATTCAAGAGCGAAAAAAGTTGCATTGCTCATGACCTCAAGAAGTTTGGATAGCTTTCTCAGTTCCCAAATTGATTTAACTGCACCATATGCAGGGGCTATACCAGCTCAGGATATGAGAGTGTCACTCAAGTCCATGTGTGCTAGTTTACTTTTGTCTTTCACAGAGTTATGGTTTCTCCAGCCTGCTATGATCTGTCCCATTGGATTCTCAGGTTTCTTGATTGGATTTTCAGGTTTCTTTGCGACGTCTCTGACGTTTCGAATTCTCCCATGAGGCAAAGCTGTAGTGTGTCGTATGGCCGGGACCAGGTAACCCAAAAAACAACTGCCGGACCAATTCTCAGGCAACCATTTGTATGCCTTTTTCCCACATATGAAATAACAGTTTTCTACCTTAGTATTGATATACACCTTCCCTGCATGAAACATTTTCTTATCTATTATAGACAGTTGCTTTAAAAGAACAGGATTATGTTGTATATCACTGACAGTTTTATGCAAGGACTCAAAATATGAGTCATAATCTGCATCACAAATTGTTTCTGTATTTTTAGCATTTTTAGGTTTAATATAACATTTATAAGAAACCGTTACATTACATTTACTCCAACCTACTTGAATCGTGTCATTCTTAAAAAAGCATACAATTCCTGTTTGTGTAACAGGTAGGAACAATGCAATTTTGTCTCTAGAATTTACAGGTGTAGTCTCAAAATTAAGTTTTCCCAGGTCTCATTGACCCCTAGGGGGACAGCAGCCATCAATAACCCCCCATAAGCTGTTGGTATAGCTGTGCAAATCCAACAATTTGAAATATTAAAAGTCTCAGCATACACATATTCGATTGCTTGGTAAGTGTTAAAGTTCGGATGCCAGTCTATGAGTGTTGCATCACATTTGTTCAGTCTAGCTGGTGTGGCTGAAGAAAAGAAAGGCCACAGCAAAAAGAACATTGTCACTAATGCAGTTATTAAGATGATTATGCAACACTGCTGAAGTCGTTCAGCATTCCTATTATCTCTGGATCTTGTCATTTTACTGTTGCTGTGTGTTAGCAAGAGTTTTATCAAGTTCAAAGTTTTTGACTAGTTTACAGAGTGTCAAATGAATTCAAGATGAACGTTCCGCAATTTTGACTGCTGTGGGCGTGCTCAGCAGTACTTGATACGGACCTTCCCACTCTGGTGCCGTCCAATTCTTCTTTTTGATAGTCTTCACCCAGACCCAAGTGCCTGGGGCTACTGCCACTTCGAATGGTTTGGTTTGGTCTTTATCTGAAACAGAATTAAACTGTAAAAGATGTTTGTTATTCAGCATATTCCTCATATACTCTGCAAGTGTCCAATCTGCTTCCTGGTCTGCAGGCATGAGAGGTTTCCATTGAGGTATATAATAAGCTCTTCCGAAAATCTTTTCGAAAGGTGTCAGTCCTTTTGCATCCGGAACAGTTCTCATGCTCAACAGTGCCAGGGGCAAACAGTACACCCAGTTCTTTTGTGGGTCTACCATAAGTGTTTTAAGTTTATTCTTTAAAACTCCATTGTGTCTCTCTACTAACCCTGCAGACTGAGGGTGATATGCACAGTGATGTTTTAAAGAAATCCCAAAATACTGGCTCAACTGTTGTATAGTTTGGTTAATGAAATGTGTACCATTGTCACTGTAGATCCTTTCCGGTATGCCAAATCTAGGAATAATCTCTTTAACTAGGGTCTTTGCAACAGTGGCTGCATCTGGTTTACTAGTCGGAAAGGCCTCCATCCATTTGGAGAACATATCCACAATGACAAGGCAGTACTTTTTATTTTCACATTTGTTCAATTCTATGAAATCCATACAGATAGTATGAAACGGATATGGTGGTGTAAGGAAACTCCCTTGCTTGGGCTTTAATGCCCCTTGTGCATGATGTTTATTATAAGTGTGACATGACAGGCAAAATGTTTTAGTGTAGTTTGTAAACCCGTACGTAGCAAATACCCGATTCACTAACTGTACCATCCCCCCCTGTTGAGACATGGCTCTGCCCATGGCTCAACAAAGCTGCATATCTAAATAAATTAGATGGTAATATCGGTTTTCCCTCTTCGGAGATGTACAGCCCTTCCTTGAGAATTGCTCCTCATTTTTTTCACTTTTGGTTTTCAGCTTGTGTAGTAAGTGTCTGCATTGTTTTCAACATTTCTAAGTCTACAATCTCAGAAGGTTGTAATTCCTCGTTCAAAAGAAATGCTTCTGATGCTGCTTGCTTTGCAGCTGTGTCAGCTCTCGCATTGCCTTTTGAAATCCTATCTTGTTGTTTTGTATGAGCTATGCATTTACAAATAGCTACTTTCTGAGGCAACTGAATAGAATCTAACAAATCTAAAATAAACTGTGCATGGTTAATCGGTTTGCCAGTAGATGTCACCATTCCTCAATTCTTCCACTGTTGTGCAAAAATATGTACAGTAGAAAAAGCATACTGGCTATCTTTAAAAATGTTTACGGTTTTACCCTTTGCTAAGGTACATGCCCGGGTCAAGGCAATCAACTCTGCTGCTTGTGCAGATAAGCTATATGGTAGAGGTTTCGCTTCTACAATATCAGTATCAGAAACTACTGCATAACTTGTTAGGTTCTGTCCTGTAGGACTCCTTTTGCATGAGCCATCCACGTAATATGTCACCTCGGCATCATCCAAGGGAACATCCGTGAGATCTTTTCTAGGCAGTGTCTTTTGCTCAATTACCTGCAGGCAGTTATGGGGTGTGCCATCCACAGGAGTTGGGAGCAAGGTAGACGGATTCAAAGTAGTACATCATTCAATTGTCATGTGAGGTTGGCTCAGCAATATAGTCATACAAGAAAGATGCCTAGCAGGGGAAAGATATGCTACTTTTTCTTGCAGTAAAATGATTGCGACTGCATGAGGCACTCTCAATGTGAGAGGGTGGAATAACACTACTGAGGCTGAAGTCTGCACTGCCATTGCAGCTGCAACTACTGCTTGTACACAGTAGGGTAGAGACCGTGCCACTGGGTCCAGTTGTGATGAATAATAAGCAATGGGGCATTGTTTGTCCCCATGCTGTTGAGTCAATACTGATGTCATATAACCTTGCTTGCAATCTACAGTCTGGAAAAAATGTTTGTGATAATTTGGTAATCCTAAAACTAATGATGATGCTATCAATTGTTTCAGCTTGCAGAAGGTTAATTCTGCTTCTGGTGTCCATTGAATTAAATCTTGTGCTGCCATAGGCTTCTTAAAAATCAGGTCGGTTAAAGGTGCAGATTCCAAAGCATAGTTTAGGATCCAGCTTCGACAAAAATTAGTCGTACCCAGGAAGGACATCATTTCCTTCTGGGTTGTGGGTTTTGGTGCTTTTAAGATAGCTACTTTTCTGTCCTCATCTAATGTTCTGCCATCTTTGGATATTACATATCCAAGGTATTTTACTTGTTTTCTCCAAAGCTGCAATTTATTTTTGCTTACTTTGTGTCCTTCAACTGCTAGGAATTTTAATAATGCTATAGTATCTTCCTTACAATCTCGCTGGATAGGGGCAGCCAGCAGGATGTCATCAATATAAAGTAAAATTTGACTACCTCTCAGTGGGATAAATCCCGCTAAATTACTTGCCATCTCTTGTGAGAATATTGTTGGGCTTTCACTATAGCCCTGTGGTAGTCGCGTATATGTATACCGCTTCCCCTGAAATGTAAATAAATGCAAACCAATACTGGCTGTCAGGGTGTAATGGTATCGAAAAGAATGCGTTGCTGATATCTACCACAGAAAAATACTTCTGTTGAGGTTTTAAATCACTCAACAAGGTATGTGGATCTGGCACCGTAGGTGCTCTTGGTATTACTGCGTCATTTACAGCTTGTAAATCTTGGACCATATGCCATTCTCAGTTTGCTTTTCTAACTGGGAATAAGGGTGTGTTACATGGCGAATCAGGAGATTCCACCAGTATTCCTTTCTTAAGTAAAGCTGCTATGATTGGTTTAATACCTGCCTCTGCATCTTTTCTCAAACGGTACTGTCTCTTTTGTGGTCTAAATGCTGACTTTGGCGTGATAGTAACTGGTTCTGCTGTGCGAATAAGTCCTACGTCTGACTTTCCTGTTGACCAGAGAGTTTCTGTATGTCTAACAAAGCTTTTTCTTCCTCTTCTAATAAGAGGGCTTCTCAGCTGTCTTTGCTGGACTGCAAGTGTACAGCTGGATGTGTTTGTGTTATCCAGTTTAGTTTTTGTCTTTGTATTCCCAGTTCTGACAGTTCTGATTCTGCTTTTCCTATTTTGTGATTTTTTTTCTCCTAGGTTTATCCATTTTAAATCTTCCTCTTTAGTTAAACTAACATGCGGTATTAGATTTGATTTGTAAAGTAAAAAGAACTCCTGGGGTAATGAACAGCTAACTACACTGTTCCCTTTCATGTCCCAGTACAAATTACACAGTACTAATCTGTTTGCATGATTTCTAAACAATTCTTGTTCATATTCTTTGTCAGGTCCTGGTGTATTACAATAATACAGAGTACAGTTCAACAGGTGTTGTATGTCAATACAAAGGGAGGGGAACTTACTGATATAGCTACATTCATTAACTCTTCAGTTACTGCTCCAGGGCCAGTCGCAACTAAGTCCTGGCTGTACCAGTAAAATGTCTCACCTTCCGTTTGCACTGCAAAAGTATTAGTTTGTCGCTGTGCTTCCATACCCTGCATGGTTGGAACTACTGCTATGCCTAATAGTTGCATAAGATCTCCGCCCAAAAGGTTCAATGGGCATTTTGCAGAAACAACAATTTTGCTTTTCTGGGTTAATCCTGAAACAGGATCTGTTATTGTCATGTTATGGGAGAGAGGCTCCCGATACAGCTGTCCATTAGCTGCTTTTACTAGTATAAAATCATGTGATTCTGAATTTTCTGGTAGTTTGGAGGGATGTACCAGGGTTCGTGATGCCCCTGAATCACACAAAAATTTGACTTCCCTCCCTTCTACCAAGAGTGTCACTAATGGATTTGTGTCAGCTAGATAGAGCTCTAAGCTCAGTAAGGCTAGGTCTAATATTTTGTTTTCTTCATTACCGGTAGCTTCCTGCACTTCCTCTATTATCACATTCTCTGCTCCTTTTATCACATTCTCATTTGTCCTTTTCTCTATTATTCCTATCTAGTGATTCCTGACTTTCATACAGTCAGTCCTCACCTTCATCATTTTTGTCTTCCACTGCTGCCTTCTTATTTTTCTTGCAATCCCTTGCCAAGTGTCCCTTTTTCCCGCATTTGAAGCACTCACCTCTTTTCTTTCTCCCTTCAAAGTCCTCTGATCGCTGATCAGATTGTTTATTTCCCTGGGCATTCTGTTTGCCCTTTTGTCCGGACTGTACTAAATAAACTTCATCTTCTATAGCAAATACTTGGGCTTTCTTTTTCTTTTTGTTATTAAAATGCCTTTCGGCATGTCTAGCATATTTAAGCAGTGATTGCAATCTGCTTGTACGATGGTCTACCATATGTTTAGTAATGAAACTACTTATGGGTGCAATACTGCCTTTTAAAAATGCACTCTAACTGCTGCTCATATGGGGAATCTTGTGTCTGGTCTTCAGGCACCTGCATTCCACAGTGGTTGTTAAAACATTCTAATAATCTGGCAAAATATCTATCAACAGTTTCACTTTCTTGTTGGATGCATTGATTAATGCAAGTCCAGTCTGCCCTAGGCTTCCATTTCTCAGAAATTTGGTCTGTCAGACCTTTCACTCTTATCTAGTTCTGCACTGCTATGTGGGAGGGGCCTAAGTGCAGCGTCACGGGGATTCCAGTTGCCACTGATCATGTGCCAATCTGGACCTACTATTTGTCTGACTACTACTTCTACTTCCTCTCCGTTTAAGTGATAACTTAATCTCATGCCCCCTCTCCGTTTAAGTGATAACTTAATCTCATGCCCTGTAAGTCTTCTAAGAACTTTCTAAAATTAACTTTTGGATGGGGAATTCTCTCTGTGGCTTTCCAGATGTCTTCCGGTGTCCACGGTCTGTATACTAAGAAAGTTGGGTCCTGCCCTTCTTGTCCTGCCTGAGGATTTGGTACTTCTACGAGTGGGCATATCTCTTCTTCACTTATAGCCCGTGAATTTCCATTCATTTGATATAATTCAACATCCCCTTTTAAATTACGTGTTCGAGACCTAGTCTCGATAGGATCTCTAACAAACGGTAGTGGTTTTATAGGAATAACTGGATATTGTGGAGGTGGGCCAGTGTGTTCTTTTGTTTCATATTCCAGTAAGGGAACTGGTAAGGGAACCGGAACCGGAGGGGGCGGAGGGGCCGATGCTATAACTAAGTTATTATCCTCTGTCTAGAAACATTGCTTTTGAATTTTTATTCTTTTGTTCTCTTCGGTTTGCTTCCTCAATCCACCTGTGTGCCTGAGGAACTCCCAATTTACGCCGTTTTTTAACTTGACCTTTAGAATCGGTTTTTAGCTGTCTAATAAGCTTGATAAGAGAGGATCTTTCTAGTTTCCCATCAAATTCATATTTATTATACCATGACCCCCCCAAAACGTGCACGCTGATTGGCCAGCTTCGCCCTCGGGACCAAACCATGCCAACCGTGGGTAAATTTAGCATTACCCACACCCAGGCGTGGGTTATTGCTATATTAACCCATTTAGTATAATATCTAACGTTGTCAGCGCGTTGTGATTGCATATATTTTGCATCTTCGGTTAACGGTGGGCTTTGGGGTATTTTTGTTTTTGTGCACGTATTACCCATTTTGTTCTAACCTTTTAAATGTTACGTAACCCTTTTATTTTTAATGTGGTACCACCAAGTGTTTACAGTCTCTTCAGACTACCTGCCTACTTATTCTGTTTCCCTGATCTATGACAAGATAGCAATATTTCTGTCCCTGAATTTTAACAAATTCTTAACAGAACAAATACAATCAAGTCCCTAATCTAAAACAGAAAAAGGTAGATTTTACCCTACCTGAGCCTCAGCGATTGGTCACTCACTGTTCAAACGGAACCCGCCTTCAGTCGTAGATCAGAAAAGTGGCTGGCCTTTTTGCACAACAATTCAGTTGGAGGTCTTTCAATGAAGAAGATCCGATGTGGTATCTTCCCTCCGCAGTTTCATGCCACCTGGCCCATCTGATCCCAGGCTAAACGAGGGTTTCCGGCTCCAAAGGACCAAAAAATGTCAAAGAAAAATACTTCAAAAGACCAAAAGCATAAGGTTCAGTTCAAGTATCTTTATTCTTGCGCAAGGAGACAAAAAATGCAGTTACAGAGTTTGTCTGACTAAATCAGGAAGTGTCACAATTTTTATACCTTTCTTTCAAGACATTGCCCACTACGACTGACGTAGCAGATCACCAGTTCACAACTCTGTTACTTTACAGATGTTTCTCACATTTCTAGCTGACTCTTCAAAGTTTAAAAAAGATTTTTCAGTAAACAGGATGGCCTTGATGACCACCGGTCAGTTATAACTTTCTTGCTATGTGATGTTACAAGTCTAGGTACTATGGCGAATTCGAGCACAATGCAAGTACAGATTTCTGAAGCAGTTCATTGTTTATAGTATCTAACTTTCTTGCAGCTTGTGCACTTTCTCATTAGCACGAACAGAGCTTATTGTCCATAATGAATGGATCTACAGAAATTATTATTATTCATTTAATTTCCTGACCTAGCAGAAAATCACCTGCTTTCCAGTACATTTCCAAGGCATAAACATGTATTTTGCTGTGCTAGCAAACTAGGTCAGAGTGCATCTTGCAGTGTCAGAAAGCACAATTTCAGAAAAGCATGTTTTCAGTTTCAAATAGAACTAATGCTGCATATAGAATAAAAATGTGTTAATCTTCCCTTATTTAAAATAAGCATTGCACACATATGTTAATACATATTTTTCTAACAATTTACCAACATTTTCTGTGTAAGCAGTGTCATGACATATTGCTGATATTTGAGCATATGAAACTGGCAGTTTAAAGCCCTTATAGCCAAGGTAGCAGATGTGTAAATCTTTTTTCTCATCTATCCAGTGCCCTAGAATCTCTGTCAGAGGGGTTAGGGTTTTTTGCAGTGGAAGCCTTAACCCCTTTGGGACCCTGAGAAATAGTTTTTGCGTCTGCAGCATGTTTTTTGAAAAGGAATTTATGAGAGTCAGGAACCCTGTGGTATCTGTCAGGCTTAACAGGTGCTGGAGATAAGGAGTCAGGGGTCAGACTAGACTTGGAAAACACATCTACAATGTCTAACACAGGTGGAATAGCTAGTGGCCTGTGTTGAGGAAGTAGAAGAAAGTCCCTGAGCCTCCTCTTAGATTCTGAAAAATCCTGGCTCTCCCAGTGGAAATGCTCCCCTCATGGTATGCAAGGTTTCCCCAAAGGAATAGTCCTCAGGAGGAGAAGCTGAAGGAATAGACTCTTCAGCATCAGAATCCTCATTGGGGGGGGGGGGGGGAGAATATTCCTGATCAAAAGAGGAATCTGAGGAAATGGAAACCTGATCTGAAGATTCATAGTCTGTCTCTTGCCTAGGCCTCTTATCAGGAGGGGGATGGGAATCCCTGATCACGGTAATTAAGTCTTCGGCCATTTTGAGCATCTGTTTTTTGGGCATGGAGGCCTGTCCATGTGGCTGGTGAACTTGTTTCTTTGCCTTTAAAGGTGCTTTAGTCTTTGCTTTTGAAACTGTAGTCTGTTTAATGTATAATTGTTTAGGTCTGAAAACACCCTCAGAAACCGATGCCTGCTCAGCGGCTTTGGACTCATCTGAGGGAATAGTCTCCGAGGCTCCAATACCTTGAGTTTCTAGCGGCCTGCGACTAGCGGGCATCAGGGGCTGCAAAAGCGCCTCACTGAGAACTGGCGAACTGGCGACTGGCTTAGGAGAAGCTTCGTCGTTGGTGTTGGACCTCGGTTGCCTGTCTTTTTCCTTTTCTTTGCGCTTCTTGTGAACTCCGGTAGTCGGATGGCTATCCGACGGCATTGTATAAGTAAATCTGCGTCCAAAATTGCTTAGTGCAAAATCGTACCGACGCTTAATAGTGCACTGGTTAAATCCAGCACAAAACCGACAACTGAAAATGTCGTGGTCAGGGCCTAGGCAAGGAATACAGTAAGAGTGAAAGTCCTTATGAGTTATTTGCTTTCCACAAGAAATACAAATGACTTTTGCTGACATTGGTCTGGAGCAAGAAAAAAGTTTCCCCAACGGGGTACTTGGCTTTTAATGAAGACTTAGGATCTGAAACTCTAACACGAAAATCTCAGGAGTCGGCCGATCGGCACTTGAACTGCTTCTGCATCGTGCGGCAAGAAAGACTAAAGAAAATGGCATCGGCTGCTTCTTTTATACCCCTGACGACCTGACGTCAGGGAAAGGGCGACAGCAGCCGACAAAGGACCCAAGACTTTGGAATTCAGGCCGACTGAGGGCAACCTGCCAGCAGGATTACCCAAATATAATGACTGCAACAGTGAAACATGAAGAACATCAGCCCAAAACTGGCAGTTAGCTTGGACTCATAAGAGCAGGAATCTCCAATTCCATTGAAATTTTATGTGCAAATAAGCATTCCTGTGGGTCCAAAAAGCACATCCAATATTCTCTCAACAAGCAAGGATCATCTGCACAGATACCATCATCATCAGTCCCCCTTTTCCCATTTTCTATCTGGTGTCGGGGTGTTGTGTCAGCTGTATCCATCTCTCTTGATTCAGTGCTACTCTCCTGCCTTCGACACTCATGCTCGATTGTCGCAGACTTTCTCTCACACAATCTATCCTTCTCTATGCTGAACGTCCTTAGTTTCCTCTTGCCTTCTTCCTAACTGTCCAAAATCATCTACACCAGATTGTTTTCTGCTTTTCTGCACACTTGCCCAAAACCACTGTAATCTATTCACTATCAGCTTTTCTGTAATCGGAGCTACTCTGGCTTCTGCTCTTATGTCCTCTTTTCTTCACCTGTCCCAGTGTGCATTCTACCACCTGTTTTAGGCACTTCATCATCATCTCTAGCCTCCTCAACTGCTTTGCCTTTACTGCCCAGGTCTGTACCATACAGTAGTACTTGTCGCACCACTCTTTTGTATACCTTACTTTTCAGCTTCTTTGGCATTTTTCTGTCATAAACTACACCCAACACTCTAGGTTAGTTGGCTATAGTCCCTCCAGTTCTAGCCTTGATCTCTTCATTCAGACTTCTCTTCTCCTCAACCACATCTCCCAGTATCTTCCCTTTATCTCATTTCTCAGCTTCTTATTTCCCCATTTGCTACCATTAAAACTGCCTTATCTAAACTCAGTTTCATCCCATGTACCAAACAAGCTTTGCATTCCTTTTCCCTATCCTTTGCTGAAGTTCTTGGTCAGAGTCTGCCTGTAAAGCCACAGCATCTGCATACAGCAACTCTGCTCACCTGTTCCCTCCGACATGTTTGCTAATGTAGTACATCACTAGTATGAACAGCAGTGGGCTCAGAGCTGAAGTCTGATGCACAGCCACTCTCACTAGGAACCCCTCTGTGAAACTGAATACTGTTCATACTTGAGTCACTGGCTCCTTGTACATAGCTTAGTACATAGCTTACACTAATTCTACCAATGTTCCTGGGACTTTGAACCACCACAGGACTGCTAAAATCAGGTTTCTTGGAACCCTGTCATATGCTTTCATCAAGGATAGGAATGCCCGTTGCACTCTTTCCTCATTTCTATCATCGTCAACTATCTCTCTCAATGCAAACATCAGCTCAGTTGTGCTGCAGTCACATCTGAATCAGAACTGCTCATCTACCATCTTACTTTATACTACACTACATAATCATTTATCAAGCACCCTCTCCAGAAAGTACAGTTGTGTACACTTATCATAAATGTAGACGTTTGAGTGTATTCAATGTTGCAGTCATCACCTGTGGGTTATCCCTGCTGTGGTAGTCCTCGGCCAGCCCAAATACCAGAGTCAGTGTTTTTCTGTGTCAGCTGCTGTCGCCAATTGATGTCAGGTTGTCAATGCTATAAGGCAAGGCAGCCGACGCCATTACATCAGTTTTCCTTGCCCTAACCCATCAGAAGCACAAGGAAATATGGTAAAGTGGTCCTGGTGGCTACACGTCACCCATGAGAAGCTTATGTCTCCCTAAGGAAAGGGGGATATAAGGGGAAAGGAGGGAGGGTAAACCAGGACTGCAACAGTGAATACACTCAAACATCTACATTTATGGTTAGTGTACACAACTGTACCATGTTCTTCATGTTTCACTGCAGCAGTTATCACTTGTGGGAGGATTCCCAAAGGTGAGGAGAAGGGTGGAAGGATTAGGGACCTAGGCATGGGTCAGCATGCCCTGCAGAACGGCAGAGGCAAACCCTGCCCTAACCTTAGAGAAATGAGGTAGGTGGTAATGCTTTGTAAAGGTGTGGACAGAGGTCCAGGTGGCAGCTTCCAAGATGTGCCAGGTGGGAACTCCTCTGAGGGATGTTGTGGAAGTGGAGTGTGCCCTAGTGGAATGGCTGCAAATAGACTTAGGGGGTGGTTTCCCATGTAGCCTGTAGCAGAAATGGATACAGTGTGATATCCATTTGGAAATGGGCTTCCCCTCTGCCCCCGGGGCAAAGCTGACAAGAAGCTGGTCTTTTTCTGAAGGGTTTAGTATGGTCCAGGTAGTACCTGAGCGGTCTCTGCACGTCTAGTGAGTGCAGAATTCTTTCCCCCTTGTTTTGAGGGTTAGGAAAGAAGGTGAGTAGATGTACAGCCTGATTGAGGGTCACATCAGATACCACCTTGGGCATAAAGGAGGGGTTAGTCCTCAGGGAGACCCTGTCTGCATGGAAAATGATGAAGGGCTCAATGGTCATGACTGTCTGAACTTCTGAAACCCTCCTGGCTGAGGTGATAGCTAGTAGGAAAGCAGTCTTCCAGGAGAGGTATTTCAATTCTAATGAAGCAGCAGGATCGAAGGGTGGTAAGGTTAGTTTTTCCAAAACATAATTCAGGTCCCAGGCTGGCGTGGGTGACCTTTCTGGGAGGTCTGATATTAGAAGCCCCTCTGAAGAATTGTTTAATCAAAGGATGTGAGAAGAGAGGTTTGTATCGAAATGAGCGGAAATGGCTGAGGCATGGATTTTAATAGAAGAGGAGGACAGGCCACTATTGAGCAACTCTGCTAGAGGGATGGAAGGTTGTGAGGTACTGCCCCCTCTGGACTGGCTCCAGAAGCAGAATCTTTTCCATTTCCCTGCGTAAAATTTTCTGGTGCTGGGACTTCTGGTCTCTGTGATAATGTCTAGAACCGGTTTGCTTAACAGGGACTCCTTGTTACCTTTTAAAGTATAAGCCATGCTGAAAGATTGAGAGTCTGCAAGTCTGGGTGCAGTATCTCCCTCCCCCACCTGGGTCAAGAGATTTGAGATCAGGGGAAGCTGCTTGGGGGGCTGTAAAGTCAGGTTGCGCAATACCAGCACCAGTGCTGTCTGGGCCAATCTGGAGCAATGAGGATGGCCTTTGGTCTCTCCTCCCTTATTTTGATCAGTACCTTGGGAATAAGAGGCAGAGGAGGGAACACGTACACAAAGAGGGAGTTCCAGGGGAAGGTCAAGGCATCCACCTTCCATGCTAAGAGGTGATACTCCCTGGTACAAAACTTCTGTAGCTGGTGGTTGAGGTGCGAAGCAAAGATTCACCTCCTGAGTCCCCACTCCTGAGTGATTTGCAGAAAGATTTCCCTGTGGAGCTGCCATTCGTGGGGGTCCAGTAAGTTTCTGCTTAGGTGGTCTGCCAGTGTGTTAACCCCTGGTAGGTATTGGGCAATTAGGTGTAGACCTATGGAGGCAGCTGTCAGCCAGAGGTTCATGGCTAGCCTGCACAATGGGTAAGATTACCCCCCCCCCCGTTTCTTGCTTCACCACATTACTGTAGTGTCTGTTTTATAAGGAAAACCCCTGGCATGAGATGCGGTTTGAAGAATGTCGGAGCCTTTTGTACTGCCATCACTTCTTTCTGATTGATGTGTAAGGGAAGGTGCTGGGCATCCCAAAGACCGTGGGTGCACCTACCTGCTAGGTCAGCGCCCCAAGCAATGTCTGAGGTGTCGGTGGTGATGGTCTGGCTGGTAGGGCAGAGGATGAAGGGTCTGGCTGGTAGGGCAGAGGATGAAGGAAGACCCCTGTTCTTGGCACAGGCCTCTGCTCACCAGAGAAACTCAGCCCTTATATAGGGGATTAGAGGGAGAGAGGTCTCTAGAAACAGAGTGCTGACACCAAAGGTTCTTTAGATACCACTGAAGGTTTCTCATGTGAAGCCTGGTCAGAGGAATTAGAAGGATGCAAGATGCCATGTACCCCAGGGCTTGCAGGAACTTCCTCGCAGTGAGGCGACTTCTGGAAGCCAGCTTGGTAAAGTAGAGGGTCAAGAAGCTCTGCTTTTCTGGGGACAGGAAGGCCATTTGGGATGCTGCGTCTAGCAGAGCTCCCAAGAAAATGACCTTCCTGATGGGAGTTTGCTTTGATTTCTTCTCATTGATGGTGAAACTTAGGTAAGTAAGGAGGGATCTGGCAAAGAGAATGTCCTGGAGCAATTTTCTTTGCACTCTGCCTGAAGCAGTCATCCAGATAAGGGTAAATCTGCATATTTCTCTCTCTGCAAAATGCTACGGCCGGGGCTAAGCATTTGGTAAATACTCTGGGAGCAGAAGGCAAGCCCAAAGGGAAGCATAGAGAATGGAAAGTGCTGTAAGCCTGCTCTGAAGCACAAGAAGTTTCTGCAGGATTCCCTTATGGGGATGTGGAGGTAGGCATCTTTTAGGTCTAGGGTGACTAACCAGGCATTTTTTGTCAGCATAAGCAGCAGCTGCTGCAAAGTTAGCATTTTGAATTTGGGGATCACCAGGGAGGTGTTCAGAAAGGATAGATCCAGGATGGGGTGCCAAGTGCCCTCTTTTCTGGAAACAAGGAAAAGTCTGGAATAAAAGCCTTTGCCTGTTTGATCTGAGGGGACAGGTTCTACTCCCCCTGGAATATGAGAGTTTGGACCCATTTCAATGGCTCTGCCCACTGATTTGGAGGCAAGTCTGGGTACTCTCTTGGAATTAGGAGTTTGTTGAAAGAGAATTTGTATCCCTGAAAAATGATCTTTAATACCCACTGGTCCTTGGTTATAGAAAGCCAATTTTCTTTGTAGAGGGAGAGCCTTCCTCCTAGCTTTTGGTGAGTGACAGGAGGGTGGGGGGGGGGGGTCATTGAGAGTTTTTGCCATAGAAGGATGGCTTAGAACTCCCTGCCTTTGGGGTGGAAGTGGTCCACTGTTTGGTTCATGTTGTCCCTGGGATACGGGCCTGGGTGGTCTGTCCCTACGGGGCTTACCTTGCCCCTGTCTGCTAGCTTAGAGGGAAAGTTCCTGCTGAACCTAGGAGGTTGAACCTGAAATAAATCTTTTATTGTTTGCATAGATTTTGCTTTGTCTTCCATCTTTTTAAGCACTTCTTCTGCTCTTTTCCCAAACAAGAGGTCCTTATCCAGGGGTGCATCAATAAATTTAGGACAAGATCAGGGAGAGGTTGTTCCTTCAACCATGCAGGTCTCCTAATGATAGATCCTGACACTGCTGCCCTACTTGAGGCTTCTAGGGCGTCATATCCACAGTGTAATGAGTGTTTGGCCACTTGACAAGTAGAGTGCAGTAAATCTGCTAACTTTCTCGAACTGGCACAGTCAGAAAAGGTTGAAATCTTTTGCATTAATAGTTCCAAAGTGTGTTGTTGATATTTTAACATATGGAAATGACAGTTGAGTGCTCTGACAGCTAAGGTTGCAGAGGTGTATACTTTTTTACCCCATCTGTCCAGAGCTCTGGAATCTTTGTCAGAAGGAATAGGATTCTTGGCAGAACTACTCTTAGCTCCTTTAGGTCCTTGTGTAATGACCTCTGGGTCTGCAGCAGGATTTCTGTACAGGTATTTGTGAGAATTCAGTACTCTAATACCGGTCAGGCTTACTGGGAGCAGGTGGGAGGGCGTCAGGGGCTAAGCTAAATTCATGAAAAAATATCATTCACTACTTCCAAGATAAGGGGGATGGCCAGGTGTCTGTGCTGAGACAGGTCCAGAAACTCTCTCAGTCTTTTCTTAGACTGGGGGAAGTTCTGAGATTCCCATTAGAAATGTTCCCTGAGGGTATGTAGGGTTTCCCCAAAGGAAAGGTCTTCTGGTGGGGAGGTAGAAGGAATGGATTCTTCTGCATCTGAATCCTTATAAGCAGTCAGTGGTTGTTGTTCCTCTTCAAAATCTGAATAATCTGATTCCTCAGAATCCTGTTCTGTCAATTTCAGGAGAAGGGTGTCGTTTCCTTTTACAAGTTGTGGCCTGACTACCCCTGATAAGGGAGAGAAGATCCTCCGCTATTTTAAATATTTGGGTTTGGAGTGGTGGAGCAGGAGCAAGATGGTGGCTACAAGGCAGATTTTCTAGGAGTGGCCTGGCTTCTAGGCCTAAGGGTATCCATCGGTGTGAGAGAAACAGTAGTCAGAAGAGAAGACGTTAGTTTTTGCCTAGATTTGGTACTGCGAGAGGCCTCCTGCGTCGTGGCTCCTGACCCAACCAAGGCAGACACAGCCAAAGGCTCGAAAGATGAAGAAGATTTCTGCAGCATACTGGACTCCAAAAGGGTCTTGGTAGAGGCCTGCGTAGACATCGTATTGGGCATCAGGGGCTGGGAAAGCACCTTACTGAATTCCAGAGAACTGACTACCTGTTTAGTGGTAGAGTCATTGGAAGGCTTAGCCTTGTGTGGTCTGTCTCTATCTTTATCTCTACGTTTTTTCGGAATGTCTACGGATTGTTGGCTGACTGACACCATTTCGGAATGCGAAGACAGAAGACGAAAATACCGATCTACAATAAAAGAGCTCCAAGGTGAATGGTTCTTGCGTTAAAGAGGGCAGAGAACCAGCAACTGGGGACGTTGTGGTCTGGGCCTAAACAAGTGATGCAGTTTGAATGGAAGTCTCATTGTGGTATCTGCTTTCCACAGGCGAGACAATTGTTAACTTTTTTGGACATCGGTTAGTGCAAGAAAAAAGGATCCCCAATGGGGTACTTAGCTTTCGATGTTTTCAGCTGTAGTTCAAACTCTGGTAGCGACCAACCGGCACACTTGTGAACTGCTTCTGCTACAGGCTCCACGGCAAGAAACACTGATGCAATGGTGTCGGCTGCCTTGCATTATAGCACTGACTACCTGATATCAGTCTACAGGCGATAGCAGACACAAAAAAAAAACATTGACTCTGGTATTCGGGCCGGCCGAGGGCTACCACAGCAGGGACAACCCAGAGGTGATGACTGCAACAGTGAAACACGAAGAACATCTTTCTTACAATTGACAGGAGTTTGAAACCTCCTTACTGCCCACATTTGTGAATGTCCTCTTTGTTCTTGAACAATAGCACTAGTATGCTTATTCTCCAGTCATGCAAAAAAGAGGTAGGTCTCACCACGATGTTGTTGAAAATAAAACTCCGTGTCTCCTTACAGTAGAGGCAAAAATACAACTTTATTCCATAAACAACAAGGATAAGTGAAGACCTACCTCTTTTTTGCTAACATCGTGGTGAGACCTACCTCTTTTTTGCTTGGCTATTCTCTGGATTTGTGAGTTTTGGTCTCTTGATCAGAGCAGTTGCATCTTTTGGTTTTTACTTTATCTGGTTTGTGTTGCGACTGCCTGACACGATGGAATCAACATCGTGGTGAGACCTACCTCTTTTTTGCTTGGCTATTCTCTGGATTTGTGAGTTTTGGTCTCTTGATCAGAGCAGTTGCATCTTTTGGTTTTTACTTTATCTGGTTTGTGTTGTGACTGCCTGACACGATGGAATCAACATCGTGGCGAGACCTACCTCTTTTTTGCTTGGCTATTCTCTGGATTTGTGAGTTTTGGTCTCTTGATCAGAGCAGTTGCATCTTTTGGTTTTTACTTTATTCTCCAGTCATCTGGGATATGCCTCTCTCTCCTCATTGCTACGAATACCCTCAGAAGCCATTTCTTACATGTCATCCAGCATCATTACCAAACCTGCTACGACTTCATCTGAGACTGATGCTTTCCCTGATTTCATTTTCTTTAGTGCTGTTCTTATTTCTTCTATTGTGGACTCCTCCTCTTATCTCATCATCAGCTGTGTCTGAGGTAGTACAGCTTCTGTGGAGTTTTCATTTGGAAGCTGCTGGAAATACTCCTTCCACCTGCATATGATGTCCTGTGGACTGATGAGCAGGCTGTTGCTGGCATCCCTTATGAAGGGTGTCCTTTATCTTTCTATCTTTGCCTTGCAACTTGATATAGTTCCTTTGTGCCATCTACTGGCTCATTTTCCAGAAGATGGTAGAGTGCCTCTGATGCCTTATTCTTTGCTATTGCAACTCCTTTTTTAGCCTCTTTCTTAGCCAACCAGAATTCCATCCTAGCTTGGTTCATCTTTTCTAACTTCCATGTTTTCCTGAACTCCTTTCTTTTCATGACTTCCTGGACTTCTGCATTCAATCAGCTATTCTTGTGTACCTTATTCACATACCTGGCACAGTGACATATCTGTTCTGTAGTCCTTATGCATGCTGTTGGCACTGCCACTCTTCAACTCTTCTTTTTGAGGTACTAGAGCCCTGAGTAAGTCTGACCTTTTTTGCTTTCTCTGCAGTCATCTTCCAGGTCTTCAGCCTGGTCTCTGTTGACCTTAAAGCCTTCTCCGACCACTGCTTACAGCTGTCTCAACCAGTGGTTTATGCTGTGGGCTGTTTCACTGGGAAATACTTTATAATCACTGAGTCTGCCCTTGTGCCTTTTTCTTATTAAGAGTAAATCTGTTTGAGTTGCATGTTGGCCACTCTTGTATGTGACCTTGTGACACACACACACACACACTTTCTGAGCCATGTATGTGAGCTTGTGACCTCTCTTTCGGAACCAGTGTTTGCTACTATCAAGCCATTTGCCAGAAAGAAATTTAGAATGAGAATGACCTCTCCTTCTTTACTCCTGTTACCCCACCCATGTGGACCCAGACAGTCTTCATACCCTGTTCTGTCTGTCTTGATATGTGCATTCAAATCACCCATTATCAACACCAATTCATGTTCTAGTAGGTCATGCAACTGCTGCCTGAATGCACTCTCCTCTTCACTATCACAGCCCAAATGCGGGGCATAAGCTGAGACTCAGTACTGCCCTATCATTAGGCTGCAGTCTGACTGCCATGAGTCTCTCACTAAATCTAATGACATCCCCTCAATGTCTTATGAAGTCTCTCCCTCACCACAGTTCCCACATCATTTCTAGTCTGTCAACCTCTTCAGCAGTAAACTCTGAATCCCACGCCAAGTGTTTTTCCTGCACTGCCATTCCACCTTGTCTCCTGGATACAATGGATGTTCAGCCTCCTCATTATCATCATATCATCTACTTCTAAGTTGCATCCTGTCATTGCTACTGAGTGTAGCAATTCTTGCTTGGCAGGTTGATTGGTTTTACATCCAGCTTTCAGTAGGTAACCCAAGCTGGGCAACTAGACACCTGTTGGGTTAGTATACTGATTCAGGACTGCTGGGCTTTATAGCAAGCACACACTGGCCAATACAGGCACATATACCCCTTACTCCATTAGCATGGGTCCCTGGCGTATGTCGGAGTAGGCCAGGTCCTTAACCCTCTTATCACTGACGTACCCATGTTCATTTTGATGACATGTGTCAACATGATCAATCATCTACAACCATATTTTACACCATCAAGTGGTTAGCCCTGCCACAGTGTGCAGCCTGTGATCCATGTTCTCTTACCTTGCAAATGCTGCACACCACAGTAGATGCCCAAAGTGGTTCGTCTATGCAATTCTTCCCTCATAGGGCATCATGTAGAGTCTGTGCTATTGCCCACAGCTCCATTCTCTGGACAGTTTGAGATGGAAATGCTCATCAATTTTTTTTTGGAGGTGGTAGGAATCTCGCACAGACACGGGGAAAACATACACACTCTAAACAGGCATTGGTCAGAGCAGGCTCGAACCCTGTACCTTGTTGTATGGGAGAAGACCTTAACCATTATGCCAACTGGTCCCTTTGCTCAGACACAATCTGGAGATTTTCTTTGCAAACAAACAAGTTAAGACCACCAAAAGCAAGGATGGTCTGAGGTAGTCATTTTTTTTTGTCACTATAAAAATCCTGAATATCAGGATTCTCACTGATCCTTTTTTTTTTCTTTCTTTTTTTTTTTTTTTGAATGGGGATATTCCAAAACTCTTTCTTGCAGCACTATTGGTAGATTACAAAATCTGGTAACAGGAAGAACTGGAACAGTGGAAAAGCGTGGATGACAATTTTGCAGCCTCTGGGCATAACGGTCCAAAACCCATATCTACTGTGCATTACAGCTATCCACACAGATAAAAGAACAGGCAGGTGAACAATGACCGCCTCCAGAAAGAGACAGTCAGGGAAACCTTCAGGGATTTTGTTGATCTGCAACCTCTATAAGAGGAGCTACAGCAATTCTGATTATGCCATTACTTCTACCCTCAAGGTGGCTGTCCCTCTGGAAAGCTCTATGGGCGCAATGATTCACAGAATTTATACAAGTTTCAAGGAAATTTAGTGTTGTGACCATCAGCCCTTGCCAATACCCACCCTCCAGCTATTCCCCCTTTTCTCAAGGAGGGTTGAGCCGGTTAGCCCTAAGTAATTTCAATACAAAAAGCTACTCAACAGTTAAACACTTCCACTCCAACTTTAACAGAACATCATCAGAAAAAAAAGAAGTTATGTACTCGCCATAACTTCCATGTTTGTAATCCATCTTGCCCTTCATTCTTACATATGGATTCGGAGCAGATCCTCGGCTCCGACTCGGCCTATTACAAAGCTCAAAGTCTTCTAGTTGGCCCGTGGCTAGGTAGGTATCCCATAGTGCACCAGTACAATCCCCAGATCTTGTTTGCTGCTAAACTATAGAAAGACAGAACTAAGCTAACCAGAAAGAACAATAATGAAAGGTCTCCACCTTATTATGGAAAATTTATCCTGTCTCCATATTCTTCCAGGATGGGAGTAGGTGAGTGGGTTCGTGAGACTGAAGGGCGAGATGGATTACAAACATGGAACGTTATGGTGAGTACATAACTTCTTTATGTTTTGTTGTCCTATTTCACCTTCATTCTTACATATGGGACAGCGTCCCTAGCACCTTATTCTTGGGATGCTCACGGAAACATACTCCTGAGTACCATGGAACCAAAGGAGGCTCTACCCCTGGAGGTCAGGTCCAATTTGCAATGAGTAATAAAGGTATGAGGGGCCCAAGTTGTTGCTGCACAAATATTGTCAACTGGAACTCTGGCTTGGAAGAATGCAGATGTAGACTGGGATCGTGTAGAATGAGCCTTAATCTTGAACGATAAAGGCTTTCCATTGGAAGAATAAATGAAGGAAATACAGCTCGAAATCCAATTCGAAAGGGTCACTTGGGAGACCTAGTCTGGAGTCGAGAATGATACGAACAATTGGTCCAACTTCCTGAGTTCCTTAGTCCTGCGAAGATAGAACCGTAATTGTCTGTGAACATCCAACTGATGAAATTTGTATTCTGCTGCATTGGAATGGTTAGGGAAAAACACTGGCACCTCTATAGTTGGTTCAAGTTATTATGAGAGCAAACTTTAGGGATAAAAGATGGATTTATGCGAAAAGAGACTATCTTTGTGGAAAATCGGATAAGGGGGCTTGATAGACCGTGCTTGTAACTTTGATACTCTTCTAGGAGATGTGATAGCTACTAGA
This sequence comes from Protopterus annectens, assembly GCF_019279795.1. Taxonomy (NCBI): domain Eukaryota; kingdom Metazoa; phylum Chordata; order Ceratodontiformes; family Protopteridae; genus Protopterus; species Protopterus annectens. Next base: position 533,040,778 of record NC_056746.1, read on the forward strand.
AGCAGTCTTCCAAGACAGAAACTTCAGTGGACACGAATAAGCAGGTTCAAAGGTTGGAGAAGTTATTTTGGACAGAATGAAGTTTAGATCCCAAAAAGCTACCAGTTCCTGAAAAGGAGGTCTCAGCAAAGTAGCACCTTTAAGGAAAGCTTTACACAATCTGTGCAATTAGAAGTTATGTACTTACCATAACATTCCATCTGAGTAGGTAAACTTCATTTGTCAGCAACCTATGGGTTATCGGATCCGAGCCGGCAGCTTCCATCAGCTAAGATCCAAGCTCGTAGCTCCTCCCCCTTACCCATAATCCACTGCTATCCCTTCCTGACCTCAGATCGAGTTTGCTTATCCATAAACCATATACCATCAAGAACCACCTCCCTAATATAACCTGGAAACAATCCGCCATGACAGCAGGAATCTTTTGAACATCCATATAGGTTAGGGGGATGGAGGGAGGGACAGTTGCTGACAAATGAAGTTTACTTACTCATATGGAACGTTATGGTAAGTACATAACTTCTAAATCTGAAGTAGTTAACTTCATTTGTCCATCAACCTTTGGGACAGAGTCCCCAGCTACCTGATTCTTGGGAGGTCCTCATGGAAGGATGTTACGGAGCACTGCAGAGCCAAAGGATGCTCTCCCTCTGGAAACAATATCCAACTTGTAATGATCTATAAATGTATGAGATGAAGCCCAAGTGGTTGCTGAACAAATGTCATCCAACGACACCCTAGATCGAAAAGCCGCAGAGGTAGAAATCGATCAAGTAGAATGGGCATGGACTCCTTGAGGTGCAGGCCGGCCCAAACTGTCATATGCCAAAAGAATACATTGGGAAATCCATCTGGACAATGTGACTTTTGATACAGGTTTTCCCAAAGAGGACTTGGCAAAGGATACAAAAAGCTGGTCTGATTTCCTGTGATCAGCTGTCCTGTGCAAATAGAATCTTAGTTGCCTATGTACGTCTAGAGAGTGTAGTTTGTATTCACCTTTGTTCTGATAATTTGGGAAGAAGACTGGTAAATGAACAGATTGGTTGATATTAGACTCCGATGCAATTTTGGGCAGAAAGGAGGGGTTGGTCCTGAGTGAGACTCTATCTTTGTGGAAAATCAAATACGGTGAGTTGGCGCAAAGGGCTTGAAGCTCAGAGACCCTTCTGGCCGAAGTTATGGCAACAAGAAATGCCGTCTTCCAAGATAAGTATTTCAGATCCACCTCAGTTGCAGGCTCAAAGGGAGGAGCTGTTAGAGACTGAAGTACAAGAGTTAAATCCCAAGGAGGGACTGCATCTTTTACCGGAGGTCTTAGTAGGAAAGTGCCTTTTAGGAAGGTCTTACATAATTTGGACGAAGTCAAAGGGCCGAGATCACTGCCAACATGATAATGAGAGATTGCGGCCAACTGGACTTTGACCGTAGAAGAGCTAGCACGCACCTTGGTCGAATAACCCTGACAGAAAATCTAGTACTGCTGGCAATGGAGCTGTAAAGGGATCTAAGTTCCGATGCTCCGCCCAAATAGAGAAACGTTACCATTTACTAATATAGATTCTTCTAGTAGATGGTTTGTGAGCGGCTACTTGAATAGCCTTAACACGGGATGAGATACCGGGAGTCCTAGCTATCACTGGAACTGGATCAACCAAGCTGTGAGCTTGAGGTTGTCCAGATTCGGGGTTGACAGGCCTGATGGGTGAGAGATCAGATCCGGAATGGGATCTAGAATCCATGGGGGATTCACTAGATGAGACCATAGATAAGGGAACCGAGCTTGACGAGGCCAGAATGGGGCAATGAGGATTATTCTGCTGCCCAACCGTCTGGCTTTCTGTAAAAAGTTCAGCATCAGGGGCAGAGGAGGGTAAGCATAAAGTAGACCGGGTGGCCAAACATGCACCAGAGCATCTCTGGGGGATTCCTCGGGTTGGGGAATTAGAGCAAAGTAGTTGCTGCACTTGGCGTTCGAAGGAGAGGCGAAAAGATCGCAACGAGGTTGACCCCATTTGGAGAAGATTTGCTTCGCCACTTTCGGATTCAGAGACCACACGTACGGTGAGAGGATGGATCGACTCAGTCTGTCTGCCAAAATGTTGGACCGTCCCGGAATGCGCGTCGCTATGAGAAAGCAGTTGGTGGACATAGCCCATTCCCACACTCTCATGGCCTCCCGACAAAGTGGATAGGACCTGGATTCCCCCTTGTTTGTTGATATACCAGATGACTGACATGTTGTCTGTCTGTATCGCAATTGTCCCCAAGGGAAGAAGGCTTTGAAGTGCTTGCAACGGCAAAAGCACCGCTCTCATCTCTAGGACACTGATATGCAATGAGGTCTCAGAATGGTTCCACGTGCCTTGGACGGTCCTGCCCAAACAGTGCCCCCCACACGAGGCGAGAGGCGTCCGTGGTCACCGTGGCTAGAGGAGGGGATACAGAGAAGGGCGCCCTTTCTGGAGGTCCGGGGACTGGAGCCACCATAAGAGGGCTTTCTTGCACACCCTGCTGAGAAGAACGGGAAAACTCAGGGGATGTAGCAGCAAGGACCACTGGACTTGTAAGGTCCATTGAAGAACTTTCATGTTTAAGTACGCCATGGGTAGTAGGTTGATGGTTGCCGCCATCGAGCCTAGAGCCCTCAGGACCAATTCCGCAGGGGGAGCTGGGGATTGTAGAAGGGCCAGTACATGGAGTTTCAGAGTTCGTAGCCGGTCCGGAGTCAAGAAGGGTAGAAGCTGGTTGGTGTTCAATCTGGCTCCGATGAAATCTAGAATTTGAGTTGGCAGAAGGGAAGATTTTCCGATGCTGATCGTGATCCCCAGCCGGGGAGCTAGATGGAGAAAATAATCCCTGGCAGTGCAAAGTAGATGCCTGGTGGGGGCGATCAGGAGCCAGTCATCCAGGTACGGAAAGACCTGAATTCCCTGGAGTCTCAGGTGGGCCGGTACAATGGTTAACACTTTGGTGAACACCCTGGGGGCTGTGGTGAGACCAAAGGGAAGGACCCTGAACTGGTAATGGCTGGCTCCCAGCCGGAAGCGGAGAAACCTCCTGGATCGTCTGTCCATCAAAATGTGGTAGTACGCATCCTTGAAGTCTATGGAGCACATCCAGTCGTTCCCCTGCAGAAGGGGGAGAATGGAATGAAGAGTGACCATCCGGAACTTTTCTTTGGCTACTGACAGGTTCAGGAAGGACAGGTCGAGGATTGCTCTTAGGTCCCCCGTCTTTTTTGGCACCAAGAAGAACATCCGGACTGGTCTGGGGGGGATGTGCTGGATTGCTCTTTTTTCTAGCAGCCAGAGTATTTCCTCGGCTGCCGCCTCCCTTTGATTGGGTGGGAGGCTTCGGGGACTGAGAGGGGGATTGAGAAAAGGGATTCTTGTAGTCTCTGTATATGATCTGAAGCACCCAGCGATCTGTTGTAATGGACTCCCAAGCTGCCAGGTGCCTTGAGAAACGCCCCCCGACTGCCTCCAGAGTGGAGGAGTCGGGTAACCCCTCAGGGTTGCTGCGTGGGCCGATCAGAGAAAAGTTCTCTGGACCCAAAGTTCTTCGGGCCCCCTCTGGCTCTAGGGCAGCATCCACCCTGTCCTCCTCTGCCTCTGAAGGACGAGGGGTCCGGAGCGAAACGGGATTGTTGAGACTTCCGGAACCACATCTTCTTCTGTCCCTTTTGGTTCCTGGACAAGGACCTCTGGGGAGCAGAGAAGCGGACTCCGACGGCAGACGTCTTCTCGTCTTTTTCGCTCTGGACCAATGTGTCCTGTACGGTCTTGCCAAAAAGGGCAAAACCATCAAATGGGGCATTTGCGAACGACGCCTTAAAGGGTTCCGCGAAATCCCAATGACGGAGCCACGCCTGTCGCTGTAGGACGACGCCCGCTCCGCTAGCTCTAGCGGCTCCTTCCGTGGCATGGGATAGTAGCCGCATAAAGGTATTGGAGATAGATTTAAAAGTGGCCATTCTAGTAGAGTACACTTTCTTGTCCTCCGCAGACATGGACTCTGGGGGCGACCCAGTGTATTCTTTGATAAGATCCCGCTCGAGCCGTATCACATGCGCCATATAGTTCAGCAACCTCACAGAAAAGGTGGCTGAAGCGAACACCCGCTTCCCCAGACAGTCCATCGTCCGAGACTCCTTGTCTGGAGGATGGACCGAGGAACTCTCCTGGGCCAGTTCCCTTTTGCTGGCGGCCGCCACCAACATGGCAGCTACCGGGGCTCCCTTGCTCCAAAATGACCTGTCCGAAGGGGGGGGCTGAGAATTTTGTCCGGCCTCTCTGGAATGGGCTCCACAGTGTCCGGTTCCTTCCATGCCCTGGTAGTAATCAGGTCTACCAGGGGATTGGCAGGAGGGGACACCCAAGAGGTAGATGGGCCTGCTTCAAATGCCTCCAGAAACACAGACTCGTCAGAGGAAGGTTTTGGGGCAGACCACCCCCCTCTGATCCGAGGGGGGGGGTGACCTTGGGGAACCTTCCCCTTCCTCCAAATCTGTGTCCTCTGTCAAGGACTCAGGGGAGTCCAAGTGCCTCCTCTTGCACTTGAGTTTGTGAGGGACCTCCTCGGGGGGGGGGGGGGCTGTCCAAAGAGGCCTCACCAACCACATCCTGTTCCAACAAGGGAACTATCTGGGACGTCTGAGCAGGCTGTCCCTGGGGCCGGGTGATGGAAGGCAGACCCATCTGAGAGGGACTGCAGGGTGGAGCCGTAGCTGAAGCCGGGGGCCTGGAGTCCCTCGACAAAGCCCTCTCCACGACATTGAACGCCGAAGGAGAGCTGCTCTCCCTAGGATCCGAGAGCAGACCCTCCCTCAGATCTGATGTGCGGATCAGAGCCGGCGCAGACACGGTCGGATCCGAAGGGCCAGTATGCTCCAACCGAGACAGAGCCGAAGCAATATTGACACCTCCAGATCCGAAGCTCAGCTCTCGGCTCCGACAGCTCGGATCCGAAGAAAATGGACCCAACAAATTCGAAGGTGCCATCGGCGCTGAAGTACCCGATACTATTGGTGCTGACAGTCCCCCAGCTCCGAACCCCGGTAGTGGGTCGGAGAAGGAGCAATCGGAGAGAAAAACGGGGTCCGGGGGGGCAGGAGCACTCCCATCTGCAGCTGGGACTGGAGAAACCTACGCATCATCCGGTCCAAGTCTGCATCGGACATACTGCGGGTAGACCTTGATGAGGCCACCGAGGCGGGACGGGAGTGCCGCCTCGATGACCTCGAAGGCGACCGGGTCTCCTCCTCCTCCAGTCCCGGTGAAAAGCGGGGAGATCAGAGCCCAGAAGGAGAAGACTCTGAGGCCCTAGGAGGAGAAACCCGTTTGGCTGGCGGGGCTGATGCAGAAGCTTCGGCCCACCGCTTGTGGTGCTTTTCCCAGCGTTTCTCCTTTCTGGCTTCCCTCTCCGCCTGGCCCAAGGTGGGAGGTTGAGTCCCGGCCAGGGGAAGGGGAATAGCAGGTGGTGCTGCCGCAGCAGGTGCCACTGAGGGACCGAAGGCCAAAACCGGGTCCGGGGGCAGAAGTTCCGCCAGAATCAGCTTCGACCTCCGGTCCTTGAGGGCCCTGGGGTTGAACGCTGCACAAATAGTGCAGCCGGTGGAAAGATGTTCAGCCCCAAGGCATAAAACGCACAGAGTGTGGCCATCCACTGGGGACAGCTTATGGCCACACTCGGTACACTTACAAAAGAATGTTTTGGGTGCCTCCGCCATACCTACAAAAGAAACAACACAATCGCTAGGCCCCACAACCACACACCCTAACGCGTACACGAGGGGGAGGGAAACACTAAAAAGGATAACTAAACACTAGATAAAGACAAACATTAATGCTACTGGGGAACTATGCTAACTCACACACACAAAAATTTGCCAAGAAAAAAGGTGATTTTTTTTCTCACAAATCCACACCTGGAAGCTCGATCAAGCTGCTGAGAGAACCGTGGCAAACTAGATCTGGGGTCAGGTAGGGATAGCAGGGGATTATGGGTAAGGGAGAGGAGCTTGGTGCTCGGATCTTAGCTGTTGGAAGCTGCCGGCTCGGATCCGATATGGATCCGATAACCCATAAGTTGATGGACAAATGAAGTTAACTACTTCAGATCATCAGGTTAGACTGATGTTGACCCAAATGAAAATTATATATCGCTGCCAACTGAGCCCTAATTGTGGCAGCAGCAGATCCCTGGTGGAAAAGTTCAGACAAAACTTCTAAAACCACTGGGATGGATGCGGTGTAAGGGTCAACATTCCTTTCTTCAGCCCAGATAGAAAATCTTCTCCATTTGCTAGTGTGCAACTTTCTAGTGGAAGGTTTATGTGAAGATGTGAGAATGTGGGTCACAGCAGGTGAAAGATCGTGAAGCCTGACTAAGGATGGAATTAGAGCAGCCACACTGTCAAGTTGAGGGTGTGGAGGCTGGGGTGAAGAGAGCCTGAAGTGTGTCAAGAGGTCTGGCACGGAGTCCAGAGTCCATGGGTCGTCTAGTAGATGAGACCCGAGAAAGGGGAACAAAATCTGACGAGGCAAGTAAGGAGTGATGAGAATCAATTTGCTTCCCAACAGCTTCGCCTTCTGAATCACCTTGGATATGAGCGGAAAGGGAGGGAAGGCATAAAGGAGACCCAGAGGCCAATCGTGAACAAGTGCGTCTCTCGGTGACTCCCCCGGGTTGGGGGGGGGGGGAGGTTTAGGGAAAATTAGCTACTGTATTTGGAGTTGATCAGACTGGCGAAAAGATCACAGCAAGGCCGTCCCCAGTTGCGGAAAATCTGTTCCGCTATTTCTTGCTTCAGAGACCACTCGTGAGGCATTAAGATTGCCCAGCTGAGTTTGTCGGCTATCAAGTTGGTTGTCCCTGGGATGTGCATTGCCACTAGAAAGCGCTGGGAAGATATCACCCACTTCCAAACAGGAATAGCCTCCCGACAAAGGGGGTAAGATCTGTTTCCACCTTGCTTGTTGAGATGCCATACCACAGACATGTCTGACTGGATTGCTATCGTCTCAAGAGGAAGAAGGTCGTGAAGTGCTTGCAACGCTAGAAGCTGCTTCCAACACCAGAAGCACCGCCCTCATCTTTAGGACACTGATATGCAGGTGAGCCTTGTGATCTTGCCATGTGCTTTGGACAGTCCTGCCTAGATAATGCCCCCCCCCCCAATCTGTGAGGCATCCGTGGTCACAGTAGCAATGTGTTGGAGAGGAAGGAATGGAGTGCCTGTTGTTAGTTGGTATGGAACGGAGGTCCTTTTTGCAAGACTCTGTTAAGATGATGTGGTGGGATACAGGCAGTTGATGAAAGGACCACTGGGATGATGGAAGCCATTGAAGATTTCACATATGTAATCTGGCCAGAAAGACGAGCATTATGGTGGAAGCCATGGACCCTAAGAGTTTCAGCACTGTCTTTGCCTTAGCTTTTTGAAGAGGAAGTAAATGGAGTAAAATTTTTGAAGAGGAAGTAAGTGGAGAACTTGTATGAGGTTATGTGCCCTTTCTGCAGGAAAATGAGCTAACATGGCAACTGTGTCTATTTCTGCACCTATAAAAGTCACAAACTGAGAGGACGATAAGGCAGACTTTTTCCAATTTATAGTAATCCTCAACTGGGCACAAAGTTGGATCGTGGAGTCCCTGGTTTGAAAGAGTAGATGCCTGGTGGGGGTGGTCAGGAGTCAGTCGTCCACGTATGGAAACACTTGGAATCCTAGACGTCTCAGGTGAGCTGTCACTACTGCCATACATTTGGTGAACACCCTGGGGGCTGTGGTGAGACTAAGGGGAAGAGCATGAAGCTGGTAGGGACTGGCTCCCAGCCAGAAGCGCAAGTGGCTCCTCAATGCTCTGTCCATTTTTATATGGTAGTATGCATCTTGGAGGTCTACTGAGCACATCCAAGTGTCTTTCCCTAACAGAGGGAGTATAGACCGCAGTGTCACCATCCGGAATTTATCCTTTACAGATTTGTTTAGTTTGCTGAGGTCCAAGATGGGCCTCCAGTCCCCTGTACGTTTTGGCACTAAAAAAAATCTGGAGTAAGTTCCAAATTCTACCTGGTCTGTGGGGACAGTTTGGATGACTATATTTGCGAGCAACTTTTTCACTTCTACAGTTGCTTGATCCCTGTGATTGGGTGGAACATCCGGGATCTTCTTGGGAACGTGAGGTGGCAGATAGAAGGGTATGGCGTAACCTCTGGTGATAATTCCTTGTACCCATTTGTCTCGGGTGATGCTTAGCCAGGCTTCTGGATACAAAGAGATGCCCATTTGTCTCGGGTGATGCTTAGCCAGGCTTCTGGATACAAAGAGATGCGACCCCCGACTGGCTCATGAGAAGCACAGCCGAGCCCCACATCAAAAGCGCTGATAGGGATGACGTCAAAACTAATCATGGCCTCCCTGGTTTTGCGAGCCGCCCCTGCCTCTAGGGCAACGTCTACCATTTGCTCCTCCTCCTCTGAAGGAGGAGTCACTCTGTGCATCCGGGAAAAATCTCTGGGACTTCTTGAACCACATCTTACCACCTCTCTGACCCTTGGGATATGGTCTAGAGGGGACGGTAAAAGGTACTCCCATGGCAGACAGCATTTTCCCTTCTTGCTCGCACTTGGTGAGTGTCTTTTACCTTGGGTCCAAACAATGAAGAACCATAAAAGGGGGTGATGGTAAAGGTAGACTTGAACGGCTTTACAAAATTACACAAGTGCATCCATGAGAGTCTCCTAAGGGAAACTCCTGAACTCGCTGCACTGCTCGTTCCGTCGGCTGCATAAGAAATCAGCCTCATGAAGGAGTTAACAATGGAATTTAAGGTAGACAACTGGGCAGACACCTTATCACAGACTCCTTCAGTAGATGTACCTTGTAGAGTATATCTCCCAACTCCTTAAGGAGATCTCTTTGAAGCCTTGTAAAATGTGTTAGATAGTTAAGCGATCTGAGTGTGAATGCCACTGATGAAATGATACACTTCCCGTATCTATCCATCGTTCCTAGACTCCTTGTTCGGCAGATGGACAGATGAAGTCTCCGCTAGTTCCTTCTTAGTGGCTGCTGCTACCACCATGGAATCTACAGGCACAACCTTGGATACAAATTCTCTTTGGGGACAGACAGAAATGTATTGGGTCTCTTGGGAACTGACTACACAGCATCAGGAGTCTCCCACACCTTCCGACTAACAAGGTCTAAAAGTTCATCAAAAGGTGGAGATACCCAAAAGGCTGAAGGCGGAGACCCAAAAGCCTTCCAGTACACTGACGCCTCATCAGAAGGGGCAACAGTGGGCCAGCCACCCCTCTGCTTAAGGATCTCCAAGATGTCTACAAAGGAGACCATCACAGGACGACTTTAGGGGACCCTTCTGACTCCTCGAGGTCAGTGTCGGAGGTAAGAGACTCATCCTGAGAATCTACATGCTTCCTCTTGAATGTCCTCTTCCAAGGGGGCTCCTCAGAAGGATACTCTGGGGAGGTCCCGGAAGACTGGGAGCCACCAACCGGGGGCTCCTGAGGCTGCGGGTCTCTGCTCTCTCTCTCTAGAGAGAGAGAGAGAGAGTAGGTGCAGAGACAGAGGTCGGTGCCCGAGGAGGAAGACTGTCGGTACCCTTGAGTGGAACTGATGAGCGGGACAGCACACTCCTCATCATCTCAAATGCAGACATCTCAGTCTCCGAAGACCTCCTCGGCTCCAAGGAGACGGAGGAAGTCATTGGCTCCTGAGCCATCGGCTCTGAGATAGATGTAGGATCCAAGCTCACCCTATTGAACGCACCGAGGGGGGATACTTGGAACCGAAGAGGTTCGGGTTCAAGTGCCCCTTTCGGGGCTGACCGGTGAACTTCGGCTCCTAGACACCACGGACAGCACCAAAGGTGTTGGAGCAGAACTCGGCTCTGAGACAGCCTCGAGGGGGCAAAAACCAAGGGTTCCACAACCAGTGGTACCGAACACTCTGGCTCCGAAAGCCCGGCACGGCTCACAGGAGGAACCACAACAGGGGAAATGGACTCAGGTGGCTCCGGGACTGACTGGGCCTGAGCCAATAGCATTTTTGGCAAGGCAGACGACTTCAGGAGTCTAAGCATTACTCTCCCCACATCTTCCTCTGAAAGGCTCCTGGAAGCTCTGGAAGACAGTGAGGGTGATCTGGACCTCTGCAAAATTGGGGACCTTTAGGTTGGGGAGACCAGCAAGGGATTTCTGGACCAGCTCCAATGTAATCTCTCAGTAGTCGGCTCCGAAATGCATGGTGCCGAAACTGAAGTCTCAGCATCAACAAAGTACAGTTTTGTACCTACCATAAATGTAGATGTTAGAGTGTCTTCACTGCTGCAGTCATTACACTTGGGTTATCCTGCAGTCAGGCGGGCCAGCAGTCGGCCTGAGTTCCAAAGTCTTGGTCCGGCATCGGTTGCAGTCGCCTCTTCCCTGACGTCAGTGCGCCAGTGGTATAGAAGAAGCAGCCGACACCATTTTCTTCAGTTTTTCTTGCCCCAGATGTCAGGTGCCCCCAAAAATGGTAGACAATGCATATTGCTAATAAAACATACAAAAAAGGTAAAATTAAAATCTTCAGTAACCAGCAAATACACCACATAGGTAGTATAGGTTAGTCCCAGATAAGAAAGAGGGGATGGCGGGTGGGTAACCTGGACTGCAGCAGTGAAGACACTAACATCTACATTTATGGTAGGTACAAAACTGTACTATGTTCACCATGTTTCACTGCTGCAGTCATTACACTTTGGTAGAATCCCAAAGCTGAGTTTGGGTGGCTGGCTCTATAGAGGATTTGGTGTGGCTATGAGGCACTGCAGTGGCAAAGCCAGCTCTGGATCTAGAATAAAGAGGCAAATGGTAATTCTTGGTAAAGGTGTGCACTGAACTCCAAGTTGAAGCTTCCAAGATATCTTTGGTAGGTACTCCTCTAAGGTAGGCAGTAGAAGTGGCAGTTGCCCTGGTGGAATGTGATCTAATGTTACTAGGTACAGGTTTTCCATGTTGTGTGTAGCAGAACCGGATACAGTGTCCTATCCACTTTGAAATGGTCTGCTTTGAAATGGTCTTTCCTTGTGATCCTGCAGCGCATAGGATACAAACAATTGTTCAGATTTTCCTGAAAGCTTTTGTTTTGTCCAAGCAGAAGCGCAATTGCCCGTGTATGTCCAAGGAATGTAGAAGTCTCTCCCCTTTATTCTGGGGATTTGGATAAAATGATGGCAAGTGAATAGTTTGGTTAAGAGCCACACTGGATACCACCTTAGGCATAAAGATAGGGGGAGACCAGCAAGGGATTACAGAAACCCTGTCTTGGTGGAAAATTATGAAAGGCTCCACTGCCATTAGTGCCTGCAGTTCTGAGACTCTTCGTGCGGAGGTTACTGCCAGAAGCAGAGAAGTTTCCCATGATATATACTTTAACTCTGCTGAATTGGCTGGTTCAAAAGGAGGCAAAGTGAGCTTTTCCAAAACAAAATTGAGGTCCCAAGTTGGTGTTGGTGCTCTCCGAGACGGTCTTATGTTTTTAGCCCCTATGAGGTACTGCTTTAGCAATGGGTGAGGGAAAATAGGAGGATCTGTGTTGTAATGAGCAGAGATGACAGAAGCGTGAATCTTAATGGATGAGAAGGATAGTCCTTTGTCCAGCATCTCAGTCAAGTATTGTAGTATCTGAGGAATGTTAGGGACTAGAGGATCAAGGTTTTGAGCCTGGTTCCAGGCACAGAACCTCTTCCACTTTTCTGAATAAGATTTCCTGGTGCTAGGCCTCCTGGCCTCCAAAATGACATCCATAACAGCTTTAGAGAAAAAAGTTGTCTGTTTGGCTAATGAATCTGCCATGCAGCCAGGTTTAAGGTTTTGAGCTGACTGTGCAGTATCGGATTGTTTTGCTGAGTCAGAAGGTGTGGAATTTGAGGCAAAATCCAAGGTGGGCCTTGAGCTAAGTTCTTTAAGATTGGGTACCAATGCTGGCGAGGCCAGTCTGGAGCAATCAGAATCATCTGTGGTTTTTCTTGTCTGGCTTTTAGGAGTACCTTTGAAAGGAGAGGCAGAAGTGGGAAGGCATAAACATTTAGGCTTTTCCAGCTGAACGAAATAGCACCCACTTTCCATGCTTGTGTGTGATAAAGTCCTTGTGCAGAATTTTTGCAGTTGGTAATTCAGTGGTGAGGCAAAAAGATCTATGTCCAGGCACCCCCATTTTTGCATTATCAAGCTGAAGACTTGTGGATTTAATTTCCACTCGTGAGGATCCATGATGTTTCTGCTTAAGTCGTCTGCCAGTGTGTTTCTTTCCAGGCAGGAATTGTGCTTCCAGATGAACTTGATAGGTTAGAGTGGTGTTCCACAAGGTCATGGCTTGTCTGCACAGGGTGGTAAGAATGAGTGCCCCCTTGTTTGTTTATGTACCGCATTACTGTGGTGTTGTCTGTCTTTAATAGTAATTGTCCTGGATGCAGAATATCTTTGAAAGCTGTAAGGGCATTTTGTACAGCCATCTCTTTTTGAATGATGTGAAGATGCATTTGGTCTGTGGTCCATTTGCCCTGAATGCATTTTCCTGCCATGTGTGCTCCCCAGGCGTAATTCGAGGCGTCTGTTGTTAAAGTCTGCCTGGCTGTGGGAAGAGTGACAGGCTGACTCTTGTTTGTTTATTTATATTTGTTGACCGGGAGTGTCCGACTGGACGTAGGTCCAGTTTCAGCGGAGGCCCGGGGAAAAAAGCTCCACAGTTAAAATAAACAGACAGTAGTTACATTGGATTACATAGCGATTAACAATTTACACAGCAATTACTTACTTGTTGAGGTGACATGCCTGTGCCCACCATCGAAACTCCTGTTGTAGGCAGGGAATTAGTGGTATTACTGTCTCCAAGCTGTGAGTGTTGAGACCAAACACTTTTTAGGTACCATTGTAATTTCCTCATATGCAGTCTTGCATATGGAATTAGTAGTATGCAGGATGCCATGAATCCCAAGGCCTGCAGAATTTTTCTTGCAGGGAGTTGGGACTTTGTTGCCATCAACTGAAAATACTGAGTCAGTTGTCCTTGTTTGTCTGGCGTGAGATAAGCCATCTGGGCCTTTGTATTTAAGCTGGCACCCAGGAATATTATCTCTTGTGAGGGCACTAGTTTTGATTTCTTTTCGTTTACTGTGTACCCTAGGCAACTTAATCTTTTTACGAACGCCAGATGCTCCAGAAGAATGTCCTTGCTCTCTGCTTGAATCAGGCAGTCGTCCAGATATGGATATATTTGAATTCCTTTTTGTATGCAAAATGCAATTACTGGTGCCAGGCACTTGGTAAAAACCCTGGGCGCAGTAGATAAGCCAAAGGGCAGTGCAGAGAATTGGTAGTGCATTGAACCGGCTATGAATCTCTGAGGTATCTTCTGCAATTTTGTCTGATAGGAACATGCAGGTATGCCTCTTTGAGGTCCAAAGTAACAAGCCAAGCTTTCTTGCCCAACAAGGGAAGGAGCTGTTGTAGTGTCAGCATTTTGAATTCCGGAACATCCAGGTAAGTATTTAGAGTGGAAAGGTCCAGAATGGGTCTCCAGGCTTTGTCCTATCTGGGTACCAGGAAGAGTCATGAGTAAAATCCTGCTGTGGTACTTTTTGAATAGCTCTCATGTCCATAAGAGCTATAATTTGTTTTTGTGCCTCTGCCCATTGATTTTGTAGCAGGTCTGGCATTCCTTTTAGCCTTGGAAAAGTGTGAAAGTGGAACCTGTAACCTTGAGACACAATATTCAGCACCTATTTGTCTTGGGTGATTGCTTGCCAGTTTTGAGAAAAAAGTGCTAGTTTCCCCCCCAAGGGAGCTGCCAAAAGGGAAGAGTTTGTCAATGTAACGGGGAAGTCACTGGGACTGTTTCCAGTAAGGTTGTGACTTGTCCTCACCTCCTTTTGGGTTTGAAGCACCCCACTGTCGTGGTCTGTAAAAGCCGTGTGGCTGAGATCTGCCTCTTGGGCATCTGTATCTGCCTCATTGTGGCCTGTCTGACACTGGAAAGGACCAATTCTTTGTAGGCCAATTTCTGCTAAATTGTGGTGGCTGTACCTGTAAGAAATCCTTCACTGTGCATAGATTTTGCCTTATCCTCCATTTTCTTTAATACCTCTTCTGCCTTAATACCAAATAAATTATCTTGCTGAAAAGGAGCATCCAATAATTTTGCCTTAACATGATCTGGTAAACTTTGTTCTTTTAACCAAGCCTGCCTTCGAATCACAGATCCTGTAACTGCTGCTCTACAAGAAGCTGCTAATGAATCAAAACCACATTGCAAAGTATGCTTTCCCACTTGTTCAGCTGCATGCAATAAATCCTGCATTTCCTTACAGTCAGGTTGTTCTGCATTTGTACTCATTTTCTGTTTTAATTGAGACAGTAAGTATTGTTGATATTTAAGTATGCGAAACTGGCAATTTAGAGCCCTCACTGCTAAAGTTGCAGAGGTGTAAACTTTCTTTCCCCATCTGTCTAAAGCTCTAGAAGTCCCTACCCGAGGGAACTGGATTCCTAGCCGTGGAAGCCTTAACCCCTTTGGGCCCCTGGGAAATAGTTTCTGGGTCAACAACAGGGTTTTTATAAAGAAATTTATGAGAGTCAGGGACTCTATAGTACCTGTCTGGCTTGACTGGAGCTGGGGGTAAAGAATCAGGGATTTAAACTAGATTCAGAGAACACATCATCCACAATTTCCAATACTGGCGGAATGGCAAGGGGCCTGTGCTGAGGCAGCAAAAGAAAGTCTCTGAGCCTTTTCTTAGATTCGGAGTAATCCTGGCCTTCTCAATGGAAATGCTCCCTCATGGTATGTAAAGTTTCCCCAAAAGAGTAATCCTCAGGAGGAGAGGCTGAAGGAATTGATTCTTCAGCATCAGAATCCTCATAGGGGGGTAAAGAGGAATCAGAATATATTGAAACCTGGTCAGAGGAATCATAGTCTGTATCCTGCCTAGGCCTTTTATCAGGAGGGGGATGGGAACCCCTGATCAGAGTTATCAAGTCTTCGGCCATTTTGAGCATCTACGCACAACATACTGCAGGATACTGACACTTATGAGCAGTCATCTAAAAATGAATTAAATGTTGCATATGCCAATATAAAATACATTTTGAACGACCATTTACTTCAAGGGGTAATAAATGAAGATCTATTTAATTATCTTAATGTGCCCTATCCAAAAACTCCCATACTGTTCGGGATACCGAAGGTGCATAAAGGAATAAAACCTTTGAAATTTAGGCCGATTGTGGCCGGCGCTGGTAGCATCATGGAACCTTTAGGCAAATTTGTAGAATACAACATCAAATCTTTAGTTTCTAAGCTCCCACATGTTTGCAGAGATTCTTGGGAATTCTTAGCTAGTATTCCACCTGATATTTGCAATAAGGACTTGCTTAAGATAACAATAGATGTAGTTGAATTATTCCCAAGTATACCTCATGACACAGGATTAGACTGGTTTTCTGACACCTTAACTAAGGTAGCTGATTTAAGTAATAACCTGATCAATTTATTAATTGAATTTATGGGTATAATCCTGGATAACAATTACATCTTTTTTGGTGGTGAATACTTCAGACAAAGCAAAGGAGTGGCAATGGGTTCCCCATGTGCATCATCCTACGCAAATATTGTCCTACATAAATGGGAGCAATTATACATACATTCAACTAAATGGAAAGAACACATTCTATTCTACAAACGCTATTTGGACGATATATGTATTTTATGGCAAGGCTCTGAGGAGATGTTTCTTCAATTTTTTGATTACATCAATTCCACAACTGATTTTTTGTCCTTCACTTATGAATTTAGTAAAAGTTCTCTACACTACTTAGACATTTTACTATTTAAAGACAAAGAGAATCAACAATTTCAATCAAAGATCTTTAGGAAGCCCTCTTTTTCTAATACATTTTTACATTTTGATAGCTCACACCCTTTTTATACAAAAAAGGGGATAATCAGTGGCCAGCTTATTCGAGCGTCTAGAATATGTAGTACACTTGAATCTTTTATAGAGGAAACCAGATTCATAGCAACCATGTTCACAGAAAGAGGTTATCCTATGAAACTAATCAGTTCTTGTACAGCGGAGGTATTAGAGAAAAGAGATTTAATTTTTCCACCCCTTTTGAGTAAAGGGCTTCCCCTTTCCACGATCACTAAAAAAGGACAGGAAGATATACAGAAAAGTTTTGTTTACACATACACCAGTGATGCACCCTACATTGAGAACACCTTACATTTATTTTGGCCCTTGTTAACATCACAAGAAGACATTAAAACTTTTATACCCAAGACCTTAACATTTATTAGAAAATGTGACACCAATCTGAAGGGGATGTTTGAACAAAATTCTTGTACACAACCATTGGTTAACACCCTCTCATCACACAGAAAAAAATGGTTCATACAAATGTGGTATGTGCAACTAATGTAGGTACATATTAGACGCTGATGAAGTATTTTTGCCATCTAGGAATTGCACATTAAAAACATTAGGATATTATAATTGTAACTCAGTAGGAGTAGTTTATTTGGGTATTTGTTTGTTCTGTCATGGTTTCTACGTAGGGAAAACCACCAGAATGCTTAAAAAAAGAATTTATGAACACTTATATGAAATTGAAAAAAAGAAAACTTCTAACGCATTCTTCAAGCACTCACTAGTATGTACTAACATGTTTTTAAAATTTTTTGTACTTGAACGTGTCTTGCAAGATCCTCGAGGAGGAGACTGGGAAAGCTATTTAGAGAGTAGAGAGCTAATTTGGCAACTTAGATTAGATGCCTCAAAAAATCCAGGGATGAATGACAATATCAGTATAAACAGTATTTTAAAGGTTAAAAGAAATAAATTATAATTTATCCACTTATTTATTTATTTTCTTATTATTTTTTGTTTCTACATTATTAACATTAAATATCAGAATGAAATATAACTAAAATATTGACTCCCTGATCGAGTGAAAGATATTCATTATTGATTAATTTTTAAAAGTTTAAATTATTATATTAAAAACAACTTTTAGTATTTTATGCACCATATTTATATACATAATTTATATATGGTCTACCTTCTTTTTTTTAGTGTAAGTAAGTAAGTTTAACACACCTTTTAAAGGTTTTGTAGTTCATTTTTTAATTCATTAAAAATTTTTAATACATTTGTATATTAACTTTAAACAACTGGCAGTTTTCTCTGTTCTAAACATATTTGTAAATCAAGAAAAAAGTATGAATAATCCAATAAGTGCTCCGACGGAGTAAATGCTACTCTACGATAAAGCAAGCCAGTCAATAATGTAAGAAAAAGCAGAAGTAGCAAACAGATGACCAACTGCAACCAAGCCAGCATATATATCAACTCTTTCAGTATTCTTCAAAAACAAAGTCCAAGTTGAAATAATATAAACTATTTATTGAGACAGGTTAGCGCTTTCAACGGAATGTCTTCTTCAGACCTATGTATAAAATATCAAACAACAATCCTTATATAGCGCTACAAGGCGGGAAAACCATTCAATCTTAAAGATATATCACCACTATTACAACTAATACAAAAATAGTATGTCTATACATAAAATATATACATATATAGCTAATCAAAACTTCATTTAAAACATTTAAAAACATTTGACACTGAACCTAAAAAACAATAATATATTGATTTAAATCAGTATCATTCAATACATTCTCACCTATATAATTTCCTATTCTTTAAAAATGGTTTGACAGGGACCATACCGTTGAGGCCAGGTGGAATATCAGATCTTAATCTTATGATCCAATTCGCCTCTCTAGTTTCGGTATAGGTCCTAATGTCACCACCTCTAGGTCCTGATATAATTGTTTCCACTATTAAAAACTTGAACGTATGTGTATATCCTTTCTCTATAACATGCCTAGCCAGGGCATTTGATTTCAAGCCTATCCTAACATTATAGGCATGTTCCCGTATCCTATCCCTGAATATCCTATTAGTCTTACCAACGTAGAATGCCTGGCATGGTTTATACCATAGCTCATAGCATTCAGAATAATTTGGAGGACTTATTTAAAGCAAACATTATTGACAAAGAATTATTTGAATTTATGTCTGTTGAATTTCCACTGATACCAGTCTTACACGGACTCCCGAAGATACATAAGGACATGAGAAATCCCCCATTCAGACCAATAGTGGCAGGAAGGGGGTGGTCAACTGAACCACTGTCGATTTATGTAGAGAAACAGCTCAGACCAATAGTGGATGAAAATACTTATATTTTGAGAGACACGAAACAATTTTTGTTAGAGTTGAATGAGTTTGAGAGATTTCGATACTACAAGGAATTATTTTCTTGTTTCTCTAGACGTGAAATCTCTCTTTACAGTCATTCCAAATGTAGAGGGAGTTCTTATGTTAAGTAACTATATGAAACGCAATTCACAGATGCAAACATCTAAGATAGAGCTTTTAATGTATTTTTTGGAGATGGTCCTAGAATCCAATGTGTTTTACTTTGAAGGAGAATTTTATCTACAGAAGGATGGCGTAGCTATGGGCACATCTTGTGCCAATAGCTACGCCAACCTGTATATGGCTGAATGGGAGTATGTCCATCTATTCCCTATGTATTTCTTCAAGACATATGTTCCTTTTTATAAACGTTTTGTTGACGACCTGTTCCTTATTTGGACAGGTACGCCGACTGAGTTAACACAATTTGTAGATGCTATGAATTCCAGCAACAGGTATCTCAAGTTTACCCATGAGTACTCAGAAAGTAAACTTCCTTTTTTGGATATTTATATAGAAAAACTCCCTAATGGATTGGTTAATACGGGTGTATTTAGGAAGAAATGCCACAAGAATGCACTATTACATAGAACAAGTATGCATCCGGGATATGTATATCGCAACGTAGTAAAAGGACAAGCGATTCGTATATCTAGGTACAATCCAACTGAGCTAGGATATACTAATGAGATCAATGAATTAAGTAGTAGGTTTCTATCTAGAGGCTATTCAGTTAATGAGATCAAAAAAGGTTTTATTGATATGCCAGC
Organism: Protopterus annectens; assembly: GCF_019279795.1. NCBI lineage: Eukaryota > Metazoa > Chordata > Ceratodontiformes > Protopteridae > Protopterus > Protopterus annectens. The sequence goes on from NC_056746.1 coordinate 533,059,880, forward strand.
TCTTAGAGAAAATAGTGCTGCCCCATATTTTAGTAATGGGCATTTGCACGGCTCATTTACGAATCAGGATTCCCTAGCAAGTGGTAAAGAAATAAATAAAAAGGAAAAAACAGCCTGCTCTATCTTTTATACTAGCGATGTAGGGAACATTAAAGATGTAATCAGGAAACACTGGGACATTTTAACCATAGACCATGAACTTAAGAATATAGTAGGGGAAGCACCTAGATTTATTTATAAGAATAAAAAGAATTTGAAACGACTATTATGCTACCCCAAAGAAGATACAGTGGAACACAATATCGAGTTATATGGGACAGAGAAGTGCAATAAATGTAATTTTTGTAATTACATTAAAACTGACAATACGTTTATCCATCCCATAACATGTAGAGAATACACTTTTAAAGTGCATGGGAATTGTCTTACCTCAAACGTGGTTTATTTGGAATGCCAGGCATTCTACGTTGGTAAGACTAATAGGATATTCAGGGATAGGATACGGGAACATGCCTATAATGTTAGGATAGGCTTGAAATCAAATGCCCTGGCTAGGCATGTTATAGAGAAAGGACATACACATACGTTCAAGTTTTTAATAGTGGAAACAATTATATCAGGACCTAGAGGTGGTGACATTAGGACCTATACCGAAACTAGAGAGGCGAATTGGATCATAAGATTAAGATCTGATATTCCACCTGGCCTCAACGGTATGGTCCCGGTCAAACCATTTTTAAAGAATAGGAAATTATATAGGTGAGAATGTATTGAATGATACTGATTTAAATCAATATATTATTGTTTTTTAGGTTCAGTGTCAAATGTTTTTAAATGTTTTAAATGAAGTTTTGATTAGCTATATATGTATATATTTTATGTATAGACATACTATTTTTGTATTAGTTGTAATAGTGGTGATATATCTTTAAGATTGAATGGTTTTCCCGCCTTGTAGCGCTATATAAGGATTGTTGTTTGATATTTTATACATAGGTCTGAAGAAGACATTCCGTTGAAAGCGCTAACCTGTCTCAATAAATAGTTTATATTATTTCAACTTGGACTTTGTTTTTGAAGAATACTGAAAGAGTTGATATATATGCTGGCTTGGTTGCAGTTGGTCATCTGTTTGCTACTTCTGCTTTTTCTTACATATTTGTAAATCAGATGTATCAATTTCTTATGGATTAAATATTATAATTCATCCTAAATGAACACACAAAGCAGTGTGAGACTGAAGAACATTCACAGTCTAAAGTAAGAAAAAATGTTCAGTAAAGCACTGTTACACTTTAAAGGTTGATTGATTGTAATTAATTATTTTATTAGGCCTATTAAGCTGAATATAAAAGCAGTAAGGCCATATACTTAATTAACCTTGAAAAAGCCTGAGACTACTCAGGTGAAAGCGCTTGGATTTTACTTGAATTTCTGTCTGTTTTATGAATAAAAGAACTATCGTTGAAGCTTTGACCATCTGTGGTTTCTAACGTTGGATTTTTTGGACTTGCATTCCACTGATTTTATTCATATTTTCAATTGCAGCCTGGTTCGAGGGTACACTCTTGGAGTGCAGGACTCATTTTGCTGTCTGAGTCGGGTGGTACTCCTTTTTGTGTTTATTTGCTTTGTTCACCTTTACTGATTCTCCATTTTGAGCATCTGTTTTTTTAGGCATGGAGGCCTGTCCAGGTGAATGCTGTACTTGCTTCTTTGTCTTTAATGTAGGTTTAGTCTTGGCTGTACTTGCAATGGTAAGTTGAGTAGGCCTGAAAACACCCTCAGAAGCCGATACCTGCACAGCGGCTCTGGACACATCTGAAGGGTTAATCTCTGTTGGCCCAATATCTTGAGAATCCAGAGGCCTAGGCACCTCCACGTGGGAGTCAGTCGCGGCCTGTGGTTCTGAGGTAGTGGGTGTCAGGGGCTGCGAAAGCGCCTCACTGAAAACCGGCGACTGGCCTAGAAGAGGCTTCGTCGTTAGTTTTGGGCCTAGGATGCCTGTCCTTATCTTTGTGTTTTTTGTGCATTCCAGTTGTCAGTTGTTCCGACGGCATTGTATAATCAAACCTTCGTGCAAAGTAACAGCAAGCAAAATCAAACCTATGTTTAATAATGCGTTTGTTAAATCTAGCACAAAACCGACAACTAGTGACGTGATCTGGGCCTAGGCATGGAATACAGTAAGAATGAAAATCTTTATGAGGTATTTGCTTCCCACAAGAAATACAATTATTAACTTTTACTGACATCGGTCTGAGGCAAGAAAAAGTTTCCCCAAAGGGGTACTTAGCTTTATTGAAGACTTCGGTTCTGAAATAGAATTTGAAATCTCAGGATTCGGCCGACCAGCACTTGCGAACTGCTTTTGCTTTGGGCACCGCGCGGCAAGAAAGACTGAAGAAAATGGCGTCGGCTACTTCTTGTATACCCCTGGCGCACTGACGTCAGGGAAGAGGCAACAGCAACAGACGCCGGACCAAGACTTTGGAACTCAGGCCAACTGCGGGCCCGCCTGACGGCAGTATAACCCAAGTGTAATGACTGCAGCAGTGAAACACGATAAACATCCTCGATCGGCTCCGAAGTCAGTGGAGTCGAGGAGATAGAAGTCTTATCCGGCGTAGGAAGTTTAGGATGCAGTTCCGAAGGACCGGACAGCGCCAAGGAATGCCTCTTGGTAGGCTTCATCTTCTCTTTTTTGGAGGAATGTGACAGAGGAAGAACTGGCCACATCTTCCTCGAAGGAAGGCCTGAGGAGTCCTTTCAAAATTAGCTTGTTCTTCCGCTCCTGGAGAACTCTGGTGCTGAAAGAATGGCAAAACAAACAGGTTTCCTGCAAATTAATGGCTCCGAGGCAATAAACACAATTACTATGGCCATCCGTAGCTGACATTTTCTGGGAGCACTTTACACATTTTTTAAAACTAGAAGGTTTATGGTCTTTTGCCTCTTTGGACATGATAATTGGTGAAGCAGAAACACACAAGCACAACGAGGAGGAGGTCCTCTAACTTAAACAAGCCTAGCCCTTACCACACTAGCACACACACCACAAGGACTAGGTCCTCTAACTCAAGCGGGCCTAGCCCTGGGGAGAGAGAAAAGACAGAGAACTAGGTCCTCTAACTTAAAACGGACCAAGGTAGAAAGTATAAGACTAGAGGGTCAGAAACTATCAACTAGACTGCACACAAACAAATTTGAAATATCTAAATGTCCAAACTGTCTGAAATATAAATCTACGCTTAAAACGCTAAGTCGTAGAAACAAAAGGGTCAGAACTATCAAAAGACCCTGTATGCAAGCTGAATCGCTAAATATCTAAGTAAATAACTATTTAAATTCCAAACTCTCTAATAATAAGAAACACTGCACACAAAAAATAGCAAAATAAGCACAAACGCCCACATTAATTAGAAAGCATTGGCACACAGGATACCAAATGAGAACAACAAAGGCCAACTAGTTCTCAACAACTAAGCAATTTAAAGTGAAGAAAAACACTTCAACAAGTCTGAAACTACTCTAACAGTACTAAACTCTATCTAGAGCCATATAAATCACTAAAGTTAAACTGTAATATAGTAATAATAAAAAAAGTCTTTAACTTAGTCACGGCCAAGCAAGTACATCTGAACTCAGACGCAGCAAACGAGATCTGGGGATTGTACTGGTGCACTATGGGATACCTACCTAGCCACGAGCCAACTAGAAGACTTTGAGCTTTGTAAAAGGCTGAGTCGGAGCAGAGGATCAGCTCCGAATCCATATGTAAAAATGAAGGCGAAATAGGACTACATAACATCATACTTTTAAATACAGCTCCAAATCAAATGACATTCTCTAAACCAATTAATTAATATGAATTAAAGCTGGAATGAATGTGCTTATCATTTGAGTAGCCAAGTATGTTCTTAGTGGAATTCAAGAGTTTCAGAAGTATATTTTTCCCCCATTTTGTTGCTTAACATTTTATTAGTTCTGTTCTGGTGTAAAATTGAGGGCACCCATCCAGTCACTACCCAACTTACAAAGGGCTGCCTATCCTACAGAAGGAGGAGGTACTCCATTAGGACTCCCTCATTCTCCATAGTGTTCTGTTTATCTGCTGGTGAAAATTATAGTCCCTGCTTCTGGTGTTTGCTAAGCTATTAGACTTGCAGAGATACTGAGAATAAATGGCAAGAGGGTCTTTAATAGAACAGCAGGCAAGGCAAATATCACCCCTCAAGAGTCTAACATATTCAGTTAAGGGATAGCCCTTCTAACCTCTCTTGCCAACTATGGATTTCTAAGCCTGAATTCTTCTTGGCTAGGAAAAGATAGAGCTTATCTAGTTATCTGACACGTCACATGAGATACATCCTTAAGGGAACCACACTCTTAACTGGTTAAATCAGTGTAGAATAAAGGAACAATAACATCTTTAGATCTGGATTATATCCAAAGGGCTGTGACTACAGTTGTCATATAATTAACAGAAAGGGAACCTTCACCCAGGTACATAGGTCCCCATCTGCATTTTTCTTTAGTGGTGGAATACTGCCTATGTACGGAGGATAGGGGATGCTTGCCAAATGAAACTACACACTTTTACCAAGGTTAATTTGAGTCCGTTTTTAAAATAATGGATATTAACTACATTAAGATCTTTCTGAAGGGTGCAGTTAAGTTCTTTCTGAAGGGTGCAGTTATCAGAGGCACATCTTGGCAACATGCAGTTAGCAGTCATCTGCAAACTTAGTTTCCCCAGAGGCCCTAGTTCTCAGTTTGGAGATAAGTAAATGCCAAAAAAGTGGTCCTAGTACAGACCCCTGGAGGACTCTGCTAGTTAACCTTCACACTTTTAGATGAAGTACCTACCATATAATAGAAACAGAAAATTCACCCCGGGGATCACTTCTGCGGCACTGCTTGACAGGGGCACAGGAAAATAATTTTCTTGGGTGGCGAAAGCCAGGGAACCTTTTTGGCTAGCTTATATAGGCCCCAGGGCCGATAGCCTAGTACCTACCTATGAACCTATATGAACTGTGTGTGTTCTTTCAGCCAGTTTGCTATCCATCTTCCTAAAAATGCAGATTTGTCTGCTGCACTGGATGGATCCAATTTATCTAAAAAGGATTCTGCTACATGCCAGCAAAAGGAAATTGAGCGTGCCCAAAGTGGATACCTAAAGTCATGAGAGTCTTGCCATTTTTCATACTCTGACTTCCTGTCTGAAAGGTAAGTGACATTAAAGGGAACTCTGATGGACGCCTTGAAATTATCAACAAGGACTGTCAAGAGCAGCCAAGTGTAACTGAATAGTGACTCTACTATCCACTGCCCTTGTTCTCCAACCACATCAAGTGTCAGGGGCATGTTTAACTTGAAAAGGAAGTCTAATGTTAATCACTCTCCTGCAGCATCTCATCTATTTCACTGCCAATCTCACACTGAAAATAATATGCAAAAGGTAATTAAGCACCCAGGAGGCAAGAGGTAAATGCATATACCTGTTTCTGGAAGTGGAAAGAACCAGTGGACTCGGGAGAAGTCTACCACTTCTGGGCTGATGTGGAGACTACAGTGCGTGATGCTAGGGTTTTTACCAAGGCATCACAATCTCTGGGCAGCTATAGGATTTGTCCAGCCTCAGGAACAGAAGCTACCATCTTTTCATATCTCTCTTACTATAACTGAAGACATCTAAGATCTCTAATCCGTTGGAAGCATCACTCAACGAGGTCAAAGGGCAAGACTACAAAGCCTCGTTAAACAGATTACAGTCAAGTGATGCCAACAGTTGCTTCTGCAGTTGCATCTTACTGATGCCTCCAGGCGTCAAATATTGCTTGTTCATATTTGCATTACTAACACCAAAACCACGCTACATAAAAAGTATTAAAGATTTCATCTTACGGCTTACATGATTGTAAAAGCAGTTACAGTGATATTTGACCAGTGTCAAGTACAGGTAAAGAAATATTAATCTTTGTTATACAGTTCCAGAAATATGAACCTTTTTTTTTTTTTTTTTTTTTTTTTGAGATGTGAGGGCATAATTAAACTATCAAAAAGCTTAGCTCTGTCCATTGGAATTTACAGTGTAAACATCCAGAGCTACATTGAAAGGAATGAGTTAAGATTTTCTCTAGGGATGATAAGGATTCAGTGAGCCATCCTCCTCCATTCCTGAACAAGCTTCAGGATCTCCACAAATATCGGATGAGATATACAATGGGAAATCAACTCCATTCCCCTCCTCTATGTCTGGATTGAGATGCTGAAGAGGGGAGCTCATAAGCCTTCTTTTGTATGTATGCTTCCTAGGTCTCTACAGTGTAGCATCTCTAACATACTTCCACTCATCTAACCTTAGATCAGAGATACAGGCCAGTCATAGGAGCTGAAGGAAGAGGGCCTTGGGCACAGAAGCAACAACCAGCAGCTCCTGTCCAAGTCCAAGGGCTCAAATGCCAAGGGATCAAAACTGACCCTGACAGATGCCAATGGTGGCATCAAGGCATGCCTCGACCCTGACTGATCAGTCCCCAAAGACATCAAGAGGTCCACTGATGTTAAGAGCCCTTTGGCTTCAAGGGCACAGAAGCAGAGGACGGCAAAGATAAGACACTTAGGGAATCTGTGACAGCATAAACCTCAACCCTTCTGGCCTCAACCCACACAGACAAGACAGCTTTCATTGCAGAAGGAATCACTACTAACATGGTCATCTTTAACAGTATGTTTACCTTAGAAGGTAAAAAGACTAAGGTCAAACAAAGATGATTATAGTCAATGCCAATACACTTACCAGCAAAGACTCTGGCACCTACTGAATGATCTCTGGTCTTGCCAAAATCTGCACTGAAACAGGAGCCAAGTAGGACAAGTTAAACAGTGGGTACAGAAATAGAATCCCTATCCACTCTAAATATAGGGGAATTAGACTCATCTTCATCTGACCAAGGCAGCAGGACTTTCTCAGTCAAAATTTACAGTCACCAACTGACTAGAAAAAGAAAGACACTGAGCTTGTGTATTGTAAAGATATGACCGGCAGACTCCTATAGAGGAAGTTAATATGCCTAACCATATGATGAATGTATTCTATATGTATTCAATATGTAAAATTTCTATTTTTCTGTTGGAGCTTTTCTCCTCAGGCCTCTGCTGAAAACGGGCAATTGTAGCCCAGACAGACAAACCCGGTCAACAAATATAAAATAAATAAATAAATATCACCACCACCACAGAAGGTCACACTTCTCCTTGTCTACAAAGTCTTGGTCAGTCTTTCTCAAGTACACCGATAAGCAACTTAACTACTCTAGAAGTAAAAGAACTGGATTCACAATAATCAAGACTAAATTGCTTGTTAACCGATAACCAAGAATCATTGCTGTAAGAGAGATATTTCTGCTTCCTCCCTTCACTTAAGCCACTTGCCTCTAGATTTAGGTTTCTGAACCTCCATCCAAGATTCTTCAACATTCTAAAGAAAAGCCTCACTTGAGTCAGCACTTGCCCTAGGCAAAAATCCCTCAAGAGCCAACTTACTCTCTTCTCTCTCAAGCTTTTGTTGTCTAAGCTGTCACAAATTTCTAGGTCAACCTCTACATGCTGAGGCCCTAAACACACCAAAGAACATATCCTATCCTGAGGTGGCATTTATTAACTGTGTGACTTTTTGCCCTGGGCTGAGTTCAAAATTGATCCAACTGGATTAATGCTCTACCGCAATTTTTTTTAAACAAGAGAGCTGTTCTATTTTTACCAAGAATTATATTATACATATATCGCACACACATACATGCATGCACCAACACTAAATTAGCTAAAACTACAGACTGAAGGACAAAACAGACAATCCAAGTATCTAAAACAAAAGGGGGGGGGGGGTGGTAAGCCAGCATACACTTTGCGATGCTGGAGGGAACAACTCCTGAGACAAGGTCAAAAGCAGAAGTAAAAACAGTAGAGCAGACCTTAGCATAGTATTGAAAGACTACATTAACAAAAATATAGAATGAATAAAACCAGACAACAAACTTCAATAATCAAAAACTTTTAGAATCCTGAGTCCTTTTGTCTGTGTGGGACTGATGAGCAACAAAAGATATGGAGAGGACAGAAAATAATGTTTGGTGCATCATGGGAAACATTCATATGTCAAGCTTACTTAGCGCTGCAGCCTGTCTTACATGTCTGAACACATTGGATTGACTAATGTTACATCAAATTTTTAAATCTTGTACACAGCAAAAAGGTCAGAAGGTGCTAGTGAGTTATTAAAGAATGCTATGAAGTTTATTGACACTGCATATATGGAAGGCAGAGACTTTAGTTTAGTCAGCTTTAAGAACCGGTTAGATATCTAGTTTGCTAATGGGGTTACCTCAGATGTGTATCCTAGAAGACTAACAACCACTTATGTGGTGTTGAGTGTCAACAAACTGCAATGTTATGTGACTGATTAATCTATTCATAATCAAATGACCTACACTGATTTTTTTTATTCATAACCAAATGTCCTACAGTGTTTTGGCTACATTTTACAAATCCCTTCAGGCAATATCTGCCAGTCTCCGACATGCAGTGAAGCTGCATCATTTAGACTTTGGGGGTGAATATTCTAAAGCAACAAAGAGGTATCAGTAAAGACCTACATGCACACCAACTTCAATACTTAAAAGTACTACTGGAAAGTAACTACATATTTTAAATAAGTATATATTATATTTTTAAAACTCTCCACTGGGAGTCCTATAATGTGATTAACAAAGCCAAAGGCTGAGTATTCAGCTCTTGTACCCCAAACATTCCAACATACTGTGTACTTGTCTCAATTAAAAAAAGTATTTGGGTGGGGGGAGACCTCGCCAGGGTCAACTTCCTGACAGCAGTTTCTTGTTTGTGAAAAAAAAGGCACTTAAACACTACTGACTAGAAGACCGCTATTAACTGGACTCACCTAGTCATGAAGACTGGAGAAGCACAGCACGAAAAATTTAAAGCAGGGTTTTCACAAACAAGTAAATTAACAAAATACAGGTAATAACAAAAATAAAGAATGGGCTGAATACTTACCTAGAAGTGGTTGACCATTTTCTCTCTGCAGTCCCAACATGTAGTTACCTATGTTGGCCCTTCACTATGTAATATATATATACTCTCACCACTACACCGTTCAAAAAAATGACTACTTACATGGAATATTTGGAACTACACATAAGTGTATGTAAGCATCCCTATACCTGTTAAACAGCACAGCAAGTTGTAACCAATATTAGAGGGAATCAGCAATTCATTTACATTTTGAGGAATACAGATATTTGGGTAGGTTTCCAGAAGCTCTATACTTTCTTCATTCATTTAAAACATAATCGAAGGACATGACAGCAAGGCTCAGCGACCTGCTAGCAAAAAGGAAAAATAAGCCCATTTAATTTGAGTTTTAATTGCATTCAGCATTCTACCTCTACTAATCTCTCTTTTGCTAATTTTTATTAAATCATCCTTCTGTGTGGAGTCTGCATGTCCTCCCCGCGGTCAAGTAGCGTTCAAAAGACATGCGTGAATGGGCATGCCTTCACTGAAGGTTGGGCGTCGAGCTGTCACCTTGGCACCGTAAAAATCTACTGCCAATCATTAGCGGACTGGAGTTCCGCTGTGGTGACCCCTAACCAGGAAAAACTGAAAGAAAAACATTAAGCTGAAACATCAGTTCACTTTCAATGACAGAAAATAAAATAGTTTTGCTTGGAGGAGAAGGGGAAGCTGTTTAGTGCAATACTTTTGATGACAGTGTCACACACGTGATGACATTACTTAAATGGAAGGAACAGGATACAACTAATTCTTAAGAAATCTGTGACCTGTACTGGACAAAAGTGCTTAACTAATTAATAATCAATTAGTCTCTTAAGGTTCTTGTGGTGCTGTGGTGTGTTATTTGGTTTTCAGTGTACCTAACCAGTTGACAAATAAAAATAGAAATAAGCACCCTCCTTCTTTCTGTATTGCCCTCATCAATTCTCCATCATCCACGCTTTACTGAATGGCTCCATGTAGTCCATCTCCACCACCCATTCTAGCAGTCCTTTTAATGGGTTCACAAAGCCCTCTATGAAGAAGTGCTTTCATACACCCAAGGAGTACATGTACCCTACAACTGCCTGCACTTTGCATTTCATGTTCAGGACAAGTCCTTAACATGTCAGACAATCTTCTTCACCCCATCTCATCTCTCCTAGAGTTAAAACAGCCTATGTTCCAAAAAAATATACGATTGGGTACTTTTGGTGGTTCTCCTTTGGACTACTTTCTGCAAAATGTTAATCCTCTGGTTGTATAGTCTCCAGAACTGCAGAAAGTACTCAAGGAATGGCCTAACCAGGTCACACTACTCATGTTACATCAATTATTTTATTTTTAAGTTATACACAGCAAAAAAGATCAGAAAGTACTAGTGGTATCAAAGAAAGAATGTTGCAGAATTTACTGATACTACATACAAGGAAGACAGAGTTTAGTCAGCTTTAAGAGCCAGTTAAATATCTGGTTTGGTAATGAGGTTACCTCAAATGTGCATCCTAGAAGACTAACAGCCACTTAATGCGGTGTTGAATGTCAAACAACTACTCAAAGCAATGTTACATGATTGGTTAATTTAATCATAACTATACATCCTACAGTCTTTTGGCTACATTATACAAATCCCTTCATCAGGCAACATCTGCTGGTCTCCGACCCTCCACCCCTCTATCTTCTGCTGCAGTCCTCTCATCTGATCCTTTGGTCCAGTCTAGGTATGAGCACTTCCAAATACTTCCCCCACTCTGCTGCTTTCATTCCTATTAATCCCAGCTGATACTTTACTTGTGAAGCACTTCATCTACATTGAATCTATGGTGAACCTCAACTGCCATCATTCAGCCCACCTGGTCAGCTTTTCCAAATCTTTCCTTAGACTCCTCCCATTGTTCACTGGTTCTCTCAACATTGTCTAAACAGTGAACAGCTTGATCCTATTTTATCAGTTATGTATCAAACACAGTGAAAAGCTCTGGACCCAAAAGTGAATAAAGTTGCATCCCTTGTTCCTGCCATCACAGCCCTGTGTGTCATACAGTTGGAACCATGCAGTAATCCAAGTCCTTAGTACTGATTCTAGATCAACATCTACCTATATTCCTAGCAACCTCCTGAGTGAGAAACAGTGAAATGCCTTGTGAAACTTAGTTTCATATCATGGGCTCTTATACCCCATCAAGTTCACCTGTAACCAGATTATAAAATTGGACCAGGTTTGACAGAGCACCTTCCAGATGTGAGCCAATGGTACTTTCCTGGACATTGGTTACTGTGAGAAAATATCTAGCCTTCCCTTTATGACTTACTTTGCCACTGCTGTTAGACTAATAGTCCTGTAAGGTCCCTGTATTTTGACAGTCCCCCCCCCCCAAACACACAGGCATTTCTACAATAGCCTATAATCTGTTAAAAACCAGCCACAGGAAATGCTATTACACTGGCAAGAGTGAGGCCTCTTAGCATCTTGTGCTTTACCAACCCTTACGGAAAAAAATTTAATTTACTGCCTCTTGCCTCTATCCAAATGTCTTGACAACTGTGTTTTTCACTATGCCCCCCAACTCCACCTCAGTAGGCCACCCTCCATTGGTGTCTTCTGTAAAAGATGAAACAATAGAAAATTTCAGTATCATATTCTTCAGCCTTCCACGACCTCCCTTCCCATGTACAAGCACAGCATGGCCTAGGTAAGACTGTCCCCTTCCTTCCATCATTTTTCTATATACCTTAAAAAATGGTCACCATCTTCAACTTCTGCTCTGTCTTTCAGTGTATGCCTTTGTTTTCCTCACACCCTTTTGCCCTTATGCTTGCATGCTTGTACTACATCTCTGCTAACTCACCATCCCCTTCCACCTAATGGATGCCCCAAGTTTGGTTAAACTGCTAGCCTCAACTCTCTGTATAACCACCTCAGCTTTCCCATCATTTTGCCTCTTACATAAACCTCTATCCATATCACAGAATACTGCTTTCCATAACCTATTCCTATCCAGTTTAGGCTATTTTTCCCCAGCCTCCATTATCTTTAAAGTTCTTCACTACTTCACCCTAATCCACTTCTCTGAAATCTCACACCAAGTCTTTTGTGTTCTTTTCTTCCACTGCTTCTAACACACAACAGCATGATCACTGATGGCTAACAGCACCTTCACAGACATCACTAACCTATTCCTCTTTGGTTATGGGCACATTCAGAACTCTGTCCTTTGGTGTACAGTCTTTCAAAAGCTGGCTACACCCAGCACTGTCCAAAAACTTAATTTGTGCTCCTCCTCCTACACCCTGCAGCATGCCCTAGTCTGCTCATCCAAGATTCAAATCTCAAATGGCTATAACCTTCTGCCATCCAAGTCCACACTCATTTTCTATTTCAGTATCTCATCCTCTTCCCTTGGTATACACACACATTATATCTATCTATATATATATATATATATATATATATATATATATATATATATATATATATATATATATACACACACACACACACACAGACACTACATATATCCACACACACACAGACACTACATATATATATATATATATATATATATATATATATATACACACAGACACTATATATATATATATATATATATATATATATATGTATATATGTATATATATATATGTATATATGTATATATATATATATATATGTATATATATATATATATGTATATATAATACACACACAGGAAATATGTTTCTGAAAAAGCTTCCCATTAAGCAATGGCTTCCAAAAATTACAACATTTTTGCTTAAAAGCCACTTTTCTACAAACACAGTAGTATTAAACACTACACACAAGAACAAATGTTAAAATTATTCAACACGTGGAGGAACACTTGCAGATAAACACTCCTTATCCAGAAATAAAATAAACAAAGTTTGATAGCAAGTGGATAGGAGCGAAGCTAGACAGCAAACAAATATAGTTCAAGTCCAACACAAAGCCCTTCAGAGTTTCAAATATTCCAAGTAATCCAAATAGAACCACCAAGTCCTGTGGTAAATATTCTTTATTCAACAGACAAGCGCTTTCGCTGAGTACAGCTTCTTCAGGTCAATTCAAAAAACAAAATCAAGTCCCATAATATGTAGGTAATCCAATTAAATTGCAACAAAGTCAATTAAACATTTAAACGGGAAATGTAATGTTAATAAAGACTTATAAAAACATATAAAATATTACTCAAATTAAAACCTCTATAGCACTTATAATAAAAACATATGTGAGAACATGTAAGGGACAAATATGTGTATAAGTGGAATTGTATAAGTTTATTAAAACAATATACTAGTGTGTACAAAAAAAAATGTTAAAATTAAGCAGCTAGGACAGGACATTTACTACTTGAAATCTAAAATTCAATTATGCAAACCACTGGTACTTCAGACATTTTTAAAAAGGGGCATTTTCCACATGCACCTTTTCCTTAAAAAAAAAAAAAAGTTCAGAAAAAAATGCTGCAGTACCAGAAGTCAATACAATTATTTCAAGCATACTGTGAGACGTGAATTCCAGAAATATATCAGCTATCCTTTCCTATGCCTGTGGCGCTGGTAAAGCTGTGTATGGAGCATTGTGTATAGGTCTTTAGGCCACATACACAGTCTGCAACAGAAACGTGAGTGTATAATGGAAGGGTTGGTCTAAGACTACTTGCAATATTGGACAATTGCAGTAAGGGAAAGAAGACAAAACATAATCATGATCCTAGTACTACATAAAAAGGGGGAAAATGGGGAGGGGGTGAAAAGGAGGACATTTGAAAAAGGGATGCAACAGGTAGCTTGAAAAGGGTTGGCTCCAGTTAAGACGTGAGGAGACATTACTTTACCGGAAATGTGGCTGAAATGCAGTGCCTGAGAAAGTGCACAGTTCAAATCATAGAGGCTTACAAAAGCTGCTTCGAACACAGCAAGGAAAGGATAGGGACAACAGTGTTGTGGCTAGCTGCAACAGTAAATCATAGTTATGTGTCTTTATACACAGCCATTATGAACCACATTTCTACTATTAATAGTCTTTAAATTTATTTACATGCATACTGTCATACCAAACCAGCAACAGCTTTCAATTTACCTAGATCTACTTTGGTCAGTTCCACACAAACTATACATTAATAATACTTACATTAATAATTTAAGATTCCAAAGATAAATACTCTTGATAAACAACCATGGTTCAAGCTGATGTGCACAAAAATAAACAAAATGCATGGTATAAATACAGAAACCTAACCATAAATGAATTCTTAACATTATTATGAATACTTCAAGGTATAAAATACTGATCATCAGTGTTGTATATTTCTGTCCAGCTTCTGTCTGAGAAGTTGTGAAAATAACATGTTACAGCAGAACTAAACTACCTATTCAAAACCCATGCACCTTGGGATGGAAAGATGTTGTCATACTGTATTGTGTGTCCTACAAATACAATGAAAGATGTCTCTCAGTATGTTCTAACCAGTCTTTTTATCACAGTACAAGTGGCCTACAGCAGACATGTAACAGTACTTCAATCTTACCATCAAAATAAACTCATTTTCCTCACCTCCAAAAATTCTATAGCAGCAAATTCCTCTTGAACAACTATATGGGTACTAATGTTAAATATGCATGTTCCCCTAACTAAATGCATGACAAAAACAGTCAGATTTCCTCCTGCGGTACTCACCCCAGAAGTGGTCAACTTCTGTTCTTTCTTGTATTGAAGATTCATCCAGCACTGTAGAAGTGGATGCCATTGACAGGTCACTGACATGACTGGCAAAACTACTCTGGCTGAGTGCTGAGGAACTGGAAAGAGCCTTTGAGTATTCTTGTGTTGTACTCAATTGTTTACTTGTACTTCTCTGTTTCACTGCTCTGCAACAAATGCAAACAGTAAATATATGAAAAAAAATACCTTAAAGTAGGCCCCATGTCCTGGTACAATTAAAACCATGTTCAGAATTCCTCAGGTTGTTAAAATGCTCTTTAGATAACACAGACTTAAGAATAAATATGGAGAAACTCAGACTAAATGCACTGATACAGTAAATTTAACTACATTTGATGAGAGGAGCTGTGTGAAGCACTCAGCCATTCAGCATATTAAAGCAGAAACACGTTTACTCACTGAATTTAATTTTGACAAAATTTACTACCCAATACAGCTAGCAAACTAAATTCTTCCAATAAAGACCTTCACCAAAAAAATTCACCTCGAGGACTGACTCTGTACATAAGAAAGAGAACCTTAGTGTGGGTATTCAAACAGGTCAAATCACCTTTGCTTGGCTGGGATTCTTGTTTATATAGAAGGTTAAAATCAACAAACCACTAACTTGTTAATGGTTTCAAGACATTTGACAAAGCAAAAAAAAAAAAAAAACAAAAAAAAAACCTGATCATCAGACTACAAACACTCCTATTAGAACTCGCACTAACACAGATGTAAGTTTACACTACTCCAACGAATGGTTTGTAGTTAGTGATCAACAAAACACACAACAATTGTGAAAAGTAAGTGCGGATGCAGTCTTCAGCATGGGTAACACCACAGCTAATGACTCTGCCAGATATAGACAAAGCCTGGATGATATGTTCATGTGGGCTTAGAAATAAATGCAAGACAAAAACTTGAAAGACTAGCAATGCCTGCAATAATGGCAAACACATTCTAGCTCCACAAAATCTTTTGCAAAAGGCCTAGCTCTAAACATCCAGAAAACTTTACTTAAAAGGCTGAGAACTTTGCAGAGTTTTTTTTTTCCTGAAAATCCTCTGGCACAGAGAGATAAAGACCTGACTGCACCCCGGAGAACCTGAGTTCAACAAGTTGCAACAGTGCAGGAGGGACCAGGCAGGGGAGGACAGGAGTGAACAGCAGACAGTGGTTTGCCCACTCTGGAAAGGCAGGCAGCTTTTGGATCACTATATTGATGGCACCTGCAGGAATGACGACATAGTGCCACATCATGAAAAGTTGGAGATGCCTGCACTACAAGCAGTGTGCTGCTTGATCAGATGATCGCAAAACATTTATGTACCTCCCGAAAGCAGTTCTAATGGAGTTTCTCAGGCTACAGAGGAGGTGGGGATAGGACAGGCCCTGGGATCTGCAGACTGACCTGCCCTTCTTACTTATGGGGGCACACACAAGCCTGAGGGTTCTTGAACTGATGGTAGCCCAAATGTGTTAACTGGGTGCAAGAAACTGCTATAAAGCAGGTCATGAAGACCACAAAGAAATTAAGAAGCTTCTCCCAAGTACAAAAATCCATGGATCTAAAGTGGTGGACAAACTCCAATCTTGGTTTCTAAAGTTAGCTTTTTACCAGCTGATGACCTTTATAGGGCTTCTAATAAAACAATCCTTTATGAAGGAGCTATGCCCAAGTTATGGAAATTTGCTCATGTGGTCTCCTCTCATAACAGAAGTGACAAATGTATGTTGCAAATTGCCATCCTGCCCTTATACTTAGTACTGAGGCTGAAAAAAATCATGATTGGGCACATTCAAATTTAAAAGTATATGACTGAAAAGTTACTATCCAATATGCAACATGGATTTGACAAGGTCATGGTGTCAAAACTGCACTGGTACTCATTACAGACTATATTCTACCAGGCTGTAGAAAGAGGACAATGAACTGGGGTGCTATTTTTTGGACTTCAGTAAAGTCTCTGATACAGTATCACATTCCTTACTTCTACATTTGGTCATTTTTGCCTTAGAAGCCAGTCTATGTCCTGACTGATACAACTATCCGGAGAGGCAATTTAAAGTAGAGCTGAACAATACCATCTAAACCAGTAACAGCTGTGAGGTATATTTCAGGGTTTTGCCACTGGGCCACAAAAAGACATTAAGTACAATAACAATTATACTACATACAGTAGCAAGAATGTGCATGCATACACTTGAGCAGCACTAATCAGATTAATGAATAAGCTACTAAAAAATATGCATACTTTTACCAACAGTGGTCATTATACACTGCATAAAATGCAGTTATAAATGTAATATGATAATTCACTGTTCATTAATTACCATTAGCTGAAGGGGGAATTACAAGTTCCATAAGTATTTAAAGATAAGAGATGTATCAAAAGGACATTTAAGGCAGGCGCATCTGATAAATTTTGGTAGTGTCCCGAACTCATGCCTTGTGTGTGGAGTCTGCATGTCCTTCCTGCAGTCGAGTGGCATTCGAAAGACATGCGTGAATGGGCGTGCCTTAGTTGAAGGTTGGGCGTCAGGCACCTCGGCACCATAAAAATCGACGTCCAATCATTAGCGGACCCGAGTTCCGCTGTGGCGACCCCTAATCGGGAAAAAACAAAAGAAAAACAACAACAGATTATCACTGACTCTTTCCTGCGCTGTTTGGGGGGTGGGGGAGGGTGACACAGCAAGAAGTGAAGAGTCTGAGTACCTCGAGCTCCTTGTATGCTTATATCAAGATAACAGGGTGGAGAGGGTAGGCGTCTAGTTAGGCTGAAGCACAAATTAAGCCATACAGTGTAGTTGATATGATCGTGTGCTGTGCAGTACTCTGCAGTCTAGTTGCCTAACCATGCCACAATGATGAGTTGCACCTGAAGCATCTCAAGTACAAATCATGCACTCCAGCTGTAGACCGATGAAAATGTGCCCACATCTGACTAATATAACAGAAAGTGAAGACATGGCTTTCCAAAAGTCCAAGGACACTCATAGTTGTCTTTGTAGGGGATTACACAGTCCCTTTGGCAGTTCAGTATGGGGCTTCTTGACAGTTGCCGAGATAGATTTGCTCAGAATAGGTTGAAATGTCAGACACACGCCTAAATGCCCGCAGGTACAAACCTGTTAACTCTGAAATCATGTTTTGGAGTTAAATTGTGGTTGTATAGCACAATGTCTATATTTGTGATCATCTTCTTCTTTCGGCTGTTCCCGTTAGGGGTCGCCACAGCAGATCACCTGTGTCCATTTCTTCCTGTCCTCTGCATCTTGCTCTGTCACACCAACCACCTGCATGTCCTCTCTCACCACATCCATAAACCTTATCTTAGGCCTTCCTCTTTTCCTGTTACCTGGCAGCTTCATCCTTAGCATATTTTTCCCAATATACTCAGCATCCCTCCTCAGCACATGTCCAAACCAACGTAATCGTACCTCTCTGGCTTTGTCTCCAAACCTTCCAACCTGGGCTGACCCTCTAATATACTTATTCCTAATCCTGTCCACCCTCGTCACACCCAGTACAAATCTTAACATCTTTAATTCTGCCACATCCAGCTCAAACTCCTGCCTTTTTGTCAATGCCACTGTCTCCAACCCATATAACATAGCTGGTCTCACTACCCTCTTGTAGACCTTCCCTTTCACTCTTACATGTACTCTGTCACAAATCACGCCTGACACTCTTCTCCACCCACTCCATCCTGCCTGTACTCTCTTCTTTACCTCTCTTCCACACTCACCGTTACTCTGAACTATTGACCCCAAGTATTTAAACTCATCCACCTTCGCCACCTCTACCTCCTTGCATCCTCACCATTCCTCTATCTTCCCTCTCATTCACACACATATATTCTGTCTTAGTCCTGCTGACCTTCATTCCTCTTCTCTCTAGAACATATCTCCATTTCTCCAGGGTCTCCTTCACCTGTTCTCTACTCTCACTACAGATCACAATGTCATCTGCAAACATCATAGTCCACGGGGACTCCTGTCTGATCTCGTCTGTCAACCTGTCCATCACCACTGCAAATAAGAAAGGGCTCAGAGCTGATCCTTGATGTAACCCCACCTCCACCTTAAACGCATCCGTCACTCCCACCGCAGACCTCACTGCTGTCACACCACCCTCATACATATCCTGTACCACTCTTACATACTTTTCTGGCACTCCTGACTTCCTCATACAATACCACAACTCCTCTCTAGGCACCCTGTCATATGCTTTCTCTAAGTCTACAAAAACACAATTCAACTCCTTCCGACATTCTCTGTACTTCTCCATCAACACTCTCAGAGCAAAGATCGCATCTGTAGTGCTCTTTCCTGGCATGAAACCATACTGCTGATCACTAATCATCACGTCCCTTCTTAACCTTGCTTCCACTACTCTTTCCCATAACTTCATGCTGTGACTGATCAATTTTATCCCTCTGTAGTTACTACAGCTCTGCACATCACCCTTATTCTTAAAAATCAGTACCAAAACACTTTCTCCATTTCTCAGGCATCCTCTCACTTTCCAAGATTTCATTAAACAATCTGGTTAAAAACTCCACTGCCATTTCACCTAAACACCTCCATGCTTCCACAGGTATGTCATCTGGGCCAACAGCCTTTCCATTCTTCATTCTCTTCATAGCTATCCTTACTTCCTCCTTGCTAATCCACTGTACTTCATGATTTACTATCCCTACATCATCCAACCTTCTCTCCCTCTCATGCTCTTCATTCATCAACCCCTCAAAGTACTCTTTCCATCTCCTCAACACACACTCCTCACTTGAGAGTATGTTTCCCTCATTATCCTTTATCACCTTAACCTGCTGCACATCTTTCCTAGCTCAGTCCCTCTGTCTAGCCAATCGGTACAGGTCCTATTCTCCCTCCTTAGTGTCCAATCTTTCATACAACTCTTCATATGCCTTATCCTTCGCCACCTCTTTCTTTGCCATGCACCTCATCTCCTTATACTCCTGTCTACTTTCATCTCTCTGACAATCCCACTTCTTTGCCAACCTCTTTCTCTGTATACTCTCCTGTACTTCCTCATTCCACCACCATGTCTCCTTGTCGTCCTTCCTCTGCCCAGATGTGATACCAAGCACCTTTCTAGCAGTCTCCCTTACTAGCTCTGCTGTAGTTACCTAGCTATTTGGTAACTCTTCACTGTCACCCAGTGCCTGCCTTAACTCATCCCTGAACTCCATCTCACAATTACCCTTTTTCAATTTCCACCACTTGATCCTTGGTGCTGCCCTCACACTCCTCCTCCTCTTCTTGATAACCAAAGTCATCCTACAAAAGTACAGTTTTGTACCTACCATAAATGTAGATGTTCGAAGATCCACATTGCTGCAGTCCTTACATATGGGTAGTCCGCTGTCCTCGGTCGGCCCGAATACCAAAGTATTAGGCTGACGTCGGTCATGGGCGCTCAGATCTGACATCAGAGCGTCAGGGTATAAAAGCGCATGACCGACGTCATATCCTCAGTCTTTTCTTGCCCCAGATGTCAGAAGGCCCTAAAAAGAAAGGCCACAGCCCAAAAACAGGATACTTCCCAAAAACATGCCCAACAACAACCATCACTCAAACCACATAACCAAACCAAACTACAGAGGGGAAGGAGGGAGGGTAAATTGGACTGCAGCAATGTGGATCTTCGAACATCTACATTTATGGTAGGTACAAAACTGTACTATGTTCTTCATCTCACATTGCTGCAGTCCTTACATATGGGTAGAATCCCAAAGCAGAGGTAAAGGGAGGATGGCAAAATCATAAGGCATTAGGGGCTGCTAAAATGCCCTGTAATACTGCAGTGGCAAATCCAGCCCTAGACTTAGAATAAAGAGGAAGGTGGTAATGTTTAGAAAAAGTATGTACTGAACTCCAAGTGGCTGCTTCCAAAATATCTTTTGTAGCTACCCCCCTTAGAAAGGCAGTAGAAGTGGCAGTAGCTCTAGTGGAATGAGGTCTGATTCCAGCCGGAATCTCCTTACCATGATGGGAATAACAGAAAGAAATACAAAAACCAATCCATTTAGAAATAGTTTGTTTTGAAACAGGTTTTCCCTGAGAACCCAAAGCAAAAGAAACAAACTGCTGCTGAGACTGCCTGAACCCCTTGGTTCTGCTCAAATAATAACGCAACTGCCTGTGAATATCCAAAGTATGCAAAATCTTCTCCCCTTTATTTTGGGGGTTTGCATAAAAAGTAGGCAAATGAATAGTTTGGTTCAAGGCCACACCAGAAACCACTTTAGGCATAAAGGAAGGATTAGTACGCAAAGATACCCTATCCTTATGAAAAATCAGGAAAGGTTCCACTGCCATAAGGGCCTGTAATTCAGAAACCCTTCTTGCAGAGGAAATGGCCAACAAAAAAGCAGTCTTCCATGATAAATACTTTAACTCGGCAGTAGCTGCAGGCTCAAAAGGTGGTAGAGTAAGTTTTTCCAACACAAAATTGAGATCCCAAGCAGGAGTAGGAGCTCTACGTGGGGGTCTTATGTTCTTTGCCCCTCTAAGAAATTGCTTAAACAAAGGATGAGAAAATAAAGGAGGGTCACAGTCATAGTGAGCAGAAATGGCTGCAGCATGAACCTTTATCGAGGAGAAAGACAAACCCTTGTCCAATAACTCAGTAAGATATTGAAGAGAAACACTTAAATCAGGCTTGGAAACATCAAAGTCCTTCGCTTTGCTCCAAATAAAAAATCTCCTCCATTTATCAGCGTAAACTTTCCTTGTACTAGGCCTTCTGGCCTCCAAAATAACATTCAAAACTTGTTGTGGAAGCTGAGACCCTCCAGGGTCTAAAACAGAATATGCCAGGCTGTTAGATGCAGAGACTGAATCTTGACATTGAGGAAGTGATTGCCCTCCTGAGACAAACGATGCGGAATCAAAGGCAGAGGCCATGGAGGTTCCCGTACTAAACTCCTCAGTAGTGGGTACCAGTGCTGTCGAGGCCAATCCGGCGCTATCAGAATCATGGATGGCTTGTCTTTTCTGGCCTTCAAGAGTACCTTGGGAATGAGAGGCAGAGGTGGAAAGGCATAGACATGAATATTGCTCCAACTGAATGATAGAGCATCCACCTTCCAAGCTGTGGGATGAAACATTTTTGTGCAAAATTTTGGCAACTGGTAATTTAGTGGAGAAGCGAACAGATCTATGTCTGGAGTCCCCCATAACACTGTCAACTTTTGAAATACATGAGGATCCAGTTTCCACTCGTGAGGATCCACATTTGTCTGCTCAACACATCTGCTAAGGAGTTCTGTGCTCCTGGTAGAAACCTTGCCTGAAGATTGAGGTGTAAACTGAGAGCAGTCTCCCACAAAATCATCGCTTGCCTGCAAAGAGGGTACGAATGGGTTCCCCTTGCTTGTTGATGTACCACATGACAGTAGTGTTGTCTGTTTGAATCAACACCTGCCCTGGGTGAAGTAAATCCTTGAAAGCCATCAATGCAAATTGGACTGCTAACATCTCCTTCAAGTTGATATGCAAATGTTGAAGTCTGACAGGCCACGTGTCTTGCACCCATTTTCCATTGAGGTGTGCTCCCAAGCCTTGTCCGAGGCATCTGTCGTTAGAATCTGACTCGCCTCTGGTCGGGTCACAGAGAGTCCCTTGTTTAGGTGACATTCCTGAGCCCACCACAAAAATTCCTTCTGAATGCAAGGTATTATCTGAATGACAGTGTCTAGATCTTGGCAGTGTTGTGTCCATACATTTTGAGATACCATTGAAGCTTCCTCATATGCAGTTTGGCATTGGGAAGCACCAGAATACAAGATGCCATGAACCCCAAGGCTTGAAGGACTGTCCTTGCAGTCAGCCTGGACTGTAGAGACATTTGATGGAAATAAAGAGAAAGGCTTCTTTGTTTGTCCGGGGTCAAAAAAGCCATCTGGGAAGCTGTATTCAGTCTCACACCCAGAAAGCACATGTCCTGAGAGGGTACTAGACTGGACTTTGTTTCGTTCACAGAATACCCTAGGCATCTTAACACTACCATCACATACTGTAAATGATGAAGAAGTTCGTCCTTGTCTTGAGCAATAATCAGGCAATCGTCCAAATAAGGATAAATCTGTATTCCTCTTAACCTGAAAAAGGCTATCACTGGAGCCAGAACCTTTGTGAACACTCTGGGGGCAGTAGATAAGCCAAAGGGCAATGCAGAGAACTGATAATGTAAATTTCCAGCCCGAAAACGCAGGTACCTCCTGCAACTGGGCCTGATAGGAACATGAAGATAAGCCTCTTTGAGATCCAGAGTTGCCATCCAGTGATCTTTTCCCAACAGAGGTAAAAGCTGTTGTAACGTCAGCATTTTGAACTTTGGAATGTCCAGATAAGTGTTGAGGATAGATAAATCCAAAATTGGTCTCCACGTGTTCCCTTTCTTTGGTACTAGAAACAGGCGAGAATAAAATCCTAGGCCCACTTCTGACAGAGGAACTGGCTGTATAGCTCCTATTTGAAGAAGTAAAGAAATCTGCTTGTGAGCCTCTATCCTTTGCCGAGGAGGAACGTCTGGCATGCCTTTGAAAGGAGGCAATGTATGGAAATAGAACTTGTAGCCTCGGTTTATAATGTCCAATACCCATTTGTCCTGGGTGACTAAAAGCCAGTTTTGCTTGAAAAGTGCTAACTTTCCTCCCAAAGGAGCTGCCAGGCAAGAAGAATCTGGCAGCTGAAAATGCAGGTCATTGGGCCTGTTTACGAAAGGACTGGCCCCTGCCCTCACCTGCAGATTGTGCAGGCGAACTCCAAGTTCTAGGCCTGAATGTACTGTGAGCTCTGCCCCTGCCACGCCTAGATCTACCCCTAGACTGAGAATCAGAAGAAGGCACGCCCACCCCTTAGTAGGCCAATTTCTACTAAATTTTGGCGGTTGCACCTGCAAAAAATCTTTAACAGTCTGCATAGACTTAGCCTTGTCTTCCATTTTCTTCAAAACCGACTCCACAGGGGGACCAAACAAAACTTCAGACTGTAAAGGGGCATCCAGAATTCTAGTTTTAACATGCTCAGACAAATTCTGATCCTTAAGCCAGGCGTGCCTACGAAGAACTGAACCAGTGGCAGCCACCCTAGAAGAGGCCTGTACAGCATCAAAACCACACTGCAAAGAATGCTTACCCACCTGTTCAGAGACATGTACTAAATCCTGCAATTCTTTACACTCTATGCCCTCTGCCAAAGAATCCACTTTGGATTTTAGCTGAGAAAGGAGGAAATTCTGATACTTCAACATATGAAACTGGCAATTTAAAGCCCTCATTGCTAAAGTAGAAGAGGAATACACCTTCTTACCCCATCTATCCAAAGCTCTAGCTTCCTTATCTAGAGGAACCGGATTCTTTACAACAGAGGCTCTAACGCCCTTAGGCCCCTGACTGATAGTTTCTGGGTCCGCCCTAGGACTCTTATACAGATATTTATGAGCCTCAGGCACCCTGTAATACCTGTCCGGTTTAACTGGCGCAGGAGGCAAAGAATCTGGATTAAGGGAAGCCTCCGAGAAAACATCTTGAACAACATCCAAAACAGGAGGTATAGCCAAGGGTCTATGCTGGGGTAAAAACAAGAATTCCCTAAGCCTCTTCCGTGAATCAGAGAAATCCTGTCCTTCCCACTTAAAATGCTCCCTCATGGAATGCAGAGTTTCTGAAAAAGAAAAATCCTCTGGAGGAGAAGCAGAGGGAGTGGAATCCTCTGCATCAGAATCCGAATAAGGGGGAAAATCTTGAATATCTTCAGCAGAAGACTCTGAGTCATCTGAGGCCCGATCCAAACTTTCCAACTCTGGCTCCACCCTGGGCCTCATCAGGAGGGGGCATAGAACCTCTAATTAAAATAATCAAATCTTCTGCCATTTTAAGCATGTGCTTTTTAGGCACAGACCCTGAAATACCTGGAGTGATACCAGAGGAAGGCAAAACAGACCTGCCCTTAGAAGAAGCCTTAGAAATAGTAGCAGAAGGCCTAACCACCCTAGGCATAGAAGGGAGAACAGTAACCTGAGAGGCCCCTTCAGCTTGACCTGACTCCAGTGAGGGCACATCCTGCAAAATCAAAGTTTCCCCCTGAGACTCAACAGAAACTTCAGCCGGATCCACCTGTTCCACTGTAGCTTCTACAGGACCGGCGTCCGAAACGGACGAATCATCCTGTCTAGGTTTCAAAGATTTGTCTTTGCGCTTCTTCGTGGAAGCGGGCGTCGGAGGATCCGACGGCATATTATAATTACACCGTTTACCAAAGACTAACCTAGCACAATCTAACCTTCGTTTTATGGTGCGCTTATTAAACCTAGCACAAAACCGACACCCGACTACGTCGTGCTCAGGTCCCAAACAAGGAATGCAAAGAGAGTGATAATCCCTATGCGGTATCTGTTTCCCACAAGAAATACAATTATTCACTTTTTCTGACATCCGGAATTAACTGAGGCAAGAAAAAACAAAAATATTCCCCAACGGGGTACTTAGCCCAACTTGGTTTCGGTCTGAAACTCAGAATACGACAATTTCAGAACGCCGAACGGCACTTGCAACGCTGCTTCTGCATCGGACCATGCGGCAAAAAAGACTGAGGATATGACGTCGGTCATGCGCTTTTATACCCTGACGCTCTGATGTCAGATCTAGGCGCCCATGACCGACGTCAGCCTAATACTTTGGTATTCGGGCCGACCGAGGACAGCGGACTACCCATATGTAAGGACTGCAGCAATGTGAGATGAAGAACATCCACTATCCTATGCTGCCTAACGACATTTTCTCCGGTCACCACTTTACAGTCTCCTTCAAACTGGCCCTCCTACATAAGATATAATCCACCTGTGTGCATCTTCCTCCACTCTTGTATGTCACCCTATGCTCCTCCCTCTTGTTAAAATACGTATTCACCACAGCCATGTCCATCCTTTTCACAAAATCCACTACCTATTGAAATCTGCTCCAATCACCACTCTCTCACCCTTGGGTACAGTCATCACCACTTCATCCAATTCACTCCAAAATTTTTCTTTCTCATCCATTGCACACCCAACTTGTGGAGCATACGCACCAACAACATTCATCATTACACCATCAATTTCCATCTTCATAAACATCACTCTATCCGACACTCTTCACCTCCGAAACACTCTCAGCATACTGTTCCTTCAGAATAACTCCTATGCCATTTCTCCTCCCATCAACACCATGATAAAACAATTTGAACCCACCTCCGATACACCTAGCCTTACTCCCCTTCCATGTGGTCTCTTGCACAAACAATATACCAACCTTCCTTCTGTCCATCACATCAGCTAGCTCTCTCCCTATACCAGTCATACTGCCAACATTCAACGTTTATATTTGTGATACTAAACAGAATTAGTTTTGCAATGTATGCAATCAATTTCAATAACAGGAGAGACCCACAGTTAGGGTTACTTAAAGATATGCTGTGTGACTGTGGGACACTAAGAGATGAACAAAACAGTGCAATATCATCTGCATACTGTTGCATGGGTAAGTTTGCTACAGTGCTGCCACATACCATTAAACACGACACAGAAATCTGATGCAGATCATAAATGAAACATGCTCAAGCTAAGATGCCTTGCACTACTCATCTATCAAAGGAAGTTCTGGCTCTAGAAACCATATACAATTTCTAACATTTTATACAAGTTAAAGCTGCAGCCCATATCACAGCAGCTGTACAAATCTCTTATACAACGGAACAGAGCAAAAAGGCAGCTGGTGTAGTCAGAGTGAAGCCATTAGGCCTTGACACCACTATAGGAGGACTTATGATTAACAGCATATTGCTTAGTCCAGATGTAATTAATCACTACCAACATTACGCAACAACAAGCCATCACAAACTTGACAGAATATTCCATATAGCTTAGGCTTCTGCATCAGTGATCTAATAATGGACATGATAGAATATTTCTTAATCAATTAGTGCCCAGATCCCTAACTATAGAGTCAATTTTCAAAGAGCTGTCATCACTGTGGTAGGTGCAAGGATGCCCACGTTTGCCTAAGGGCAATGCTGTACTTCTTGATATTCAGTCTAAGGCTGAGATCCATACACTACTTACTTAAGCATGTTAGGTACTCCAGGAAAATCCGCAAGTCAGATGGGAAGTTTGACAGAATAGTTTGCAGCCATCTGCAAACTCGGTCAGTCACAGGCTCTTGAAGTCAGCTGTGACATCAAAGAAATAGCAATGATATGTGGTATCACAAACAGTCCTTAGGGAGGACACCACTGGTAAAATACAGTTGTGCAAGAGCAAACCATGACAGTTGATGTTCCAAACAGATGGGTTTCATAGCAGATAGCTAGCTGGGGTACCAAAGCTTAGCTTTCCCTGGATGAGCTCACAAGCACATGGGGTATACAGAGGGATGGATGAGCGTAAATCCTCAGACTATCTCCAAACCAGTGACCTGAACACCTCTGAGACAAACTGGTCAGATAGAAGAGGGTGAAGCAGTGAGTCAGAAAAGCCACACTCAGTCCTAGAGTCTTGCAGGCAGGGCAGTAAGACTCTAGGACTGGGGGGGGGGGGGGGGTAGGAGGGTAGAAAGGAATACTGCAACTGTGATCAGCAGGACATCTACTGTTATGGTAAGTTCTTACACAACTGTACTTTATCCTGATTGAGATCACTGTTGTAGTATTCTAAACAAATGGGTGATGCCCTGAGCTCAAGGGAAAAGAAGGCAGAATAGTTAAATGGAGAGAACTGTCAGAGTCCAAAAACAACCAACGTAGCAAAGGCAGCTGTGGATCTTAAAAAAAGGGACCAATTCTGTATGGCTTACTGAAAGAAAACCAGGTGGCAGCTTCCAGGACTGTTCTGCTATCAAACCCTTTGTAGAAAGCTCCGGGGGATGCCACTGCCATGGTACAGTGACCTCGAGGGCAAGTATGCAAGGATTTGCCATGGTGCAAGTAACAAAGAGATGGACTTGTAGATCCAGCTTGCAATAGTTTGTCTAGATACTGGCTGGCCAAGTTTAGAGTTCATGATTGGAAAAACAGCTGGTTTGACTTAGTTTATCCAAATAAAACTTTAGCTGTCTGCATAACACCTTGGGAGCACAGGAGTCTTTCCCCTAGTCCTATGGGTTGGGAAAGAAAGTAGCCAGGTAGATAGCCTGGGTAAAGTGACATCTCATTCACTACCTTAGGCATAAAGGAGGGGTTAACCCTCAGGGACACACTCTCCTTCTGAAAAATAAGAAAGGGTGGAACAGCCTTGAGTGCCTAAAGTTCTGATACTCTCCTAGCAAAGGTGAGGTCTAGTAGAAAGATAATTTTCCAGACGCAGAATATGAGACTTGCTGAAGCTGCTTGTTCAAATGGTGGCAGAGTGAGCATTTCCAGCATGAAGTTCTAGCCCCAAGGAAGGGGCACAGGTGCTTTTTTTTTTTGGGGGGGGGGGGCTTATTTGCAGTATCCCTTTTAGGAATTGTTTGACATCAGGCCTGGATATAACAGAAGGATTGAGGTATTGGCAGACAAACTTCCTTTTGGCTATGTAGTATTATGCCTTAACCCTCAGCCAAGAAAACAGATGCATTATCCTTTCAGTTTACTCTTAAACAGCTGGCATTAATAAAATCCGGGAGACTTTGTGCGTATTTACTTGTGCTGGTGTAGGTTTCCCAGTTAATGGAAGGATAGTTGACGTCTCCCAAGACAACAGTATTAAGTTAAATAGGGAGTGAGTTTGGTTTGTTTAGAATAACCCATGGGCTGCAGGTGACATGGAGGAGGTACAGTACTTAACTATGATGTAGTATACAGTTTTATTTACAGTGAGTAGGACTGTGGAGGAGTTTAAGGTTATCATCTTGTACTAAATGTCTGATGGTGAATTGGCTTCTTAGGAATATAAACATAACCCCTCTTGTAATGCTGTCATTTTTGGTGTTGGATGTGAAAGAATGTTTGGTGATGAATCATAGTATACTTCCTAACAAAGTCACACAAACATGAGGAAAAGTGAAAGAAAAGGGATAAAAGAAAAACAGAGACCTTCTCTCTCTCTTTCAAGACCAAAAGCCAAAACAAAGCACTTGTGACAGCCCAGTACTAATGTACTATCAGTGCCAACAAAACAAACTTCCAACCTTTTAGCTGTGACTAAGTGAGATGGCAAATCAGTAACGCTTCCCCCATCAGAGCCCTCATTAACCTTCATAACCACCACATAACGGTTAAGATGTCACTTCAGTATAAAGCTATTTTAAATAAACTCAGTTCTTATCAAACCAATTTCTAAAACTGGCAAATCAATAATGTACAAATCAGTGATTAAGGGTTATTTCATTACATCCTGTTCCTTAAATATTTTTTTCTGCATCAAGCTGCTATCATTATATTCATGAATTTTAGTTATCAGGGTTAGCTCAACGTCTTTCAGACTGATTCCCTCTTGTACTTTAGCCAGGCAACTACCTGTTGATGTACATTTTTTGTGATATCTCCTTAGTTTTTATACACACGTCTCAGATCAATAACCTGATGCCTGTATTTCTGATAAAATCCTGAACTTCCATCTTCCGTTACTGCTTGCTCAGGTACTCTTAAAATCAAAATCATAAAGTCGTTCTGTTTTGTCATGACAGGACTGCATTCATAACAGAGCACAAATATGCTTTTTGACAACTTAACCTTGCAGTTAAAACGCTTCCTGTAGCATTCTGTAATAAGTCATGACAATATCTCCAGCTCCAAACTGGACCAAAACACACTATCCAAAACATCCTTTGTTCTCCATTTGCACGTCAATTATCTACCACTGGAAACATTTTCTACAGCCTACACGGGATCAAGATACACTTATGGAGACACTGTCAAGCAAATATTCTGAATCTTCCTAAGTAGCACATCTAGATGTTAAGCATATTTCAAAAGCCATTCTAGTGTTAAACTCAATTTACCCAATCTCATTTTATACCTTCACAGGCAAGTACTAGGCTAGCCGCCTTTGCAGGCCATTTAAGCCTAGCCAATTTCCCTTTCTGTTTGAATCAACCCTTCCCATTTCATTAGAAATTAGCCTTACCCATTCCATGGTCAATAACTACATATTATCTCTAATGAGAATAAAGTACAGTTTTGTACCTACCATAAATGTAGATGTTCGAGTGCTCATACAGCTGCAGTCATTACAGATGGGTTCTCCTGCCGTCAGGCGAATCCTCGGTCGGCCGAATTCCAAAGTCTAGTTCCGGCGTCGGATGTCGTCGCCTCTTCCCTGACGTCAGTGCGACAGGGGTATAAAAGAACCAGCCGACACCATTTTCTTCAGTTTTTCTTGCCCCAGATGTCAGGTGCCCCCAGGAGGAAGGCAATACATAAATTTATGTACTAATGCAATACAAAATAATCAAAATAAAAACAGTAGTTGCAAGCAAATACACCGTAAAAGAATACCCCAATCAGGTTGTATGAGGAGGTGTTAGCCATTAGGCCTGTCCCAAGAGGGGAAAAAGGGAGGGAAACCTGGACTGCAGCTGTATGAGCACTCGAACATCTACATTTATGGTAGGTACAAAACTGTACTATGTTCATCGTGCATACAGCTGCAGTCATAACAGATGGGTAGAATCCCAAAGCTAAGAAAGGGGTGGTACGCACTAGGTGGAACTAGGAGGAGCCAGGATGCCCTGCAAGACTGCAGTGGCAAAGCCTGCTCTAGATTTGGAGTATAATGGTAGGTGATAGTGCTTGGAGAAAGTATGAACAGAACTCCAAGTGGCAGCTTCCAAAATATCTTTGGTAGGAACCCCCCTGAGAAAAGCTGCAGAGGTAGTTGTGGCCCTTGTGGAGTGAGATCTGATGCCTGCAGGTACAGTTTTACCATGAAAAGAGTAACAAAAGTGTATGTAGTGGGCTATCCATTTTGAGATGGTCTGTTTGGAAATAGGCTTCCCTTGAGCTCCTGTAGCATAGGACACAAAGAGTTGCTCTGATTTTCTGAAAGGCTTTGTTCTGTCCAAATAATAACGTAGCTGTCTGTGAATGTCCAAGGAATGTAGTAGTCTCTCCCCTTTGTTTTGAGGATTAGGGCAGAAGTTAGGTAACTGGATAGCCTGATTCAAGGCTAACCTGGATACTACCTTTGGCATAAAGGAAGGATTGGTTCGTAAGGAAAAACTGTCCTGATGGAAAATGATGAAAGGTTGCACAGCCATGAGGGCTTGTAGTTCCGAAATCCTGCGAGCTGAGGTGATAGCCAGCAGGAAGGCTGTTTTCCAGGACAAATATTGCAGTTCTGTTGAAGCAGCTGGTTCAAAAGGAGGAAAGGTCAGTTTTCTAGAATGAAATTGAGGTCCCAAGCAGGTACTGGTTGTTTCCTTGGGGGTTTTATATTCTTAGCCCCTCTGAGGAACTGTCTTAAGAGGGGGTGAGAGAATAAAGGAGGATCAGTGTTGTATTCTGCAGAAATGGCTGAGGCATGGATTTTGATGGAGGAGAATGAAAGTCCACTGCTTAGCATCTCAGCTAGGTACTGTAATTTTTGAGGTAAATTCAGTATTCCAGGGTTCTGGCCCTTTTTCTCATTCCAAGCACAAAACCGTTTCCATTTTGCGGAGTAGGCTTTTCTAGTAGAAGGTCTTCTGGCCTCCAAAATGACATCCTGCACCTCCTTGGAGAGTAGGGTCTGTTGTGATTTTAAGGAATCTTCCATGCGGCTAGATTGAGTGTTTTCAGCTGACTGTGAAGAGTTCTGAAGTTGTGCTGAGTCAGTAGAAGAGGCATTAGAGGCAGGATCCATGGTGGGGAATGCGTCAGGCTCCTCAGGAGTGGGTACCAGTGTTGTCTTGGCCAGTCTGGAGCAATGAGAATCATCTTTGGTCTGTCTGCACCGGTTTTTAATAGAACTTTGGGCAGCAGAGGAAGAGGTGGAAAGGCATAAAATGTCACTGTTGTCCAACTGAAGGAGAGTGCGTCCACTTTCCAGGCCTGTGGATGAAAGGTCCTTGAGCAGAATTTTGCCAATTGGTGATTTCTGTGGGAGGCAAAGAGATCTATGTCTGGCCTTCCCCATGCTTGAATTATCTTTGTAAAAACTTGAGGATGCAACTTCCATTCGTGTGGATCAGTCATATTTCTGCTTAGATTGTCTGCCAGCGTGTTTTCCTTGCCTGGCAGGTACTGTGCTTGAAGTTCGAATTGTAATTCCAGAGCCATGTTCCAAAGAGACATGGCTAGCCTGCATAGGGGGTATGAATGGGTTCCTCCCTGTTTGTTTATGTACCACATTACTGTGGTGTTGTCTGTCCTTATCAGTAGCTGGCCTGGATGCAGTAGGTCTTTGAAAGCTATAATAGCATTTATTACTGCTAGCATTTCCTTTTGATTGATGTGTAGGTGTTTTTCTTTTTGGGACCATTTGCCCTGAATGCACCGATCTGTCAAGTGCGCCCCCCAGGCGTAGTCCGAGGCGTCTGTTGTGATGACTTGATTTGCTTGAGGCTTGCAGAATGGGAGACCTGTGTTTCTTTGGCATGCTTGAGCCCACCACAGAAATTCCTTTTGGAGACATGGAATCAGTGGTATTATTGTTTCCAAACTGTGGCTGTGTTGTGACCATAGGTTTTTTAGGTACCATTGAGGTTTCCTCATATGCAGCTTTGCACATGGGATTAGTAGGATGCAAGACGCCATGAATCCCAGAGCCTGCAGGATTTTCCTTGCAGTCAGCCTGGTAAAAGTTGCCAGTTTTCTGATGTATTGAGTTAGTTGCCCTTGTTTCTCTGGCGTGAGGAAGGACATCTGGGTGTTTGTATCCAAGCTGGCACCCAGGAAAATTATTGTTTGAGAGGGTATTAGTCTTGATTTCTTTTTGTTGACTGTGTATCCCAGAGAATTCAACAACATTATTACAAACGCCAGATGTTTCAGAAGTATGTGCTTGCTGTCCGCTTGGATCAGGCAGTCGTCCAAATATGGATATATTTGCATCCCTTGAAGTCTGCAATAGGCAATTACTGATGCCAGGCATTTCGTGAACACTCTGGGCGCAGTAGATAAGCCAAAGGGCAATGCAGAGAATTGATAATGTGTTGAACCTGCAAGAAATCTGAGGTATCTTCTGCAATCTTGTCTGATTGGGACATGCAGGTATGCCTCCTTGAGGTCCAGTGTTACCAGCCAAGACTCCTTGCCCAGCATGGGAAGAAGCTGCTGTAATGTGAGCATCTTGAATTTTGGCACCAGTAAAAATGTGTTTAGGATGGATAGGTCCAAAATAGGTCTCCAATCTTTGCCCTTCCTTGGTACCAGGAATAGTCTGGAATAAAAACCTTGACCCTGTTCTTGTGCAGGTACCTCTTGAATAGCTTTCACGTCTATGAGATCTGAAATTTGTTTTTGTGCCTCTGCCCTTTGATTGTGTGGCAGGTTTGGCATGCTTCTCATTTTTGGAAGGGTGTGAAAGTGGAATCTGTAGCTTCTGTCTATAATGTCCAGGATCCATTGGTCTTTTGTGACAATATGCCAATTTTTCGAAAATAGTGCCAGTTTTCCGCCTAAAGGTGCTGCCATTTGAGCCTTGCTTGGCATGCAAAGGGGAAAGTCATTGGTTCTGCTTTCTGAATGGCTGTGAACTATCCTCACCACCTCTGTGTAGGTTGCTTGCCATTGTCTGCCTCTAAACGATCCTTGAGATTGCCCTCTACCCCTCGGGCGCCTGTATCTACCTCTTTGGGGTCTGTCCGTGGCTGGAAAGGACCAATATTTTGAAGGCCAATTTCTACTGAAACGTGGAGGTTGTACCTGTAGAAAATCTTTGACTGTTTGCATTGATTTTGCCTTTTCCTCCATTTTCTTTAATACCTCCTCAGCTTTAACACCAAACAATACATTTTTTTTCAGAGGTGCATCTAGTAATTTAGCTTTGACATGATCTGGTAAGGTTTGCTCTTTGAGCCAAGCATATCTATGAATGACTGATCCTGTAACAGCAGCTCTACATGAGGCCTCTAAAGCATCAAAACCACATTGCAAGGTATGTTTACCCACTTGTTCTGCACTATGTAACAAATCCTGCAACTCCTTCAAGTCTGGTTGTTCAGGTTGTGACATTTTGCTTTTCAACTGTGATAACAGAAACTGCTGGTACTTTAACATATGGAACTGACAGTTTAATGCCCTCATGGTTAAGGTGGCCGAGGTGTATACCTTTTCCCCCCACCTTTCTAAAGCTCTGGAATCCCTCTCTGAAGGTAATGGATTTTTAGCAGTGGAGGCCTTAATTCCCTTGGGACCCTGTGAAATAGTTTCTGGGTCAGCCGCATGGCTTTTGTATAAGAATTGGTGTGAATCAGGAACCCGGTAATACATGTCAGGCTTGATTGAAGCTGGAGGCAAAGAATCTGGGTTAAGGCAGGCCTCCGAATACACATCATCTAGTATGTCTAAGACAGGAGGTATAGCCAGAGGCCTGTGCTGAGGGAGCAAGAGGAAATCCCTAAGCCTTTTCTTGGAGTCTGAGTGCTCTTGGCCTTCCCAGTGGAAGTGTTCCCTCAAGGTATGTAAGGTTTCCCCAAAAGAGTAATCCTCGGGGGGGGGGGGGGGGCAGAGGGAATGGACTCCTCTGCATCAGAATCTTCAAAAGGGGAGTATGAATGTTCCTAGTCTTCAGAATGTTCTGAAATAATGGAGGCCTGGTCAGAGGAAGGGGATTCTTCCTCCACTCTGGGCCTTTTGTCCGGAGGGGGGTTGAGAACCCCTGATTAGAGTAATCAAATCCTCAGCCATTTTGAGCATCTGCTTTCTGCTTTTTAGGCCTCGGGCCTTGAGAGGGGCCCTGTGGAGCTTGTCTTTTAGTATCCATGGCTGCTTTAGACTTAGTGAAAGCCTTGATGGAAAAAGAAGAGGAAGGCCTGAAGACACCTTGAGAGGTGGCAGGCCTGTCTAAACTCTGAGTTTCACTGCCAAGAGTGGCTTCGGTATCTGTAGTCGGGGCGTGGGCCAAAGAGCCTGCGACCTCGGGCACAGAAGACACCGCCAATGAAGTGTCATCAGTAGTCAGGGGCTGCGTAGGCGCCTCGCTGAGAACCGGACCACCTGTAGTCGGCTTTGGCGTGGTGTCAGTAGAAGTCGCGGACCTCGTATGTCGGTCCTTATCTTTGCGTCTTTTACTCAAAACGGGAGTCGGAGTATCCAACGACATAATGTAATTAAACTTTTTGCCAAAATAGTGTTGGGCGAACTCCGCCCGACGCTTAATAGTGCATCTGTTGAATGTAGCACAAAAACGACAGGCCGAGACGTCGTGGTCTGGGCCTAAGCAAGGAATGCAGAGGGAATGAAAATCCTTATGCGGTATTTGCTTCCCACATGAAATGCAATTATTAACTTTGTCTGACATCAGTCTGAGGCAAGAAAAGTTTCCCCAACGGGGCACTTGGCTTTCAAGAAGACTTCGGTTGAAAAATATTCGTAATCTCAGGAGCTGGCCGACCGACACTTGCAAACTGCTTCTGCTTCGGGCACCGTGCGGCAAGAAAGACTGAAGAAAATGGCGTCGGCTGGTTCTTTTATACCCCTATCGCACTGACGTCAGGGAAGAGGTGACGACATCCGACGCCGGACCTAGACTTTGGAATTCGGCCGACTGAATACCCGCCTGACGGCAGGAGAGCCCATCTGTTATGACTGCAGCTGTATGCACGATGAACATCTGGGATTATACCAAGAAATTTTGAGGGAGACGGGGACCCAAGCATGGGATATAGCATTTAGGGGCTGCCTCTGTCCATTAGTAGTACAGGGGGCAGTCCTGGGGTAACTTTTCTGTTTCCCATCCACAGATCCAAGCTGCACTTCAATATGGATATGGATGAACTTTGTTCCATGCGGATGGGGAGTCTGTTCCAGAACAGCAGTATCCTCCACAAGATATACCAGTCCTTCTAAACAATTCTCTCGATGTTGCAGAAGAGGTTTACATCCCTAAACAGAGTACTTCTAATGCTATCTGACTTGCTAATGTGCAGTAAATCCACCAGTATTTGATCTGAGGATGCCTTGTATGCCAGACACGGGTCACCTCTTAGCAGTATGTAGGATTGCAGAGAATAGTGGTAGTTTTGAGTTGGTCCATATAATACAAGTTGTTTAAGCCTTGTATCCCTATAGTAAGGTATCTCTGTGGGCATTCCAGCTGTTGCATGTCTCTCGACTTGTACATGCCAAAGAGGGCATTAATATTCAATGATTAGCCTAATGACAACCAAGTAAACAAGTGTAGGGCAAACCCCAGAAACAAAACCACAAGTGGAACCATATCAACAAGATTTAAAATAAAAGAAAAATAATTCTGACCAAAAATAAGAGTAATTCCAAGAATGCTAGAGCCCCTGTTACTGAAAAAATTGAGAAGCCTAATAAAATCCACCAAAGCAAAGTCTGAGGCTAAAATAGCTACCCAAGCCAAAGACCATCACCATGCATTTTTTGAGTAATGTTCTCAATCTCAAAAGCACAACACAGCAATGAGCTGGGCTGATTCTGAACAATGTTACCTACATTGAGGATGAAGAACCTTTTGGGCAATAAATTTAGTTCGAACTTTACCCCTCTTCTTACAGTCTTGTCCCTCAAGATATACTTGGAACTGGCTCGCCTCCAGCTATCACACAAGATCAAGTCACAAATGTGCTATCAAAAGTGAAAAATACTGCATCGATGAGTCCTAACAGTATCCCTGGATGCATCTTAAATAGCATGAAGCACAATTTAGCCACACTCTTAACAGTGTTCAATATCAGCCTCAATACAGATTTTTGCACCAAGTAAATGTAGAACAGCTACAGTCATTCCCCCTGACCCAGGCAATTACAGGTCCATAAGTCTGACCAACCTCATATTTTAGCTTCTCTGATTGGAGTTTCCTTTTGGTTTGGTAAATTTACACACTTTGCTCAGTTTTTTGGCTGACATGAATGAGCCCCAATCTGTATTAGCAATAAATTACCTACTCAGCTTAAAGGCCTCAAATATGACTATCATTTCTATTAAGTCAAACTCTACTTTTCTCTCATCCCAAAATATTTGATCTCTTCTTCCTTTAGTTTGTCCCTGACATTGAGACCTTTTTTTCAGTTTTACTGCCATTCTGTTTTCTAGACTCAGATTTTGAAAAACATGTTGGAAGACTCCTCCTGCCAACATTAAAAGTTTATTTAAAAGTATTATTTTACCTACTGCTCCAAGATTACCAAATCCCTGACTTGAAAACACTGTCTAAAGTAAACCAAAAGTCCAAGCTGGCATTCCTAGAAAGTCTACTTTTGATAGAAGGAAATCTTTCCATCTAAATATGTATTCCTGATGCTGCATGAAATATTTATTATATTTATGTGGACTTAAGATAATTACTCAAATATGGCACTAAACGTTCCTTCTAACTCAACCAGCATTTCCTTAAAGTCTTCCAAAAAAATTCCCAGAGCCCACTACTGTATTAGTTAGCCAAATTCCAGAAAATTTGATTTTGATATGTACCCAAAAACAGTGATCTTGTACAAGTCCAAATGATGGATAATGCCAAGGACTATTAATTTTGTAACCTGATCAGCACTGAAATGTATGTAACATATGAAAGACCAATGGTAAGCCCCCCCCCACCAGGTGTTCTGTAAACAGAATCCAATCTGGAAAAAAGGCAATCTTAGCATAATTATTGCTCCACCTATAACCTACCATCTGAGATGTTCTGAATTACCAAGAGTTCTAGACAGAGAACAAGCAAAAAGGGTGAAAGATACTAGGCTACCTTGGGGAGCACCCCTTTCCCAAACCAGTTGCTAAGGGTCTTCCCCATAACTTCATCATAGCACAAGATCCCTTTTAACATATTAAAAATTCATGTTATTAATTTGTCTGGGAAAGGAAAAATTTTATGTACTTACCATAACGTTCCATCTGTGTTGTCCATTTTCATTCTTCCTCAACTAATGGGTTCGGATCTGAACCCTCGGATCCAACTCTGCCATTGCAATAGCTTGTGGTAACCTAGAACTCTCAAGCTTCTCCTTTATCCACAATGCACCAACCCCAAGATCTTGTTTGCAGACGATAAGAAAGAGAATTTATTTATATACACACACACACATATATATATATATATATATATATATATATATATATATATAGACAGAGAAACACTGGAGAAGGCCATGCCTGGAGCTCCACTGCATACTGAGTAGTAATATTCCATAACCACTCACTCTTCCAGAAGTTTTCCAAGACAGGGGTTGGTGGAAGGGGAGTTGAAGAAAGAAAATGGACAACACAGATGGAACATTATGGTAAGTACATATAGTGGATATAATAAGTTTATACACCCCTGTTAAAATGCCATGTTTTGTGATATAAAAATGAGGCCACAATAAATTCATTTCAAAACATTTCCCACCTTTAATGTGACCTATAACCTTTACAATTCGATTGAAACACAAGCAAATCTGTTAGGGGAAAAAATAAAAAAAGTACAATAAGCTGTTTGCATAAGTGTCCACACCCTTAAAATAATACTTTGCTGAAGCACCTTTTGATTTAATTACAGCATTCAGACATCTTGGGTACACACCTGCCATCAATTAAAGAGACTGTTCAAACCCAAATAAAGTTCTGCTGTCCTAGTAGGATTTTCTTGACATTTACTCAGTTGCCTACTACAGCAAAAGCCACGGTTCGCAGAGAGCTTACAAAGCATCAAAGGGATCTCATTGTTGTAAGGCATCGGTCAGGAGAAGAGTACAAACAACTTTCCACAGCACTGGATATACCATGGAACACAGTGAAGAATCAAAAAGTGGCGAAAATATGGGACAACAGTGACGCTGCAAAGAACTGGACGTACCTTCAAAATTGATGAAAAGACAAGACAAAAACTAGTCAGGGAGGCTGCCAAGAGACCTACAGCAACACTGAAGGAGTTGCAGGAATTTCTGCAAGTACTGGTTGTGTACTACATGTGACAATCTCCTGTATTCTCCATATGTCTGGGCTATGGGGTCTGGTTGCAAGACGGAAGCCTTTTCTCACACAGAAAAACATCCAGACCT
Organism: Protopterus annectens; assembly: GCF_019279795.1. Taxonomy (NCBI): domain Eukaryota; kingdom Metazoa; phylum Chordata; order Ceratodontiformes; family Protopteridae; genus Protopterus; species Protopterus annectens. The sequence continues at coordinate 533,098,820 of NC_056746.1, forward strand.
GGCTAAAATTTGCAAAATAATACATCAAGTCTCCCAAAAGCATGTAGGAAATGGTCTGATGAGACTAAGGCTGAACTTTTTGACCACAATTCCAAAAGGTACGTTTGGTGCAAAAACAACACTTCGCATCACCAAAAGAACACCATCCCCACAGTGAAGCATGGTGGTGGCAGTATCATGCTTTGGGGTTACTTTTCTTCAGCTGGAACTGGGGCTTTAGTCAAGGTGGAGGGAATATTAACAGTTCCAAATACCAGTCACTTTTGGCCCAAAACCTTCAGGCATCTGCTATAAAGCTGAAGATGAAGAGGAATTTCACCTTTCAACATGACGATGACCCCAAGTATACATCCAAATCAACAAAAGAATGGCTTCAGAAGAAAACTAAAGTTTTGGAATGGGTCAGCCAGAGCCCAGACCTAAATCCAATAGAAAATCTGTGGGGTGGCCTGAAGTGGGCTGTGCACAAGAGATGCCCTAGCATTCTAACAGATTTGGAGCACTTTTGCAAGGAAGAGTGGGCAGATATTGCTAAGTCAGGATGTGCCATGTTGATAAACGCCTACCCAAGAAGGCTGAATGCTGTAATTAAATCAAAAGGTGCTTCAACAAAAGGGTGTGCACACTTATACACCCAGCTTATTGTATGTTTTTTTTCCCCCTTAACAGATTTGTTTGCTTTTCAATTGAATTGTACAGGTTATAGGTCACATTAAAGGTGATAAAAGTTTTGAAATGATTTACTGTGGTCTCATTTTTTTATATCACAAAAACCTGGCATTTTAACATGGGTGTGTAAACTTTTATATCCACTGTAACTTCTTTATCTGATGTTAACTTTCAATCTATTCTCAACTAATGGAACAGAGTCCCCAGCTACCCAAGATCCCAGGTGGATTCAAGGAAGGATATTTCTGAGCACCACTGAGCCAAATGATGCTCCACCTCTGGAGACTAAATCCAATTTGTAATGAATAACAAAAGTCATGGGGAGAAGCCCAAGTTGCTGCTATGTATATGTCATCCACGGATGCTCTTGCTTGAAAAACTGAGGAAGTTGCAAAAATCTGGTTTAGTGAGCCCGTAAACTGTTTTGGTAGTGACACCCAATTTGTCATAAATAAATGAGATGCAGTCACAGTAAGCCATCTGGCTAAGGTCATTTTAGTTACTGGTTTACCCAGCTTCCCATTTGCAAAAGAAACAAATAATCACTTTGATGTCTTTTGTTCTATGCAAGTAAAAATTTAATTGCCTGTGAACGTCTAGTAAAGGTATCAAGTATTCACCATTGTCTGTATAATTAGGAAAGAACAGTGGTAAATTAATGGACTGACTGATGTTAGATTCTGACGCCTACTTAGGAAGGATGCATTGGTTTGTAATGCGACTCTAGCCTTATGAAATATCAAATATGGTGGTTTTGAAGATAAGGCTTGAATTTCAGAAATTCATCTGGCTGAAGTAATGACCACTAAAAATAAAGTTTTCTAAGAAAGATATTTACGATCACACTTAGATGCAGGTTCAAAGGGGGGGTGGATTAAGGCTTGCAGTACTAAATTCAGATCTCATAGATGAGTAGGATCTTTAAAAGGAGGTCTCAATAATACTGTGCCTCGTAAAAAAGGCTTTCCAAAGCTTATGAGAAGCAAGTGAACAACCATCAAATCAAATATGAAAATTGGAAATTGCTGCTAAATGAACCTTAATTGTTGATGAACACGCTCGTTGATTAAAAAGTAGAGTCAAGAATTCAAGAATGTTGTATATTGGGGCAGAAAAGGGGCTGACAGGACTTTGAAATGCCCGATAAACAAATCTTTTCCATTTACCGGTATACAGTTTCCTTGTAGATGGTTTAAGGGAAGAAGACATCTGTCAGAAAGGTGAATAGATCATAGGTTATATGGCTACTAATGGAATTGGAGAAGCCAAGCAGTCAGCTTGAGACTTGGTATATCTGGATGGATCATGCCTGTCAGGTGAGACAGGAAGTCTGGAATCCAGAATCCAAGGTTGTTGAAATAAGGGAGGCCAAAGAAGGGGAAACCAAATCTGTTGAGGCCAGAAGGGTGCAATGAGGATGATTCGGCTCTTCAACCTGGCAGATGCTTGTACTCAAAGCAGCCTGGGAGGGCCAATTGTGAAGTAGAGCATCCCTTAGTGATTCCCTCTGTGGGGGGATTAGGGCAAAGAAGCTGCTGCATTTGTTGTTTAGAGGAGAAGAAAAAAAGACTGCAGCAAGGCTGGCCCCATTAGCGGCAAAAAAAACTGAAGAAAATGGCGTTGGCCGCTTCTTTTATACCCCTGATGACCTGATGTCAGGGAGGGGGCGACAGCGGCCAACGCAGGACCCAGGATTTTGGAGTTCGGGCCGGCTGATGGCAACCTGCCAGCGGGATTGCCCAAAAGTAATGACTGCAACAGTGAAACATGAAGAACATCACAAAGAACATCTCATTTGTCACTTTTTTGTTGACAGACCACTCGTGAGGTAGAAGAATGTACCTGCTCAGTTTGTCCACTATCACGGACTTTCCCTGAATGTGCACTATTATAAGAAAGAGGTTGAATGAGAGAGCCCACTGCCACACCCTGAGTGCTTCTCAACACGGGGGTAAGATCTGGTTCCTCCTTGTTTGCTGATGTACCAGACTACTGACATGTTGTCTGCTTGAATTGCAATCATTCCTGAAGGGAGAATATTTTGAAAAGCCTGCAATGCTAATAGCACTGCTCGCATCTCTAGGATACTGATATGCAAACTGGCCTCTTTAGGGAACCATGTGCCTTGGACTGTCTTTCAAAGTAATGCCCCCAACCCCAGCCCAGCTGGGAAGCATGTATAGTTACTATGGTCTTGGGCTGAGGGGGAATGAACAAATGGCCTTGCAGAAAGTACAGTTGTGTACACTTAACGTAAATGTAGATGTTAGAGTGCATTCACTATTGCAGTCATCACCTGTGGGTTATCCCTGCTGTGGTAGCCCTGTGTTGGCCCGAATACCAGAGTAAATTTTTTTTGCGTCTGCTGCAGTCACCTGTAGTCTGACGTCAGGTCATCAGTGCTATAAAGCAAGGCAGCTGACGTCATTACATCAGTTTTTCTTGCCCTAACCTGTCAAAAGCACAAGGAAATAAGGAAAGGTGCTCCTGGTGGCAAAAAGCCACCGTGGGAAGCTTATGTCTCCCTAGGGGAAGATGCTCTTTGGGGGATGGAGGGGGTGGACCAGGACTGCAACAGTGAATACACTCGAACATCTACATTTATGGTAAGTGTACACAACTGTACTATGTTCCTCATCTTTCACTGTTGCAGTCATCACCTGTGGGAGTATTCCCAAAGCTGAGGAGAGGGGTGGAGGATAGGTTAGAGTCCTAGGTATGGGTCAGCATGACCTGCAGAACTGCAGAGGCAAACCCTGCCCTAGACTTAAAAAAAAAAAAAAAAAAAAGGTAGGTGGTAATGCTTTGTAAAGGTATAGACAGAGGGCCAGGTGGCAGCTTCTAAGATGTCCCTGGTGGGGAATCTTCTGAGGAAGGCTGTGGAAGTGGAGGCTGCCCTAGTGGAATGGGTGCGGATAGACTGGGGGGTGTTCCCATGTAGTCTCTAGCAGAAATTGATACAGTGTGATATCCATTTGGAAATGGTTTGTTTGGAAATGGGCTTCCCCTCTGTCCCAGGAGCAAAGCTGGCAAGTAGTAGTTCTGTTTTTCTGAATGGTGTAGTACGGTCCAGATAGTATCAGAGTTGTCTGTGCACATCTAGCGAGTGTAGAATTATTTCCCCCTTGCTTTGAGAGTTGGGAAAGAAGGTGAGTAGGTGTATGGCCTGGCTGAGGGTCACATCAGACACCACCTTGAGCATAAAGGAGGGGTAGCCCTCAGGGAGACCTTGTCTGCATGGAAAATGATGAAGGGCTCAACAGCATTGAGAGTCTGAAGTTTCGATACCCTTCTGGATGATGTAAAAGCTAGTAGGAAGGCAGTCTTCCAGGAGAGGTATTTTAATTCTGCAGAAGCAGCACGTTCGAAAGGAGGTAAGGTTAGTTTTTCTAGAATATAATTCAGGTCCCAGGGTGATGTGGGAGGCCTTCTGGGAGGTCTGATATTAGAAACCCCTCTGAATAATTGCTTAATCAAAGGATGAGAGAGAAGAGGGGTGGGTCTGAATCATAATGGGCAGAAATGGCCAAGGCATGGATTTTAATAGAAGAGAAAGAAAGGCCACTATTGAGCAACTCAGCTAGGTAATCCAAGACAAGAGGGATGGAAGGATAGGAGGTATTGGTCTCTTTGGACTGGCTCCAGGAGCAGAATCATTTCCATTTCTTTGTGTATGAATTTCTGGTGCTGGGCCTTCTGGCCTCTGTGATGATGTCTAGGACCTGTTTGCTTAACAGGGACTCCTTGCTGGCTTTTAAAGGTATAAGCCATGCTGAAAGATTGAGAGTCTGTAAGTCTGGGTGCAGTATCTTCCCCCTCACCTGGGTCAAGAGTTCTGAGATCAGGGGAAGCTGCTTGGGGAGCTGTAAAGTCAGGCTACGCAGGTAAGGGGTACCCAATGTTGTCTGGGCCAATCTGGAGCAATGAGGATGGCCTTTGGTCTCTCCTCCTTTATTTTGATCAGTACCTTGGGAATAAGGGGCAGGGGAGGGAAGGCATACACAGAGAGGGAGTTCTAAGAGAAGGTCAAGGCATCCACCTTCCACACTAGGATGCGATACTCCCTGGTACAGAACTTTTCCAGCTGGTGGTTGAGGTGTGAGGCAAAGAGATCCACTTCCGGAGTCCCCCACTCCCGAGTGATTTGCAGAAAGACTTCCCTGTGGAGCTGCCATTCGTGGGGATTCAGTAAGTTTCTGCTTAGGTGATCTGCCAGAGTGTTGTTGACCCCTGGTAGGTATTGGGCAATTAGGTGTAGACCCACTGAGGTGGCTGTCAGCCAGAGGCTCATGGCTAACCTGCACAGGGGGTAAGATTGAGCCCTTCTTTCTTGAGGGGTTGGGAGGGTGGCCTAATGGTTAAGGTGCTTGCCTTACAAACACAAGGTACAGGGTTTGAGTCTCACAAGGGATAATTGGCTAGGCTTACAATGGCTCGCAAGGGCAGCTAACCTAGTACTAACCTATGAACTATGAACCTATTGGGCCCCCCCTTGGTTTGTTGCTGTATCACATCACTGTGGTGTTGTCTGTTTTTATAAGGAGAACCCCTGGCCTCAGATGAGGTTTGAAGGATGTCGGAGCCTTTTGTACTACCATAATTTCTTTCTGACTGATGTGCAAGTGAAGTTGCTGGGCATCCCAAAGACCTTGGGTGCACCTGTCTGCTAGGTCAGCGCCACAAGCAATGTCTGAGACGTTGGTGGTGATGGTTTGGCCGAAGGGCGGAGGATGAAGGGGAGACCGTTGTTCCTGGCACAGGTCTCTGTCCACCAGAGAAACTCGGCCCTTATACATGGGATCAGAGGGAGAGCATTCTCTAGAGACAGAGTGCTGGCACCAAAGGTTCTTTAAATACCACTGAAGTTTTCTCATGTGAAGCCTGGCCAGGGGAATGAGAAGGATGCAAGATGCCATGTATCCCAGGGCTTGCATGAATTTCCTCACAGTGAGGTGACGTCTGGAAGCCAGCTGGGTAAAGTAGAGAGGCAGGAAGCTCTGCTTTTCTGGGGATAGGAAGGCTATGTGGGATGCTGTGTCTAGCACAGCTCCCAAGAAAATTATCTTCCTGGTGGGGTTTTGTTTTGATTTCTTCTCATTGATGGTGAACCCTAGGGAAGTTATTTGACAAAGAGAAGGTCCTGGAGCAGCATTTCTTTGCACTCTGCTTGAATGAGGCAGTCGTCCAGGTAAGGGTAAATCTGTACACTTCTCTGTCTGCAGAATGCTACGGCCGGGGCTAAGCATTTGGTGAATACTCTGGGAGCAGTAAATAACCCAAAGGGCAGTGCAGAGAACTGAAAGTGTTGTGAGCCTGCTCTGAAGCACAAGAATTTTCTGCACAATTCCCTGATAGGGAGGTGGAGGTAGGTATCTTTTAGGTCTAGGGTCACTCGACAGGCATCGTTTGGCAGCATAGGCAGCAGCTGCTGCAAGGTTAGCATTTTGTATCTGGGAACACCAGGGAGGTATTCAGAATGGATAGATCCAGGATGGGGCGCCAAGTGCCCTCCTTTTCTGGGAACTAGGAATAGTCTAGAATAAAACCCTTTGCCTGTTTGATCTGAGGGGACAGGTTCTACTGCCCCCTGGGATATGAGAGTTTGGACCTGTTTCAATGCCTCTGCCCACTGATTTGGAGGCAAGTCTGGGTACCCTCTTAGAATTGGGAGTTCGCTGAAAGAGAATTTGTATCCCTGAGAAATGATCTTTAAGATCCATTGGTCCTTTGTTGCAGAAAGCCAATGGTCTTCGAAGAGGGAGAGCCTTTCCTCTTAGTTTTTGATGAGAGATGGGAGGGCAAAGGGAGGAGGGGGAGTCATTGTGAGTGCTTGCCATAGAAGATTGGCTTAGAACTCCCTGCCTTAGATTCGGAAATGGTCCAGTGTTTGCTTCTCTGCTGGCCCTGGGATAGGGGCCTGGATGGTCTGTCCCTGTGAGACTCACCTTGGCTCTGCCTGCTAGGTGCAGGGAAAGCCCAAGTGCTTAGAGGGAAAGTTCCTGCTGAATCTGGGAGGTTGAACTTGAAAGAAATATTTTAATGTTTGCATAGATTTTGCTTTGTCTTCCATCTTTTTAAGCACCTCTTCTGCTCTTTCCCCAAACAAGCGCTCCTTATCTAGGGGTACATCAATAAGTTTAGACTTGACATGATCGGGGAGAGGTTGTTCCTTCAGGCATGCGTGTCTCCTAATAAAAGATCCTGTCACTGCTGTCTTGCTAGAGGTTTTTAGGGCATCAAATCCACATTGCAATGAGTATTTGACCACTTGACAAGCAGAGTGCAGTAAATCTGCTAACTCTTGAAATGGCACAGTCAGGAAAGGTGGCAATCTTCTGTTTTAATTGTTCCAAAGTGTGCTGTTGAAATTTTAACATATGGAACTAGCAATTGATAGCCAAGGTTGCAGAGATCTATACCTTTTTGCCCCATCTGTCACAAGCTCTGGAGTCCTTGTCAGAAGAAAGAGGATTCTTGGCAAAACTAGTCTTGGCTCCTTTAGGTTCCTGTGTAATGACCTCTGGGTCTGCAGAAGGATTTCTGTACAGGTATTTGTGAGAATCCAGTACTCTGTAGTACCTATCAGGTTAACTGGGAGTAGGAAGAAGGGTGTCAGAAGCTAACCTGGATTCATGGAAAACATCATCCACCACTTCTAAAATAGGGGGGATGGCCAAGGGTCTTTACTGGGGCAAGTCCAGAAACTCTCTAAGTCTCTTCTTAGACTGTGGGAAGTCCTGAGATTCCCATTGGAAATGCTCCCTTAGGGAGTGAAGGGTTTCTCCAAAGGAAAGGTCCTCTGGAGGGGAGGCAGAAGAGATGGAATCCTCTGCATATGAATCTTCATAAGCAGTTAAAGGATGCTATTCCTCTTCAATAACCGAATAGTCCGATTCCTCAGAATCCTGTTTTGTCATAACTTCTGGGGAGGGGTGTCTTTTCCTTTTAGAAGTAGTGGCCTGACTACCCCTGATAAGGGGGTGGGATCCTCTGCCATTTTAAGCAGTTGTGCTTGGGGTGGTGGAGCAGTAGCAAGATGGTGGCTAGAAGCAGATTTCCGAGGAGTGGCCTGGCTTCTAGGCCTGAGAAAATCCGTCTGTTTGAGAGAAAGGGTAGTCAGATGTGAAGACGTTTGTTGAATAGATTCGGTAGTGCGCAAGGCCTCCTCGGAAGCTGGTGCTTGTGTCGCGGCTCCAAACCCAACTGAGGCAGAGACAGCCAAAGTCTCGGAAGACAAAGAAGATTTCTGCGGCATGCCAGACTCCAAAAGGGTCTCGATAGAGACCTGCACAGATATCAAATCAGGCATCAGGGGCTGCGAAAGCGCCTCACTGAATTCCGGAGAACGGACAACCTGCTTAGCGGTAGCATCTTCGGAAGGCTTAGCCTTGTGTGGTCTCTGTCTCTATCTTTATCTCTACGTTTTTTTGGAATGTCCACAGATTGTTGGCTGATTGACACCATATCTGAATGCAAGGAACATGAAAATAACTGCCTACAAAAAGAGCTCTACGGTGAATGGTTCTCGCATTAAAGAGGGCACAGAACCAGCAACAGGGGACGTCGTGGTCTGGGCCTAAACAAGTGATGCAGTAAGAATGGAAGTCTTGGTGTGGGGATCTGCTTTCCACAGGCGAGACAATTGTTAACTTTTTCGGACATCGGTTAGTGCAAGAAAAAAGATTCCCCAACGGGGTACTTGGCTTTAGACGTTTTTCAGCTGAAATTCAACTTCTGGTAGGGACCGACCAGCACTCGTGTGAACTGCTTCTGCTACGGGCTCCACGGCAAGAAAGACTGATGTAATGACATTGGCTGCCTTGCTTTATAACACTGACAGCCTGACAGACTACAGGCGACTGCTTCAGACACACAAAAAAAAAAAAACTTCGACTTTGGTATTCGGGCTAAACAAGGGCTACCACAGCAGTGATAGCTCACAGGTGATGACTGCAACAGTGAAACACAAAGAACATCTTGGTCTGACTGAATCCACCGTGTGAGATGTGATTTGAATTGAAGTAGACATGGGATGATAAAGTACTGACCATTGTGAGGCAAGCATTCACTGAAAAATTCTCATATAAAATCTGGCCAATGGTACTAGTGTTATTGCTGCTGCCATTGATCTCAGAGCCTGAAGGACCAAGCGGGCTGAAATCTTGGTACTGCAAGCTATCTTTCTTACTTGAGATCACACTGCTGAACTCTTGTGAGGGGAAGTGAGGCTATGGTTGATTTTGTACTGAAGTGCTCCAATGAACTCTAAGCTTTGTGTTGGTTCTAGGTGAGATGTGTCGTAGTTTATGGTTATTCCTAGAAGCGCACATGTCTGATGAACCTTTTCTCTTGCCGTTATTAGCTGATGCCTGGTCGGGGTGCCGAAGAGCCAGTCATCCGGATATGGAAACACCAGGAATCCCTGCAGTTGCAAGTGAGCCGCTATTACTGCCATGCACTTGGTAAACACCCTGGGGGTTGTGGCGAGACCAAAAGGCAGAACTCTGATCTGGTAGTAACTGGTTCCCACCCAAAAGTGTAGCAACCTTCTGGATCACCTGTTCACCTTTATATGATAGTATACATTCTGAAGGTCTATCGAGCATATCCAGTTGCCCGTTTCCAAAAATGGAAGAATGGACTGAACCGTGACCATCTGCTACTTTTTTTGTTGAATAGACTTGTTTAAGTTGCTGAAATCCAGAACTGGACTCCAGTCCCGTTTTCTTTAGCACTAAAAAGAATCTTGAGTAAGTTCTGAATGCTACCTGATCTGGGGGGGACCTCTTGGATAACTTATTTTCTAGCGGCTTTTTTATCTGAATTGCTGGTTATTCCCTCTGACTGGGTGGAACATTGGAGATTTTCCTTGAATGGGGAGGAGAAAGGGAAAATGGTGTTATATAAAATCTAGAAATGATCCTCTACACCCAAATAACCATTATATCCAGCCAGGCTCTCTGGTGCAAGTATAAATGACCCCAGTTGCCTCCAGAGGGGGACAATTGGGCCTCCCTTCAGGAGCACTGGAAGGGTCTGCCAAAGAACGAATCTCTGAACCCATGGTTTTGCAGACCACCTCTGCCATGATGGTAGTATCTACCACTGGAGTCCCCCCCCCCCCTCTTTTACGTCTGAGGAATCTTTTCCACGTGTCCTGGAAAGGTCCCTGGGACTTTTTGAACCACATTTTCTCACCACCTCATTGAGTCCTTGAAAAGGATCCTTGAGGAGTGGAAAAACGTATGCCCACAGCAGATAGGGTCTTTCCATCCTTCTCACACTTGGATGATGTGTCTTTTAACTTAGGGCCAAACAAAGACATGTCATCAAAGGAAGGAGTGATGAATGAAGACTTGAAGGGCTCTGCAAAAAATCACACAAGTGCATCCAGGCGTGCCACCTTATAGAAATCCCTAAACCCATTGCCCTTAAGGTTCTTTTGGCTATTTGCGAAATTAGCCTCATGGAAGAGTTGGAAATTGATTGCAGGGTAGCAAGCTAAGAAGTCACAGATTCTTGTAAATCTTTTCAAATGGATCCTGACAGGGTGTCTGACATTTCTTTAATAAGGTCCCTCGGTAACCTGGTGAAATGCGTCAAATAGTTCAGTGACCTTAAGGCAATGGTCACTGAAGCACTAGCATGCTTCCCAAGCCTGTCCATTGCCTAAGACCTGTTGAGTAGATGGACAATGGAATGCTCCTCGGCAAGTTCCTTCTTAGTGGCTGTCACCACAACTATGGCATTGGCAGGCACACTCTTTGCCCAAAACTTTTGTCCTCTCATGCTGTCATAATTTTGTTAGGTCTCCGAGGTATTTGCTCAATGGTGTCTAGATCCTTCCATGCCCACCGAAATATCAACTCAATGAGCTCGTCAGCGGACGCAGTCACCCAGGAGGTAGACAGGCCAGTACAGAATGTCTCCAGGAATAAAAATTCTTCAGAAGGGTGGTAGGCTTCCAGCTACCTCTCTGTTTCAGAATCTCGAGGATGTCTCCAAATGAGACATCATCAGGAGGTGACTGTGGGGACCCTTAACCTTCATCAAAATCTGTATCTTCTGTGACAGATTCTGGGGAATCTAAGTGCTTCCTCTTGCACGTTTTCTTCTTATAGGGACCTCCTCAGTGGGATGCTCTGGGGAGGTATCAGAACTGGGGATACCCTGTTGGGAAGCCTGTGGTTTTGGTATCAACTGTAACTGTAGAGAAGAGAGGCGATACTTCAAGTAGAGATGGTAAGGCTACTGACAGAGGATCCGAGGGAGTAGGAATGGTATGTGTCCCTGAAGCAGACAAGGCTCAGTCCATAACCTCAAAGGCAGACCTCCTCAAAGGAGGATATGACCCTGGATCTGAGAAGGCAAGCTTCTGGAGTGTGGTCCCACCCTGCTCACAGGACAATCCTCCTGAGGCAGAAGCTGGAGCAAAACTGACCCTTGCCAAGGCTCCAAGGAGCAGTGAAGGCTCTGAAAACTTTGGATTCAACCAACACCACAGATCAGACAGGGTAGTCTCAGCTCCGAGAGGACTCCCTATCCGACTGAACTGAAGTGCTCAGAGCAAGCTTCAGATCAGAGGATAAGGCAATCCTCAGATCAGAATAAGATGGAGACAGACGGCTTGGATCCATGGGTTCTGAGACCATGAAAGGAGTCAGAGGATGAACTGGTTAAGGCAATGTTGCTGAAGACTGGACCTCCAGACTCAAAGGGGTAAGAGCCGAAGGGGCACCTGATTGGCTCTACACCAACAGAATCCTTCCCACCAATCTCTCCACATCATCTTCAATAAAAGTCTTCTGGAAGAGCGAATGGAAAATGCAGATGAAGACTTGGGTCTTGGAAAGAGTGAAGGGACCCTTGAAGGTACGGGGTCCATAAAGAGAGAGTACCTGGTTCTTGGAAGGTGGACTGGGCTCGATTTTTTAGTTGGAGCCAATGTCTTCAGATCAGACAATTCAATTTTCTTAAGTCTCAGATCCAATGTTCAGTTAAGTTCCAGTGTATTTTTTCTTCTATTTTTCAGATCAGAGCATGAAGTCTGATCCAATGCCCTCATCTTTTTCATTTTCTGATCAGATTGAAAAGTTGGATCGGATAAAGGTCTTTTTGTTCTCTGATCCGAAGACCTTGAAGAGATTTAGACTTTTTCAACTTGGTGAAGGCTCCAGATAAAACCTCCTCGAAAGAGGAAGGCAGCATACCTTCAACTATTAGCTTGTTTCTTCTTTCTAGAATAGCTCTGGGATTAAACCCATGGCAAATGGCACAAGCCTCTTATAAATGCAAGGGGCCTAAACAGTACACACATGTGGGCGTCCAAAAAGGAATCTTATGCTCACACCTGAGGCATTTTGTTGAGCCCCACAGGACCTTTATCTGTCAAATGAAATAGTTTTCTCAAAGGCAAAAATGTTAAAACAATCCAACAATATCACTATCAAGGAGAAAAACAGTTTTAAATACAGTGACAGCAATAACTTTTTTTTTTTTTTGGAGAAAAACTAGCAGTAATCACTGAAGAGAAAAATATCAACAATGATATCAAAGGGTCTACAACTTCTGTAAAATGAAAAGGGGGAATACTAACAATAGTATTCAAATGGCACTTAATGTACAGGGTAAGATAAGAGTAAATACGGACAACGAAAGGCAAGGGAGATAAAAGGTCAAAGACTGATTTAACATAGAAAATCCAATTAGCTGCTCAATAATAACTGTCACCATGCCTTTCACATTAAGCGGCAAATGAGCTCTAAGGTACATGGTGTTGGTGGATTGTGGGTAAGGGAGAAGCTCAAGAGTTCTAGGTTACCATGAGCTTTTGCAACAGCCGAGTAGCATCCGAGGGATCGAATCTGAACCCATTAGTTGAAGAATGAAAACTGACATCAGATCTTGCCTTAATAAAGACTAATGTGCTCTCTGCATTCAGGCTCATTACTTACTATCGGTCTCCCCTTCTGAACGGAATCTGCCACTAGCAGAGTGGTTTTAGCAACTGCAAAAAGTTAATCTCCCCTCTCTGAATCCACACTGATAAAGTCTATCAAATCTGTTTGCTACCTTACCAGCCAGGATTCCCATAACAGTTTGTAGGCAATATGTAAAACTGAAGCAAATCTAAGATGATGGGTTGCTTGGGTCCTTTCTCTCCTTTGGTGTGAAAGAATTGCTCCACTCCATACAGCAGCACACTCAGAGCTGTATCATCCCCCAAACCAATTTTCCAAAATTCTACATGGATGCATCACCTACAGGAGATTTCATTGCTAACAGCTTAGCCTACCGAAATGTAATCTCTTCCTAACTGTGAAAGATAAACCCTATCTCTGTTCTTGATGGAGATATGATAATTGCTGTCTGCCCGCTGAAACTTCAACTTCCTCTGCAAGATTTAACTCTTGCTGGTTGTTACTATAAAATTCTCTATACAAATCTCTAAACATCTCTACTACTTGTGGACTCTAGCCAGCTTGCCCTGATATGAACCAAATATATACAAAATTCCCTCAAAAAGTCCAACACAATTCTAGGTAAAAAGTTAACTTAGGCTGCAGTAATTTATTTTCTACTACTGTAGAGTCGATTATCCAAACTAATAAGGACCTAGGGTAATTCGACATATAACTGAACCGGATAAAGTTCTAAAAAATGCATTTTGCACACACAGTTTAGAAGCAGTGTACTTTTAAAAACCATACACAAATTCTGTTAATTATGACAGCCCATACCTTTTAATTTTTATTAACTGCAGCAGCCACTAATCTCTCTCTTACACACAAACACACTTTTCTTTTTTTTTTTGTTATAAAGCTAATGCCTTATTTAACTTGATAGAGCGTAGTTCAATAATTAATAGGAAATTCAAGAGCTTCCTGTTTCGCTAACTAAACATGATTTGAACAGGCAATGTCTTCATTCCCAATGCTATTCAATATCAATTACAGTAATGACAGGCACTCCTGTTTCAGACTTCATATCTTTCAGAAAATGCATGCTAAAATCAAAATCCTTTCTTCCAGAAATTAAGTTTGTAAGAACAACATTTAAAATAGCCCCATTGTCATAAAACAGCAAGCAAGAGTGACGGTTCAGTAAAAATCCCAAATCCAAGTTCCACAGAAGAAATACACAGTAAATACACACTATGTATTTCACAACAGACGGCAACATGGGCTTAACTGACTGACACCCTAATGTTAGTCCTTCATAGAGGCCAGCCACCACAATGTATGTATGACATGCCATTATAGCGGACCATCACAGACAAAGCAAATCGCTATCACTTTCAATTCACGAACAACAAAAGTAATAACACAGCATGCTAAATACAAACAGGTAACACCACTAAAAAGTAAATTTAGAAAAACAGAACCCACTATGCAAGAGTGAAATACTGCACATACTTTGTACTGGATTAAATTCTGAAAGTCGTAAAATATTGTTCACCTTTAACCAGGTTTTCCCTCATTTTCTGGACTTAAAGCATACAAGGTTCAATTCCTGTGCTCATACAGAGATATGGACCCACCTGACTTTGTAGAATGCTATGTTAAGAACTGGAAGAACCATGCTGACTAGAACAAGGTGAAGAGGCCTACATAAAGCTTATGAAGCAACAACGAATGTCACGAAGTGGAAGCAGCGATGAATGTTAAATTCCACATGGTAGGAAAGAGGCATGTACAGACGAAATGACGCAACTAAGGAAGGCTGTGTTCAGATAATCAACACTCTACTGTAATATGTGCCATACACTAAGCTCATTCCTTTTCAGACTTACTCATTTTCAATAACATTCCTCACAGCTTGACCCTAACAAAAGCCAATTCCCTTCTAACATACATCTCAAACCTCCTACACACTCCATTAATTTTACTATAACACATTAGAATGAAATCTATCAAACCCCTCCTTAGAGCAAATCCCATTAGATAGCCCCTCTGATTCAAAATGTCTTTACCTATGGCTCTTATACAACCTATAAAATTCATAGCACTGCCTATTTTATTTATTTAACATTTGTTTGCCACAAAACTCCAACTTGGAAATGAGCCAATTTTCAGCGGAGGCCCAGGGAGAAATGCTCCAGGCACATATCTTTGTAATGTGGGAGGAAACTGGAGCACCTGTAGGAAACCCACACGAACACAGGGAGGACATGCAGACTCTGCACAGAAGGCACCCCCAGCAGAGAATGGAACCAGGGAACCTGTTGCTGAGAGGAGACAATGCAAAATCGCTGCGCCTCTTGAGTGCTATTTACTTTTACAATTGGAAAAAGTATAAATAAATTACACACACAAAATCTCTGCCTTTCACAAAATATTATGCCAAGCAATTGGAAGTCTGCCACTACAAAAACCATCACCCAAACATCCAAAACCCTTAATTACTGCTCACAGCCATCTAATTTCCATCTTTCCTTCACTAAGTAAACTTTCTGAAATAATTTACTCTCATCTTATATAATACACGGTCCAGAGACGGTCTCCTTTCACCTAAGGAGCATGGATTTTGGACTGGCCTTAACCACTATCCCGCCACTCAGGATTCTAAAAAAATAAAGATAACTTAATGAAGCTATCTTTGTATATCACTCTATCTTAATTGACCATCTGCTAGAAATGGATATCAGTCCAGATGGAGCGCCCTGGTTCTGAAATCAACTCAATCATTGCTTCTTATACAAAACTGGCTTCTCTACATCGTCCACAAACCCACTGCTCAAATGAGTGTCTTAGGGTTTCCTTACCTGCCTCAATTGCAGTTTTCATTAAAAAGCTCCACAATGATCAACCAGACCATAACATACATTGAAACTGTCACTTGGATCTAATAAGACTCTTTCCACTCTACAAGAACTACAAGCAGATTTTCAGTCAGTCATTAAATGAAACAGAATTAAAACACTTCTTGACACCTCCAAAATTAAAAAATACAGTTGCACAAGTCCTATTTACCTATAATAGTAACTGTTCGTAGAATATACTGCCTTACTGGCATTCAGGTAGTAGTGCCCCTGACAGCCTACTAAAGCTTACAGTCCCTCCTCCGGCAGTAAAGGGACTGCCTTACAAATCCACAACAAGACCCTTTCAGTTTTTCAGGATCCAGCAGGAAAAGAGAATGGAAGCACAAGCTTTGCTAACACCTCCTGTTCCAATAGCAAAAACCACACACAGAAAAAACAATAAAGGCCATGAATCAGCATGGCACAGCAACCCAAACACCAAACTATGCACATCCAAAAAAAGAGGTGGTGCTTGGGTACTACCAAGTAAGGCAGTGTGTTTAACGAATATCTACTGTTACAGGCAAGAAGGACTAACACAACTGTACCACGTTCAACAAACATTGCCTTACTGGCAATTTGGGTAGATTTCAAAAGCTTACCCAACTTGGGAGAAGGAAGGATAAGGTCCAGGAGCCCCTGCAGCATGCTTCTATTGATGCCAACTCTGAATCTAGAAAAGCCATCCAAGACTGTAGTGCTTCACAAAGGTATGGGCTGAGGACCAAGCTGCTGTCTTTTAAATACTTCTAGAGTTAACTACTTTCCAATAGGACACTGAAAAGGAAAAGGTCCCAGTGAAATGCTCCATTACCTTGCCTGGATCCACCTTGCCATGCTGGGTATAACAACACACAACATCAGACACACAACATCAGAGAAGAACCAACATGCAATGTCCCTGTGTAAAAAAATAAAAAATCTTTCGGCCTTCCTGGAGGGTTTTGTTCTGTCAAGTTTGTACCTAAGCTCCCAGTGCAAGTCCAAGGTATAAAGTATCCTCTCTCCCTTATTCTGAGGTTCTGGGAACAACACAAGGAAGAGGACAGTGGTCTCAGAATTCACACTAAACCAATCATTCGACATCAAAGAAGAATTTGAGTGTAATGCAACCCTATCCCTCTGAAAAATAAGTTAAGGCTGTGACACCATGAGAGCTTGTAGCTCACAGACTCACCTTGCAGATGTTACAGCAATAAGCAAAACAGTTTTCCACATTAAGAGCTTCACAGCAGCAGGTTCAAAGAGTGGTAAGGAAAACTTTTTCCAGGACATAACAGATTCTACAATGTAGAAATCTGCTTGCAAGGGGGCCTCATATGCAACACTAATTACATCAACTGTTTCCACAAAACAGAAGGGAGAGGGAGATCCATTGGCAGGGCAAGCAGAAATGGCCACAAATTAACCTTAATGAAAGAATAGTTGTGTAAGAACTTACCATAACCTTAGATGTCTTTCTCTTCTATGTTTCAGTATTCCTAATAGTAGGGAGGTTGCTGCTTGCAGCGCCACCATCCGGCCAGTATACCAAAGTCTTAGTCCAGGCGGGTATGTGTGACGTCTGTTACCAGGACCATAAACCGACGTAGGGTATAAAAGTGACGGCTGCATGTACCCTCCTCAGAACAGTTTTGCCCCATACAGTGGTGCCTATGAGGCTTGACCAGGAGGGTCCCAATCTGAAACCCTTAGACTTGCATGCAAGACCAATCCTAGGCCAATAGGATGGCTGTGAAGGTAGAGACCAGGAGGGATGATGGCAATTTGCCCTCAGGAGATACCTGGGATAATAGTTGGAAAGAGACAGGAGGTAGTAGGGTGGGACTGAATACTACAACACTGAAGAGAAGGACATCTAAGGTTATGGTAAGTTTTTACACAACTATTCTATGTCCTTCTGTTCTGATGTTGCAGTATTTATTTATTATTTATTTATTTTACATTTGTTAACCGGGATGGTCCGACTGGATACATGTCCTTTTTCAGCGGAGGCCCGGGGAGAAAAGCTCCAACAGAGTTACATTGATAATTAGGTACAGTAAATGAGCTGAAAGAACTTAACAAAAACATAGGCTATTTACATACAAGTACAAGACTGCCATTACTATTTCTGAGATTACTACAAATGTAACATTCAAAACGAAAAATAGCAAACCTCCCAAATGAGTGAAGCACTCCCGTAGCGACCACGTAGCAATATAGAAAAACAAATCCAGGAGTGCACCAATGCTGAATCCAAAAAAGTTCACCAAAGAGCTTAGAATAAAATCCTTTATTCAAAACGAAATGCCTAGGACGATAGTAAGCGCTTTCACGTTTAATAACGCTTCATCAGACTTTGATAGCATACTAGTAAAACTCAAACATTTTACAGCCTGATGTCACGCCCATCATTAAATAATTATCAATTAACATACTAAAACAGTGATTAAAAAGCACATTACATATGCTAATTCACAATTCATAAACCTATAATGAATTTCAGGACACTAATAGGTTATCTTTATAAACCATTTATATTAAAACTATATATAACATAATGTAGAGCAATATAAATAAATAAGCAAAGACATCTAATGTTTAAAAGACCTAGCTGCTAAAAATGGTTTTAAACTAATTCTCTCATTCAACCCATACTGATGTGCCTGTAGTCTCAAAATCCATTTGCTCTCCACTTCTTCTGTGCGATTTTTTATGTTGCCTAACCTACTCGTCCTTTTGACTGTTTCTAAAACTCTAAACTTAAAGTGATGTTGAGATCCATTGTCTATTATGTGTTTAGCCAATGCATTATTTGTGTTCTCTTTGTTGATTGCATAAATGTGTTCCCTTATCCGCTCTCGAAGAGTTCTATTTGTTTTACCTACATAGTATTTCTGACATATTGCACACTGTGCAAGATATATCAAATCCCTCGTTTTGCAATCAGCATAAAAGGAGAAAGTATATACGCGACCAGAATGAGGATGCCTAAATGTTTTATCGTCAGCTATGTATGTACATTGATTACATGACTGACAAGGGAATGTCCCTTTCCTTTGGGATACTTTAGTGTGTAAATCCGTCCTCTCATAACATAGGAGTCTCTTAAGAGATTTCATATTCTTATAGGCTATCCTAGGTCTATCTTCCACTAGGGAACTAATTCTGTCATCCATTTGTAGGAATTTCCAATTTTTGGTAATAATCCTATTGATCTGGTTATTCCTATTAGTATATGGAATAACAAGCCTCTGTGTCTGAGGACGAGTCTTTTTTGATGTCTTTGGATCTATAACAGATCTCCCATATAAGAAAGGTCTACCCTTCCCAGTCCTAAGATCGGAGTTCATTTCTAGGGTAGTTTGTATATTGCCTCTATTATATCCTCTATACACAAAGTCACTTATTACTTTGTCCTGATGCTTGGCAAAGGTCACATCATCTGTTGTGAGCTTTGACACTCTAATTATCTGATTCGATACAATGTTTGAATGAACATGTTTTGGATGCATGCTGGTACGATGTAAAAAGCCATTTCTCCAGCATGGTTTCCTAAACAACTCCGTATGTAACCCATTTGCCTCTTTTGATATTCTAACATCCAAAAATTCAATGCTAGTATTTGAACTCCCACATTCAAATTCGAGAAAGTTTGTAGTCTCATTCAAATAGCTAGTAAACTCATCTAGTTGCACTTCATTACCTCCCCATACGAAAAAAATATTGTCGACAAAACGAGCATAAAATAATACATATTTATGGAATAGCATGTTGGTAAAGACATATAAATCCTCCCAATAAGCTAACACCAAATTAGCGTAGGAGTTTGCGCATGGGGTCCCCATCGCTACCCCCTTCTTTTGTAGAAAATATCTATCCTCATAACATATGACATTATTTTCTAACACAAGTTCAAGTAATGTCATCCATTTAATAACATTATTGTTACTAATACCATTCCTTAACAAAAAGAGCCTGACAAACTCCACGCCAACGGTATTAGGAATAGTCGTAAACAATGACTTCACATCAAGGGTTACTAAAATGTCGTCCTTTCCTATGTTCCTTTGAGTATTATTTGTAGCCAAGTTCTCCAAGAAGTGCTGGGTATCACGTAGTATATAGTTAGTGTTGGTGACTATCGGTTTAAATTATTTATCAAGATATAACGATATTGATTCAGTCAGCCAACCTTTACTGGACACTATGGGTCTCAAAGGCGGATCTTCCATCACTTTGTGTATTTTTGGCAAACCTCTAAAGGTAGGTACAATAGGACTCTCTATAAGAAAATATCTATAGAGGTCTGCTTCTAAAACATTACTCAGCAACATGTCATACAAAAGGCTATGCACTTTGGTTATCAAAGTGTTTAAAGAACCCACTGTTAATAAACAATAAGTGTCGGCTTCTGCCAACATACTTTCAATTTTAGACATATAAGCCTCCCTATCCATAACAACTATGGCGCCACCTTTGTCAGCTTGCCTGATTACAATGGTGTTGTTGTTTTGTAAGCTAGAAATAGCTGACCTTTCTTCTCTAGTCATATTAATAAATTCAGATTTAAAATCATCACTATTGTACAGTTCCAGAAGATCATGTTCACAAGCACGCTCAAAAATATCTAGCAGTGGATGTATAGGTGGCATGTACACTGATGGTTTCCTAAAGATATTCATCGGTGCATTTATATTAGTTAACTCACAATCATTGCCATACATTAATTTAAGTGCTATGTTCCTAGTGAACATTTTAATATCCAGAATTAAGTCAGTTACATCAGAGAAGCCCGAAGGTATAAAATTCTAAGCTCTTTGGTGAACTTTTTTGGATTCAGCATTGGTGCACTCCTGGATTTGTTTTTCTATATTACAAATGTAACATTATTAACATATTAGCAAGGACGGTAGGCAGTATAATGACAGAGTTAGACAGGATACATATTTCTTTATCACAGTATACAAAGTACTTATCTTAGCTAGTTGTTTATGTTTTAGTTAATGGCACAGAGCT
Organism: Protopterus annectens; assembly: GCF_019279795.1. Classification (NCBI taxonomy): domain Eukaryota; kingdom Metazoa; phylum Chordata; order Ceratodontiformes; family Protopteridae; genus Protopterus; species Protopterus annectens. The sequence continues at coordinate 533,119,293 of NC_056746.1, forward strand.
AGTCTGGGTTTGAGCAAGGACATAGCCAGTGTGACTTGAAGTGGAGTTTTAGACTATTTTTGAATTGACTTAGAGAAGTTGCAAGTGTGATGTTATTTGGGAGAGAGTTCCATATTTTACCAGTGGTGTTGGCAAATAGCGCGTCACCACCTAGGTTGAGAGATTTAGTTGTTTGGACAAGGAGTCTGTTTGCTGAGCCAAGGCAGCTTAGATTGGAGTAGGGAGTCATTAAGTTTTTAGTGCTGGGGTATTCTCAGGTTGTTTAAGGATTTTGAAGGCCTCTATGAGTTGGGACTGGTGAAGAAGGTGTGGGAATTCTATCCATCCAAGCTTTTTCAGGTTAGTACAGTGGTGTGTTCTGTAGGGTAGGCCTGTAAAGAACCTGGCAATGTGATTATAGCAGGATGAGAGCTTGGCCAGATCAGATTTGTTAAGGTGAGTGAGGACAGGAGAGGCATATAGTAGGGTAGAGAGAAGGTGTGAACGGCTGTGGCTGCCCTGGCATTCGGGGTAAGGAAGGCTTTAATTCTATATAGGGTCCCAAGTTTCTTGTTGACTGACTTAATGATTGGTTGATATGTATATCAAATCTGAGTTTATTGTCAATGTTTACTCCTAATAGCTTTGTATAGGTGTCTGGGGAGATGATGGTCCCATTATTGGATTTTATAGTGAAGTTTTCAGTCGGAGATCTATTGGTTGGGTAGAAGAGAAGTAACTTGGTTTTGTTTGGATTTAAGATCAGGAGATGGTTTAGTATTCATAACAGTAGGGAGAGTACCACAGTTTTAAGTATAAACCTGGGAGGAGGAAGGGGTCCTCTGGTCAAGCAGATCCTGTAGGATGGTCCTGGCAAATCCTGCCCTAGCACGAGATGCTATGTCCAGCTTGTAGTGTTTGGTGAAGGTGTGTACTGAGGTCCAAGTAGCTGCTCTAAAATAGAAGAGGAGTCTATGCTTTTGAAGAAGGCAGTAGAGGAAGCAGCTGCTCTGGCAGAAGGGTCTATATTACATGAATGAGCGAACAAAATGTCAAGTACAACATGCTCGACATACTTTGATCACTCGATCATGTCATCAAAACCCAAAAACACTGAAAAACACAAAATCGAAAGATTTTGTTTGTCCCACTCCAAACATACAACACACACACAACCAATTCATACAAAACCCTACAAACTCACATCACACAAACACTTACACAAACACACACACTTTTAAAAACGAAGTGGGGGGCTTCACCCCCCACACCTCCTCTAACTAAATATACCAACTCTGAGATCGCTGTACATTGGGGAAAAGGCAATTTCCCAATAATCGTGCAAGCGATTACTGGGAAATTGCCCTTTCACCAATGTACAGCGATCTCGGAGTTGGTATATTAAATAAAGCAGCCTCTTACGAAGCCATTCCTGACAGTGTAGCCTGTTTACGTCACACGCTACACTCACCAGGAAGGCACACAAAAACATTTCGGAACTCCAAATTTCAACATTTGGAGGTTCCGATTACATGAACGGTCGATCAAAGTATCTTGTACTCGACATTTTCATCGCTCGTTCATGTAATATAAACCCCTGGAAGAATGGGGTTTAATATTGCCTTGTAAGGATTTCCCATGGTGGGAGTAGTACAAGAAAATGGACTTAGAGATCCATGAGGCAATGGCTTGCTTAGATACAGCTTTCCCTAGGGCTCTGGGACGGAAATAAATACCTGATCGGACTTCCTGATATCTTTGGTTTTGTCCAAGTAGTATCGAAGTTGTCTGTATACATCCAGGGAATGTAGGGTCCTTTCTGAAGCATTTTGTGGATGAGGATAGAAAACAAGTAGGTTAATGGACTATTCAACAAGGGCTCATTAACTACCTCGGGCATGAATGAAGGGTTAGTCCTGAGGACAACTCTATCCTTATGGAACACAAGGTAGGGGGATTTGGCCATAAGGGCTTGGATCTCTGACACCCTCCTGGTGGAGGTGGGGGAAACTAGCAGGACTGTTTTCAATATGCAAAGTTTCAAGGGAACAGAATGTGTTGGCTCAAAGAGGGGCAAGGTTAGTTTTTCTAATACAAAGTTTAGGTCCCACGGTGGAGGGACGGGTTTCCATGGGGGTTTGATGTGGAGGACTCCCTTTAGAAAGAGTCTGACTTCCAGTCTGGATGCCAGGGGTGGTGAAATGGGCACACAGGCATAAATAGCAGACAAATGGACTTTGATTGAGGAATATGTTAGTCCTGTTTGGAGCAGTTCACATGAGTAGGCTAGGACCCTTGGAATGGAGATACTGAGGGGGTCCTGGCTGTTCCTATGACATCGGTTGGAGAATCTGAGCCACTTAGCTACATCATTTCTCCTAGTATTAGGTTTTCTGGCCTCCTACAGAACATTGAGTGCATCCTCTGAATAAAGGTGTCTGTAAGGAATCAGAATTCTATCACCCATAAGGTCAATTTTAGGTTGTTTATCTGTGGGGGACCCCTTATTCTGTGCAAGTAGGTCTAGACGGTGGGGAGGTAAATAGGTCTGCTTGTGGAATACCCACACCTGTGTATCAAGTCTAGGAAAACCTCTCTTTGAAGCATCCATTCGTGAGAGGGGGCTGAGGTTCTGCTGTGTGCGCCTGCCATAACATTCTGTTCTGACAGGATATACATGGCTAATAAGTGGACCCTGAGGGAAGTGGCTAGATTCCAAATCTGGACGGCCAGGCTGCATAGTGGGGTAGGACCTAGTCCCCCCCCCCTGCTTGTTTATGTACCACAGGATAATCATATTTGTCTGCGATTACTTTTAGGGCTCCTGGCAGGATAGAGGGCTTGAATATTAGAAGGGTTAACAGCAGGGGTCTCATTTCCTTGATGCTGATGTGGTCTTTTACCCTTAGAGTAGACCATTTTCCTTGTACTGAGGTGTGCTGTTGATTTTTTTGTAACAATGCCCCCCAGCCCAGATCTGAACCATCTGTGGATAGCTGTTGTAGGGGTGCTGGGATCTGGAGGTGGGTCCCCGGGTTGGTCTGCATTGCAGATATCCACCAGTGGATTCCCTTTTTTAGGTATAGTGGAAGTGGGGAGTCCAAGGGTTGTGAATGTTGGGTCCATAGGTTTTTTTAATAACCACTGAATTTTGCACATGTGGAGTCTTGCCAAAGGCAGCATGGGTATAAGGGATGCCATGTGGACTAACAGTCTCAAGAATTCCTGACCTGTCTGGGTGGTTTTGCTAAGGATCTGGTTGAGGTACAAACAGAGTTCCTGAATCCTTTGGTCTGGGATGAAGGCCTTCATGCAGTCTGTGTGGAGTCTGCACCCCAGGAAAATAATGTCCTGTGAGGGAATCAGGTGAGATTTTTCTATGTTTATTGTGAACCCCAGAATAGACAGGGTGTTCGACACCTGTTGTAGATGAAGGAGTAGGAGTTGGTGGTCTTGAAGCAAGATGACTAGATCATCTAGGTATGGGTATACTTGTATACACTGGGTCCTGTAATGGGCAATGAAGGGGACTAGACACTTTGTAAACGCTCTTGGGGCAATGGACAGACCAAAAGGCAATGCAGAGAACTGAAAATGACAGGACCTACTGAAAGTCTGAGGAATTTCCTGTAATCCGGATGAATGGGGATGTGGCGGTAGGCATCCTTGAGATTTTGAGCTACCATGAATGCCAGGGAGGGGATAAGAGGCAAGAGAAGAGGTAAGGTGCTCATTTTAAAGCTGGGTACGTGAAGGAAGAGATTGAGAAATGATAGATCCAGGATAGGTCTACAAGGACCCTCTGTCCTTGGTACCAGGGCACCGGTTCTATTGTGCCATGATTTAGAAGTTGACGAATGATGGGTGGGAACATATGGGTTTGGTTTTTTGGTGGTTGAGGAATCCCTTGGAAAGGTGGGAGCATCCACCATGTCATGTATCATCCTCTCTGGATGACGGACAGGACACATTGTTCTGTTGTTATTCTCCGCCAGGAGGGAAGGGAGAGAGTGAGTCAAAGGGATAAGGGTGCTTCTGGATGCAGGAGGGGTGAGTTACAGTGGAGGAGGCCTGGGTTGTTCAGGCTGGCTCTGAAAGGGCGTGGCAGAGGATATGGAGGGGAAACTGGGAGTAGAAGTCTTTCTCAGCTGTCTACGTCCCTTTGATTCTGGTGCTGAATGAAAGGACTGCCCTCTTACAAAGGAGGGTTTCTGAGGATAGTTCCTATGATATCTAGGAATGGGGGACACCAGGAGGTGTTTGAGGTTCTGTGACTCTTTACCTTTCTCTTGGAGGGATTTGAGAAGATGAGCAGAAGCTTGCCTGAAGAGGGCCTTATTGTCTAAGGGTGCATCCAGAAGTTTAGTTTGAACATCCATCGGAAGGGGCTGTAGTCGTACCCAGGAGTAATGTCGCAGCACTGATCCGGAAGCAGCAGCTTTGAATGCAGCTTCCACAGCATCATAGCTGCACTTAAAGTGCCTGGTCACTTGGGATACTGTGGATAGAAGTGAATTTAGTTGTGCTCTGATAGGGGAATCCTGAACCTCAGACAGAAGGGTGGAAGCTTTTGAAATGGTGTCGAGTACATACCTTGCCATGTGGGTTTGGTGGTTCAGGGCCCTAATGCCCAGAGTGGAGGATTTATAAACCTTTTTACCTGTCCTGTCCATAAATTTACTGTCTTTATCAGCTGGATAAACAGCAGTAGAAGGCAACTGTCTGGAAGTCCTATCTGCAGAAACAGTTATAACAGTTGGGTATGCAGGAGGGTTCTTATAGAAAAACTGTGCGTCTTGGGGGACCCTGTAAAAACAATCAGGTCGTTTAGCTGCTGGGGGTTGGGAGCCAGGGGACTGTGGAGCAGCTAGGAAAGCCTCCGGAAAAGTAGGCAGTAAGGGAGGCACACTGAGGGAGATGGCTGCTGCATTTGCAAAAGGTCAAAGTACCTTTTCTTCTCAGCTGAAGACAAATGAAGTAGAACTACTCAGATGGAACGTTATGGTGAGTAGATAACTTTTTTATCTGAAGTAGTTTACTTCATTTGGTCTTCAACCTGTGGGACAAAGTCACCAGCTACTAAACTCCTGGGAGGCCCTCATGAAAGGATATTCCAGAGCATCGCGGAACCAAAGGATGCTCTCCTTCTGGAAGTCAAATCCAATTTGTAATGAGAAATAAAAGTATGAGATGAGGACCAAGTAGCTGCAGAACAAATATCATCCAAAGACACTCTAGACCAAAAAGCCGCAGACGTAGCCATCGATCTAGTGGAATGAGCTCTCACCTGACCCGGAGGAGACATGCCTCTGTCCTTATAGACCTGAAGGATACATAAAGAAATCCATCTAGCAATAGTGACCTTGGAGATAGGTTTCCCCAAAAAGGGTTTATAGAAGGATACAAACAATTGATCAGATTTACGGAAATTTTTTGTCCTGTGTAAATAGAATTGTAACGGTCTATGAACATCCAACAAGTGAAGTTTGTATTTCATCTTGTTAGTAAAATTAGGAAAGAAAACAGGCAAGTTGATGGTCTGACTGGTGATGCCACCTTAGGAAGAAATGATGGACTAGTCTAAAGGGAAACCCCGTCTTTATGAAAAATCATATAAGGAACTTTGATGGACAAGGCCTGCAGTTCTGAAACCATTTTGGCAGAGGTAATACCCACCAGAAAAGCTGTTTTCCAAGATAAATACTTCAGATCTACTGTCGCAGCAGGCTTGAAAGGCAGAGCGACCAAAGCTTGAAGAACCATAGTAAGGTCCCCAAGGGGGAACAGGATCCTTGACCAGAGGGCGTAACAAAAAGGTGTCTTTAATAAAGGCTTTACACAGTTTGGAGGAGGCTAAAGAGGCAGAATTCTCGCCCACATGAACCTTGACCGCAGAACTATCAGCTAGAAAATTAATAATGGCGGAAATATGAGCCGTGAATGGGTCTAAACCCCTTTGAAAGGCCCAAAAGGAAAAACGTTTCCACTTGCGGTGATAAACCTTCCTTGTCAAAGACTTATGAGCAGCCACCAGAATAGATCTAACTGAGGACAGTCCAGGGGTCCAAGCAATCACGGGAACTGGAGCAGCCAAGCTGTGAGCTTCAAACTGTCCAGATTCGGATGAGGAACCCTCAAAGGGTGTGAAATCAGATCCTGAATGGGATCCAGGATCCAAGGTGGAGCCAGAAGGTGACACCAAAGGAAGGGAAATCATACCTGGCGAGGCCAAAATGGGGCAATTAGGATCACGTTGCTCCCCAGTCGACAAGCTTTCTGTAGAAACCTCAGAATAAGAGGTACTGGCGAGTAAGTATACAGAAGACTGGTAGGCCAAGCATAAACTACAGCATCTCTGGTGGACTCCCCCGGCAGGGGGTTCAGAGTGAAAAACTTGCTGCACTTCGATTTGGAAGGAGATGCAAAGAAATTGCAGCAAGGCTGACCCCACTTGCGAAAGATCTGTTCTGCTACTGAAAGGTTCAGAGACCACTCGTAAAGCATCAGAATAGTCCGACTTAGCCTGTCCGCTAGGATGATGGGCCATCCCAAAATGTGTGTTGCGATGAGAAAGCGACCGGTGGAGAAAGCCCATTCCCACACTCTCGTGGCCTTGCGACAAAGGGGGGTAAGATCTGGTCCCTCCCAGTTTGTTGATATACCAGACAACTGACATGTTGTCTGACTGAATTGCAATCATTACCAGAGGAAGAAAGGCATGATGGGCCTGCAACGCTAGAAGAACCGCCCTCATCTCTAGGACATTTATGTGCAAGCTGGTCTCTACAGGAGACCACAGGCTTTGGACTGTACTGCCTGAACAATGCCCCCCCACCCGAGATAGGAGGAGTCTGTCACTGTGGCTTGGGCCGGGGCTGAAACAAAGTGTCGTCCCTCCAAAATGTCCTGAGAACACATCCACCATATGCGGGACAACTGACAGATTCGACTGAGTTGAACTGGATATGCCAATGGCAGTTCCAACAGGGACCATAGTACAGCTAGAGTCCACTGTAGAATTCTCATGTGTATCCGGGCACACGGGAGAAGAGTTATGGTCACCACCATCGAGCCTAAAGCCCTCAAAACTGATTCCGCCACTGAGAGAGGAGAGTGGCAGATCAGGGAGACATGCATACTCAGGTTTTGTACTCTCTCTGAGGTCAGGAAGAGTATGAGAAACTGTAGAGTATCTATCCTGGTGCCAATGTAGTCTATCACCTGTACAGGATCTAGACGTGATTTGGATGCATTGATTGTGATCCTCAAGAGAGTCAGGAAATAATCCCTGTTTTGGGAGAGTAGACACCTGGTGAGAGCAGCGAGGAGCCAATCATTCAGGTACGGATAGACATGAATCCCTTGAAGCCTCAGGTGAGCCGCTACCACTGCCATCACTTTGGTGAACACCCTGGGGGCTGTGGTGAGGCCAAAGGGTAGGGCCCGAAATTGGTAATGACCGACTCCTAGCCGGAAGTGGAGGAACCTCCTGCAGCTTCTGTGCATCTTTATGTGATAGTAAGCATCCTGGATTTCTAACAAGCACATCCAGTCGCTCTCTTGCAGGTATGGCATGATGGACTGTAGTGTGACCATCCGAAAAGTACAGTTTTGTACCTACCATAAATGTAGATGTTCGAGGATTCCATTGCTGCAGTCCTTACTATTGGGTATAGTAATCCACCAAAACATGAACAATATATACAAAATATAAGCAGGTGCAGTAGCCCTAGTGGAATGAGGCCTAATCCCAGCTGGAACCCTCCTTGCCATGATGGGAATAACAAAATGCAAAAAAAAAGCCAATAGAAATAGTTTGAATGATACCCTATCCTTATGGAAAATCAAAAGGGCTCGACTGCCATAAGGGCCTGCAACTCAGACCCTTTCCTTTCTTAGCACAGTAAACAAAAAAAAGTCTTCAATGACAAATATTTCAATTCACGTCCATAATCACATTTAAAAAAACTTGTTGAGAGTTGAGACACTGTGGTGTTTTTCAACACAGAATATGCCAGGCTGTTAGATGAAGAGAGTGAAGCTTGACATTGAGCAGATGACCGTCCTTCTGAGATAACAGATGAGGAATCAGGTAAAGGCCATAGGCCAATCTGGAGCTATCAAATCATCCTTTGGCCTGTCTTGTCTGACCTTTTAATAGTACCTTTGGAAGAAGAAGGAGAGGGAACGCATACACATGAAGATTTTTTCCAACTGAAAGACAGAGGAAGTAACTCCTTGAAAGCCAGGAATGTGAACTGGACTGTACAACCTCCAGGTTGATATGTAGAGATGCTAGTCTGGCAGGCAGGCCACCTGGCCTGGTATCCACTTTCCACTTTCCATGAGCCCCAAATATCCGGTGGCATCTGTCGCGCAAAACCTGACTCTGGGGTCCTAGGACTCTTAAACAAATACTTATGAGCCTTGGGCACCCTCAGTACCCCTATCAGGTTTAAGGAGCAGGAGGCAAAGAATCAGGGTTCAGGGAAGCCTCTGCAAAAACATCTTCCACCACATGTAATACAGGAGGTATAGCTGCCCATGCCTATGCTGGGGTAAAAAAGCTAAGTCTCTTCCTCTCTTCCTGTAAATCAGGTAATCCTGGCCTTCCCATTTAAAGTCATGGAATGCAGAGTCTCTGTCTCTGAAAAAAAAGGAGGAGAAGTCAGGGAGTGGCAGGGCATCATGGCATCATCAGATGAGGAAGGATAATAATGATGATACTAAGAGAAATCTTGCCCCTGAAACCTGTTCAAAAACCGGCCTCTGGTTCAACCCCCCCTAGGCCTCTATTCCACTCTAGGCCTCTTCTCCTCTAATCATAGTAATCAAACTAATCATAGTAATAATATAATGTTTCTTTTAAGCATATGTTTCTTAGGTACAGAACCCGAAATGCTAGAGAAGCTCCTACCTACCCTAAAAGTTGCTTTGGCTCTAAAAGGAGAGGGCTCAACTAAAGGGGAGAATAAGGGAAGAATAGTTACTCTGAAGAGCCCCCAGCTGGGCCCTCCTCCTGGCAGGGTACATCCTGTAAGAGCAGTTTAACTAAGAACATCTTCTCTTTGGCAACTGACAGGTTCAGGGTAGAAAGGTCCAGAATAGTCCTCAAGTCCCCTGTTTTCTACGGCACCAAAAAGAACCTGGAGTAGAAGCCTGATCCGGGGGACGGTTTCGATGGCTTGTTTTTCTAGCAGCTCAGAAATTTCTGGTGCTGCTGCCTCCCTCTGCGTGGGTGGTACATCCGTGAGGTGTTTGGGAGGACCCTAAAAGCGGATAGAGTATCCTCTGGATATGATCTGGAGTACCCAGCTGTCTGATGTTATGGACTCCAATACCGCTAGGTGCAAGGACAATCGTCCCCCCGACTGCCTCCAGAGTAGAGCAGTCAGGCCACCCCTCAGAGTTGCTGCCCGGGTCTGTCCGAGAAAGGTTCTCAAGACCTAAAATTCCTCGGACCCCCTCTGCCTCCGGGCCAGTGTCCATTCTGTCCCCCTCTGCCACTGGGGGAAGAAGAGCCCTGAGTGTCCCGGGAATAATGTGACTTTTGGAAAGTACAGTTGTGCACACTTACCATAAATGTAGATGTTAGAGTGTATTCACTGTTGCAGTCATCACACTTGGGTTAGCTGCCTGCAGGTAGCCCTGAGTCGGCTCGAATACGAGAGACTTAGTATTTCTACGTCGGATGCTGTCGCTTCTTCCATGACGTCAGGTCATCAGGGGTATGAAAACAGGCAGCAGATGCCATTACATCAAGTTTTCTTTCCCCAAATGTCAGGAGCCTCCAAATAGGGGGCTAGTATATGGTGGGGAAAACACCACCAGTAAAAAGTAAATACCAATACCAGTAGGAATAGCCATAGAAAGAAGAGATAGGGAAAACCAGGGGGCTGGAGGGAGGGAAACCAGGACTGCAACAGTGAATACATTCAAACATCTACATTTATGGTAAGTGTACACAACTGTACTAATGTTCTTCGTGTTTCACTGTTGCAGTCATCACACTTGGGTTGATTCCCAAAGCTGAGGAAGGGTGGAGGCAGTCGAAAAGAGTTAGACTGGCTAGTAGGCCTTGCAAGACTGCTGTAGCAAATCCTGCCTTGGAAAAGATAAGCAAAAGGTAATGCTTGGTGAAGGTGTGTACAGAAGTCCGGGTAAGCAGCTTCCAATATGTCCCTTGTAGGGACTCCCCTGAGAAATGCTGTAGAGGTAGAGGTAGCTGTAGTGGAATATGTTCTGACCCCCTGAGGGGTTGGTTTTCCATAGTGCTTGTAGCAGAAATGGATGCAGTGCGCTATCCATTTGGAAATGGTCTGTTTTGAAATGGCCTTTCCCTCTGCCCCTGTTGCAAAGCTGACTAGCAGCTGGATAGATTTTCTGAAAGGCTTAGTCCTGTCAAGGTAGAACCTGAGCTGTCTGTGCACATCCAAAAGTGCAGGATCCTTTCCCCTTTATTTTGAGGATTAGGGAAGAAGGTTGGCAAATGGATGGATTGGTTGAGAGCCACACTGGACATGACTTTAGACATAAAGGAAGGGTTAGTTCTGAGGGAAAACCTGTCGGCATGAAAAATAATGAAGGGTTCCACAGCCATATGTGCTTGTAACTCACTACTAGTTGAACTGACGGCTAGAAGCAAGGCTGTTTTCCAAGAGAGGAATTTTAACTCTGCTGAAGCAGCAGGTTCAGAAGGGGGAAGAGTGAGCTTTTCCAGAAAAAAGTTAAGGTCCCAAGCGGGGTTGGGTGCTCTCCTTGGTGGCCTTAAGTTGTTTGTCCCTCTCAGAAACTGTTTGATGAGAGGATGAGAGAATAGAGGTGGCTCAGTATTGTAATGAGCCGAAACGGCAGGGGCATGGATCTTAATGGAAGAGTAAGATAGGCCTCTGTGTAGTAGTTCTGCTAGGTCATCCAGGATTAGAGGCAAGGAGGGCAGTGCTGTGTCCTTTCCTTTAGACTGAATCCAACAATAATACCTTTTCCACTTTTCAGCATAGGATTTCCTAGTACTGGGCCTTCTGGCTTCAAGGATGACGTCCAGCACCTGCTTGGTTAGGGTTGCCAATGGGGTATTTGTGGAATAAGCCAGGATGCAAGATTTAGGGTTTGAAATTGTGGATGCAAAATCTGTCCTTCCTGCTGAGAAAACAGAGTTGGGGCCTGGTGTAGGTGCCAGGGTGGCACCGTTGTCAGGCTGCGCAGGAGTGGGTACCAGTGCTGACATAGCCAGTCCAAGGCAATCAGAATTGTCCTTGACCTGTCTTGTTTTATCTTGAGTAATACTCTTGAGATAAGGGGCAGAAGGGAAAAGGCATAGATTGAGAGGTTTTCCCACTGAAAGGATAGGGCATACACCTTCCAGGCCCTACTGTGAGGGTTCCTGGTGCAGAATTTGCTTAACTGGTGGTTGTCAGGGGAGGCAAAGAGATGCACCTCTGGGGTCCCCCATTTCTGGATCAGAAGTTTGAAGGTGCTGGGCTCCAATTTCCACTCGTGTGGGTCTAGGATATTTCTGTTTAAGTAGTCTGCCAGTGAATTTTGCTTGCCTGGCAGGAACTGAGCTTGTAGATGAACTTGGTTGTCCAAGGCAGTGTTCCACACGGCCATGGCTAACCTGCAGAGTGGGTAAGAATGGGTACCCCCCTGCTTGTTGATGTACCACATATAACTGTGTTGTCTGTTTTTATCAGCAGTTGTCCTGGAAAGAGTAGGTATCTGAAAGCTGTCAGGACATTCTGTACAGCTAGCATCTCTTTTTGATTGATGTGCAGGAGAATTTGCCTTGGGCTCCAGTGGCCCTGAATACATTTGCCCACCAAGTGAGCCCCCCATGCATAATCTGATTCGTCTGTGGTTAGTGACTGGGCAGCGTGGGGTTGAGTAAAATGCAGTCCCTTGTTGTGGTTGCATGCTTCTGCCCACCAAAGGAACTCTGTCCTTAGACAAGACATGACAGGAATGACTGTTTCCAGGTCTTGAGAATGTTGGCACCAAAGACTTAAGTACCACTAAAGTTTCCTCATATGCAGAATACATGAGGCCATGAACACTAGGTAGTATTTTTCTTGCAGATAGCTGGGTTCTGGTGGTCATTTGTTTGAAATAGTTTGTCAGATGGACCTGCTTTTCTGGCGTGAGGAATGCCATCTGGGAAGTTGTGTACAAGCTTGCTCCCAGGAATACAATCTTTTGACTGGGTACCAGTTGTGATTTATTTTCGTTGATGGTGTACCCCAAGGAAGTTACAAGACTTTTTACAAATGTCAGGTGCTGAAGCAGCAACTTCTCTGACTGTCCGCCTGAATCAGGCAGTCATCCATGGGCACAGTAGATAAACCAAAGGGAAGTGCAGAGAACTGATAATGCATAGACCCTGCCCTGAAACGTAGATATTTCCTGAATGACTCCCTTATGGAGATGTGCAGATAGGCTACTTTTAAGTCTAGGGTGACTAACCAGGCATCTTTGGCTAACATAGGGAGAAGCTGCTGCAGGGTAAGCATCTTGAATTTTGGTACCACCAGGAAGGTGCTGAGAATTGAAAGATCCAGGATGGAGCACCAAGAGCCTTCTTTCCTGGGTACCAGGAGTAGAATCCTTGACCCCTCTGCTACTGGAAAAGGCTGAATAGCTCTGATATTGAGCAGGGGAAGTCCTTGGTTTTGAGCCTCTGCCCACTGGTTTGGAGGAAGGTCTGGAAACCTGCTTGGGGTTGGCAGTGAATGGAAATAAAATTTGTACCCCTGGGTTAGTGTTGAGGACCCATCATTCCCGAGTGATGGACATCCAGTTTTTTGCATGAAGGGCAAGTTTTCCTCCTAGGGGCACAAGCAATTGGGCAGGGCTGGGAAGCAGAGTTGAGAATTCATTGAGAGTTTTTTCCATAAGGAGGTGGCTTACCACTCCCTACTCTAGGGGTGGGGGCGTTCCATTGCTTAGATCTCTGCATACTCTGAGATTGTAGTCTGGGTGGTTTGTTTCCCCTGGGTCTTGTTTGGGAAGGCCCGGAGGGGGGTGGAAAGGACCAGTGTTTTAAAGGGCAATGCCTACTGAATCTAGGTGGTTGCACTTGTAGGAATTCTTTAACAGTTTGCATAGATTTAGCCTTTTCTTCCATCTTTTTAAGAACTTAGTCTGCTTTGGTGCTAAACAATTTTCTGCACAATCTGGAAAAATTAACACTTTTTGTTTAATAAGTTCCATACTATGTTGCTGGTATTTCAGCATGTAAAACTGGCAATTCAATGCCCTGATAGCAAGAGTTGCAGAGGTATATTATTTTCTTGCCCCATCTGTTCAAAGCTCTGGAATCCCGGTCCGAAGGGATAGGATTTTTGGCTGTAGTAGCCTTAATACCTTTAGGTCCCTGGGAAATGATCTCTGGATCAGCAGTAGGATTCTTGAAAGGAAACTTGTGGGAATTTGTTACTCTGTAGTACCTGCCTGGTTTCCTAGGGGCCAGAGATAAAGTATCTGGAGTAAGACTGGATTCCATGAAATCATCATCCACAACATCCAGGACAGGGGGTATAGCTAAAGGCCTGTGCTGAGGCAACTCTAAAAATTCTCTGAGTCTCTTGTTGGACTGAGGATAGTCTTGGCATTCCCAATAGAAATGCTCTCAAAGTATGCAAGGTTTCACCAAAAGATAAATCCTCTGGAGGGGAGGCAGAGGAAATGGATTCCGCTGCATCTCAATCCTTATAGGTGGATAAGGGCATGTCTTCATGATCAGAAAAGTCAGAGTCATCGGACTCTTGGTCTGTAGAACCTGAAGGGGACTGGAGTCTGTCTCTTAGCTGGGGAAGGCTGGCTTCCCCTAATCAGCGTAATAAGGTCTTCAGCCATTCTAAGCATTTGTTTTTGTGGCATGAGTGCCTGAGCATGCACTTTGGTCGTCGGTTTTCTAGACATAGTGTGTACTCTTGGCCTAAAAAACTCGGTAGTTTTGGTTAAAAAAAAGTCGTCTGTTTGACTCGAACATCAGTAGGATGAAAAACTCCCACAGAAGCCGATGCCTGCACAGTGGCTCCGGACCCATCTAAGGTAGAGACATCCGCTGCTTCCATAGTCGAAGAAGCATCTTGCAGCATACCAGACTCCAAATGGGCCTCACAGGCCTGCAAATCCATAGAAGCGGGCAATCAGGGGCTGCAAAGACGCCGAGTAGCGGCGAACTGGTGACTAGCTTAACGGAAGCATCGTCGGCAGTTTTGGACCTATGTGGTCTGTCTCTGTCTTTATCTTTACGTTTTTCAGAAGATCAGTAGTCGGATGGCTTACCAAAGCCATTTCAGAATATGGAGATCAAGAGCGAAAGAATGTAGCGACAAAGATAGCCTGACGATAAATGGTTCGGGCGTTAAACAAGGCACAAAACCGACAGTGAGGGATGTCATGGTCTGGGCCTAAATAGGTGACGCAGAAAGAATGAAAATCTGTGTGGGGTATTTGCTTTCCACAGGCAAGACGATTGTTAACCTTTTCTGACACAGGTTAGAGCAAGAAAAAAGGATCTCCAATGGGGTACTTAGCTTTAGAAGACTTCAGGATTATTCAACTCAAAAATGACAAATTCAGGTAGCGGCAGACTGGCACTTGCGAACTACTTCTGCTTCGGTCTCCTTGGCAAGAAAGACTGGTGTAATGGCATTGGCTGCCTGTTTTTATACCCCTGATGACCTGACGTCATAGAAAAAGTGCAGAAATACTAAGTCTCTGGTATTCGGGCCGACTGAGGGATACCTGCAGGCAGATAACCCAAGTGTGATGACTGCAACAGTGAAACACAAAAGAACATCCACATCATCTTTTGCCCTCTCTGGTTCTGGGAAAAGGACCTTTGAGGGATCGAGAAGCGGATCCCGACGACAGACAGTGTCTTCCCGTCCTCCTCACTCTTGACTAATGTCTCTGACGGTCTTACCCAAGAGAGTAGAGTCATCATAAGGGGCATTGGCAAAGGACGCCTTGAAAGGTTCCGAAAATTGACAGACTGAGCCAGGCGTTGCGCCTCATGGACATGCCGGACACAGCCACCTTAGCTACTCCTTCAGTAGCATGTGAAAGGAGTCGCATGGATGTGTTGGAGACCGCTTTCAAAGTGGCCATCCTTACAGAGAACGAGACCCTGTCCTACTGCGACATGGAATTAGGGGGAGACTCCTCCAGCTCCTTTACCAGGTCACATTGCAGTTTGGTGACATGGGCCAGGTAGTTCAGCGTCCTAACTGAAAAGGCAGCTGAAGTGTAAATCCACTTCCCTAGGCGGTCCATCATCTCCTACTCTCAGTCAGGAGGATGAACCGAGGAACTCTCCTGGACAAGTTCCTTCTTTTTGGCTGCTGCTACCACCATAGCGTCTATGGGTGAGCCCTTGTTCTATGCTGGCCTGTCTGTGGGGGGACTCAAAATTCTGTTCAGTCTTTTTGGAATTGGTTCAATAGTGTCAGTCTCCTTCCATGCCCGTGAGGTGACCAGGTCCACCAAAGGATCCACTGGAGGGGACACCCAGGCAGTAGATGGGCCCGTGTCAAAAGCCTCCAGGAACACAGACTCGTCAGAGGAAGGTTTAGGGGCAGACCAACCTCCCCTTTAGCATAGGATTTCCATGATGTCTCCAAAGGAGACATCCTCGGGAGGTGACCTAGGGGAACCTTCGCCATCATCCAAGTCTGTATCCTCTGTGAGGGACTCAGGGGAGTCCAAGTGCCTCCTCTTGCACCTATGCTTACGAGGCACCTCTCCGGAGGGGCTCTCCGGGGGGAACTCGCAAGCCACTTGTTCCTCAGGGGGGAACCGTCTGGGGCTCCTTGAGCACGGGATATCCCTCTGGTAAAATGATGGGGACCACAGAAAGAACAGAGAGGGTCTGAGTGGAGTCCAAGGGGGCAGTCAGGGGTCTCGATCCAGCAGAGAGAAAGTACAGTTTTGTACCTACCATAAATGTAGATGTCCGATAGGAATGCATCTGCAGTCCTTACAAATGGGTTGTCCTGTCATCAGGCAGCCCTTCGGATCGGATTCCAAAGTCTGGGTCTGGCTCCGGCTGGTGTCGCACTTCACCCGACGTCATAGCTGCAGTTCTTCGGGTATAAAGGCATCAGCCGACGCCATTTTCCTCAGTGTTTCTTGCCCCAGATGCCAGGTGCCCTCTTGGATGGCTAAATTTGGATAAATGCCAATGTTTCCAAATAGTAGAGAGCAAACACATAAAATAAGCATGTATGTACATATATACAAACAAATACACCATAATAGATCCCCCCCAAGCTAGCTGAAAGATGGCAAATACCCTAGGAGTACCACAGAGGGGAAGGCGGGTGGGTAATCCTGACTGCAGATGCATTCCTATCGGACATCTACATTTATGGTAGGTACAAAACTGTACTATGTCCTTCAAGGATGCATCTGCAGTCCTTACAAATGGGTAGAATACCATAGCCAAACTAGGGGAGGAGGAAAAAACTAGATTATGGTGTAGTTAGGATCCCTTGCAAAACAGCAGTGGCAAAACCTGCTCGGGATCTAGAATATAAAAGTAAATTATAATGCTTGGCAAATGTATGCACGGAGGTCCAAGTAGCAGCCTCTATAATGTCCTTGGTGGCCACTCCTCGTAAGAAAGCTGTGGTAGTGGCTGTAGCCCTTGTAGAGTGAGGCCTGATGTTCTCTGGAGTTTTCTTTCCATGGTAGGAGTAACAAAATCTAATACAATTTCCTATCCACTTGGAGATTGTTTGTTTTGAAATTGCTTTTCCTTCCCTTCCTGTTGCATATGCTACCAGTAGCTGGTCAGTTTTTCTATTGCCCTTGGTCCTGTCCAGGTAGTAGTGTAACTGTCTATGTACATCCAAGGTATGCAACAGTCTTTCTCCCCTGTTCTGTGGGTTTGGGAAGAATGTAGGTAGGTGGATAGCCTGATTTAAAGACACTCTGGATACCACCTTAGGCATAAATGTCGGATTTGTTCTCATGGACACTCTATCTTGATGGAAGATCAGGAAGGGTTGCACTGCCATTAATGCCTGTAGTTCAGAAACCCTTCTTGCTGAGGTGATTGCCAGCAGGAAAGCAGTCTTCCATGATAAGTATTGTAAATCTGCTGTTGCTGCTGGTTCGAAAGGGGGAAGTGTCAATTTTTCTAGCACAAAGTTCAAGTCCCATGTTGGCAATGGTGGTTTCCTAGGAGGCTTTACATTTTTGATTCCTCTCAGAAACTGCCTGAGCAGAGGATGTGAGAAGACAGGAGGATCCAAGCTGTATTCTGCTGAGATGGCTGATGCATGTATCTTGATGGAGGAATAGGACAGGCCTGAGTGGAAGAGCTCTGCCAAGTATTCCAGGATGCTGGCTATGCTTACCCGTGACATCTTCTCCCTTTGCAGTACTCCAAATGAGATATCTTTTCCATTTTGCTGCATAATTTTTCCTTGTAGAGGATCTGCGAGCCTCAAGGATAATGTCTTTAACCCTTTGGGATAAATTTGGGTTAATTGATCTTATGTAATGTTCCAGGCAGTCAGCTGCAGAGTTTTCAGGTTTGGATGCAGGATGTTGTAATTGTTCTGTGTTAACAGCAGTGGAACCAGGGGTAGTGTCCATAATTGTTCCCGAGACATGCTCCTTAGTAATGGGTACCAATGTTGCCTTGGCCAGTCTGGAGCTATCAGAATGATCCTTGGACGGTCCTCTTTGATTTTCAATAGCACCTTGTGCATCAAAGGAAGTGGTGGGAATGCATATGCTGTCAGGTTTTTCCAACTGAAGGATAGGGAGTCCACCTTCCAAGCAAGTGGGTGGTACGTCCTTGTGCAGAATTTCTTTAGCTGGTGATTGCGTGGGGATGCAAATAAGTCTATTTCTGGAAGTCCCCATTTTCTTGTGATGGCTTTGAATATGTCTGGATGCAGCATCCATTCGTGGGTATCCGTGGTAGCTCTGCTTAACATATCTGCTAGAATGTTTTGTTTTCCCGGTACAAAAATTGATTGTAACTGAACGTTGTAGCTCAGAGCCACATTCCATAGGTCCAGTGCCATCCGGCATAGAGGGTATGAATGTGTGCCTCCCTGTTTGTTGATGTACCACATGACTGTGGTGTTGTCTGTCCTTATCAACTGCCCTTCTCGGAGAAATGGTCTGAATGTCTGGATTGCCAATTTTACTGCCAGCATTTCCTTTAGATTTATGTGCAGGTGCATCTGGTCTTGAGTCCATAAGCCTTGTATGCACTTGTCCAGCATGTGGGCCCCCCAACCGAGGTCTGAGGCGTCCGTTGTGATGGTTTGACTTGGTTGAATGCTGTAGAAGGGCAATCCTGTGTTTGATTGACAGGCCTGAGTCCACCATAGGAACTCTTGCTTCAGGCATGGGATTAGTGGAATTTTGGTTTCTAGGCTGTGTTTGTGTTGAGACCATAAATTCTTCAGGTACCACTGTAGTTTTCTCATATGCAGTCTGGCATGAGGGACCAGTATTATGCAGGATGCCATGAAGCCCAGGGCTTGCAGCACTTTTCTTGCTGTTAGATGGTTCTGCTTTGTTAATGCCAAGAAGTAGAGAGGAAGTTGTTCTTGCTTTTCTACAGTTAGGAATGCCATCTGCTTTGATGTGTCCAGCTCTGCACCCAAAAAGGTTATTTTTAGGGATGGTATCAGCCTTGACTTTTTTATATTGACTGTATATCCCAGGGCTTGCAGCAAGTAAATGACTCTTTGTAAGTCTTCTGTTAGCTTGTTTTTGTTGTCCGCTTGTATCAGGCAGTTGTCCAGGTAGGGATAAATTTGGATTCCCTGAAGTCTGCAATGAGCGATTACTGATGCCAGGCATTTCGTGAACACTCTGGGCGCAGTAGATAAGCCAAAGGGCAATGCTGAGAATTGATAATGCTCTGATCCTGCAAGAATTCTGAGGTATCTTCTGCAATTTGGTCGTATGGGGACGTGCAGGTATGCCTCCTTGAGATCTAGAGTTACCAGCCAAGACTCCTTGCCCAGCATGGGAAGAAGCTGCTGTAGGGTCAGCATTTTGAATTTTGGGGCAATGAGGAATGTGTTTAAAGCGGACAGGTCGAGATAGGCCTCCATTTTTTCTCTTTTCTTGGTACCAGGAAGAGTCTGGAGTAAAATCCCTTTCCTTGTTCCATAGATGGTACCTTTTCCACAGCTCTCATTCTTACTAATTGAGCTATTTGTTTTAGAGCTTCTATCTTTTGATTTGGTGGTAGGTTTGGCATTCCCCTTTTTCCTGGTAGAGTATGGAAATGAAACCTGTAACCTTGGTCTATAGTCTGCAAAATCCACTTGTCCCTTGTGATGTAATGCCAGTTGTTTGAAAATAAGGCTAGCTTTCCACCTAAGGGTGCTGCTAGCTGTTCCCTGGTAGGCGGTGCCAGAGCCAAGTCACTGTGATTGTCCTGTTGCAGTGGTAGTGGCTGTGTCTGTGCCTCGCTGGTTGTTGCCCTGCCACTGGCGTCCCCTGTAGGCACCCCTGGATTGATTTCTGCCTCTTGAACGCCTATTCCTGCCTCTCTGAGCTTTAGAAGAGTCTGGAAAGGACCAATTTTTGGAGGGCCAGTTCCTGCTAAACCTTGGAGGTTGCACCTCTAAGAAATCTTTCACTGTTTGTACAGATTTTGCCTTCTCTTCCATTTTCTTCAGTACCTGCTGAGCTGGAGAACCAAATAAACTGACCTTGTCCATGGGAGCATCTAATAGTTTTGATTTGACATGGTCCGGCAAGGCCTGTTCTTTCAACCATGCATGCCTTCTGATAACTGTGCCAGTCATGGCTGATCTAAAGGAGGCCTCCAGTGCATCATAGCCGCATTTTAAAGAATGGTTACTAACTTGCTGAATGTTATGCACCATTTCCAGAACATATTTCTTATCTAAAGAATCAGAGGACAGTTTCTTAGTTAGCTGATCAAGCATAAACTCCTGGTATTGGATCATATGAAACTGACAGTTCAAGGCCCTAGCTGACAGAGTAGCAGAGGTGTATACTTTTTTACCCCATCTCTCTAAGGACCTGGATTCCCTTTCAGAGGGGAGGGGATTTTTAACAGAGGTAGATGCTACTGCCTTAGGCCCCTGGGAGATAGTCTCGGGATCTGCAAAAGGAGCCTTGTATAAATGGTGATGTGTCCGGGACCCTGTAGAACCTATCGGGCTTAGCAGGGGCTGGAGGTAAAGAATCAGGAGCAGTACAAGCATCATTAAATGCATCATCTACAACAGAAAGAACTGGAGGTATAGCTAAAGGCCTATGTTGTGGTAAATGCAAGAAGGTCCTAAGCCTTTTTCTGGAGTCTGAAAAGTCTTGGCCCTGCCACTGAAATTGTTCCCTCATGGCATGTAAGGTTTCCCCAAAGGAAAATTCCTCAGGTGGAGAGGCAGAAGGAATAGACTCTTCAGCATCAGAGTCTTCATAAGGAGAATAAGGAGCCTCTGGAGGGTCTGTATTGTCTGAATCATCAGAAGAATCATCCGTGGACACTGGCTCAGGGGGCTCTGCTCTAGGTCTCTTCTCTGGGGGTGGCTGAGAGGCCCTGTCTGGATGAGGTTGGGATCCCCTTATTAAAGAGATGAGATCCTCTGCCAGAGAAAGCATTTGGGAACTGGAGCTGGGCCTGTGAGAGGGGGGCTTAACAGGCACAGACTTAGAAGTTTTGGCTGCTTTAGCCCTGGCAAAAGCCTTAATGGGCATGGCTGCAGGAGGCCTAGCAGCTCCACGTGCAGGGGTTGAAACATCCAAGGGAATAGTGTCCGATAATTCCTGTGTAACCACAACAGTAGGTTGTATTTCAGAAGCCGATTCTACCAGGTTAGAAGAGGCCTCGGTAGAAGGCATGGTTTCGGCTGAAACAAGGACCGCTTGCTCGGTTTCGGCCGAAACCGAGACACTCGCGGTTTGCTTAACCGCGGTTTCGGCTGAAACCGCGGACCGCGAGTGTCGGTCCTTTCTGCTTTTGGCAATTTGTGTAGTCGGAGGATCCGACGGCATAATATACGCAAAATCAGAACCGAAAAACTGCTCAGCAAACTCAGACCGACGTCTAAGCGTCCGTCGGTTAAAAGAAGCACAGGCTAGACAAGCTGCTACATCGTGGTCTGGGCCTAAACAAGGTAAGCAGTAAGAGTGGAAATCTTTATGAGGTATTTGTTTCCCACAATTTAAACAGTTATTCACTTTTTCTGACATCGGCTGAGGCAAGAAAGAGTCCCCAATGGGGTACTTAGCTTTTTAGAAGTCTTCGAAGTAGTATTCGGTAGTAGTAATCTCTGGATCTGACCGACCGGCACTTGCGAACAGCTTCTGCTTCGGGCGCCACGCGGCAAGAAAGACTGAGGAAAATGGCGTCGGCTGATGCCTTTATACCCGAAGAACTGCAGCTATGACGTCGGGTGAAGTGCGACACCAGCCGAAGCCAGACCCAGACTTTGGAATCCGGCCGACCGAAGGGCTGCCTGACGACAGGACAACCCATTTGTAAGGACTGCAGATGCATCCTTGAAGGACATCCCTTTCTACCACATCGAACACCGGAGAGTAAACCTTCTGAGAAAGCAATAAGGAGGCTCGTCTCCCCAAGAGAATCAGAGCCAGGCCAGAAGTGGATGGAGCACTGAGGGAGGGAATTTGGCCTGACAAAGGCAGAGCCGATGAAAAAAGTTCCACTTCCTTGTATCCAACACCCAAGCTCCAGCTCTGAGAGCGGCTCGGATCTGACATGCTCCAGGCAGCTGTCAGTGTCAAGGAAGCAGGTACAGTCAGCGCCATCCCGCTGATTAAAGCCATCCTAGGATCCGAATACTCCGAACCTGATGGACGAATCTGAGAAGGAGATAGCTGGAAAAAAGGAAGCGAGGTCCCCCTCCTGAGGGAGAAGGGGCTGGCAAGACCCCCAATCTGGATCTGAGTATGGATGAACTTCATCATTTTATCCATATCGACCTCAGACAAAGACCAGGTGGACCTCGATGAAGCCACGGACTCTGACCTTGTGGGTCGGGGCACCGAGGCCCTAGAAGCTGAGCATGTCTCCTCCGGCACCAGGGAGAACCTCAGAGATCAGAACAGAGGGGAGTCATGGATACTTAATGTTTTGACTGGTGAAGGGAGGCCCAGAGACCTCTTGCGCTTTTCCCTCTACTTCAACTCTCACTCCTTCTCTCTGCCCCTTTTCCACTCTGCTTCCACAGGCTTTTGCACAGAAGATTGAGTACCAGCCTGGGAGGGAGTAGAAGCCAGAAGAGAAGGAGAGGTGGCCACAGCAGCCGCTGTGACCGAAGACAAGGCAAGTCTCAGAAGGGGGAAAAAGGCCTTTCAAGGCCAAATTGGCCTTCCTGTGTTTAATGGCATATAGTGCAGTCTGTGCTCAGATGGGCCAAGCCCAAGCATAAAACACAGTGTAGCCATCTGCAGGGGATAACTTATGGCCACACTTTGTGTATCTTTTGAAAATAGGCTTGTCAGCCATAATGTCAGAAGAAAGAATAGCTAAAAAAGAAAATGTTCTCTTTCTTACTGAGAACACTCACTCACCACACACACACACACACACACACACACACACACACACACACACACACACTTGTGGGGGGGCAAAAAATACACACAACTCTAAGCTAACTACTCTAGGACTATGAAACTCGATGCACCAAGCGAGGGGAGGAGAAAGGGGAACCTACTCTATCACTACCTAAAAATTTTAAAGAAAAAAAGATATATTCTAAAGTTTTTACCCACTGAAAAAGTACAGTTTTGTACCTACCATAAATGTAGATGTCCGATAGATATGCAACTGCAGTCATAACATATGGGTTTGTCCTGCCTCAGGCAGCCCTCGGTCGGCCAGATTCCAAAGTCTGGGTCCGACGTCGATTGATGTCGCAATTCTCTCTGACGTCAGGGCGGCTGGAGTATATAAGCATCAGCCGACGCCATCTTCTTCAGTGTTTCTTGCCCCAGATGCCAGGTGCCCTCCAAGGAAGGCTGTAATCAAATTGGAAGACAAAAATAGGTTTCCAGACAACAAATAAGCAATAAACAGATACACCATAACAGATATCCCCAGCTAAGGTCAACAGGGAGAGGAGTGGACCCAAGGCATAGAGGGGATGGAGGGAGGGAAAACCCGACTGCAGTTGCATATCTATCGGACATCTACATTTATGGTAGGTACAAAACTGTACTATGTCCTTCAAGAATGCAACTGCAGTCATAACATATGGGTTGAATACCAAAGCTTAGCTGGGGGAGGTGGTATGCTCTAAAGGGATGGTGTAGCTATCAGTCCCTGCAGGACTGCCGAAGCAAAGCCTGCTCTGGATCTGGAATATAAAGGGAGGTTGTAGTGCTTGGAAAATGTATGCATGGAGCTCCATGTAGCAGCTTCTAGAATGTCTTTTGTAGGCACCCCTCTTAAAAAGGCTGTAGAGGTGGCTGTAGCTCTGGTGGAGTGTGGTCTGACATTGGCTGGCACACTCTTTCCATGGAAGGAATAACAGAATCTGATGCAATGTCCAATCCATTTTGAAATTGTCTGTTTAGAAATTGCTTTTCCTTGTACTGCAGGGGCGTAAGCTACAAAAAGCTGGTCAGACTTCCTACTGGTCTTGTTTCTGTCTAGGTAGTAGCGAAGTTGTCTGTGTATGTCCAAGGTATGCAACAGTCTTTCCCCTTTGTTCTCAGGATTAGGAAAGAAAGTAGGCAGGTGAATTGCTTGATTTAAAGCAACCCTAGATAGCACTTTTGGCAGAAAGGTAGGGTTGGTTCGTAAGGCGACCCTGTCTCTGTGAAAGGTTATCAACGGTGGTATTGCCATTAAGGCCTGTAATTCCGAAACCCTTCTTGCTGAGGTAATGGCCAACAGGAAAGCTGTTTTCCAGGAAAGAAATTGTAAATCCACAGAAGCTTCTGGCTCGAAGGGAGGTAAAGTCAATTTTTCTAGGACAAAATTGAGGTCCCAAGCTGGTACTGGTGCCTTTCTTTGGGGCTTTATATTCTTGATTCCTCTAAGAAATTGCCTTAGCAAAGGATGTGAAAACACAGGTGGGTCAGTGTTGTATCTAGCTGAGATAGCTGAAGCATGAATTTTTATGGAAAAGAATGAAAGTCCTTTATGCAGCATATCTGCCAAGTATTCCAGGATGAGAGGAATGCTCAAAAATGAGGCATCATGACCCTTGTTGGTATTCCAAATGCTGAATCTCTTCCATTTGGCTGAGTAAACTTTTCTGGTGGATGGTCTGCGGGCTTCTGTTAGTATCCGCTGAACTTCTTTGGAGAGGGGTAAATCAAGGTTATTTATGGGATTTCCCAAGCTGTTAGCTGTAGCGTCTGGATGTTGGGATGAACTGTCCTGAAGTTGTGTTGAGTTAAAAGTTGGGGCCATTGTGGAAGGGCCCACGTTTTGTTGTGACATATGCTCCGTAGTAGTGGGTACCAGTGTTGTCTTGGCCAGTCTGGAGCTATTAGGGTCCCCTTCGGCTTGTCTGCTTTGATCTTTAATAACACTGTGGTCATCAGTGGCAGAGGTGGAAATGCATAAATTATCAGGGTGCTCCAGTTGAATGAGAGGGCATCTATTTTCCATGCTTGTGGATGATATGTCCTTGAGCAGAACTTTTGTAAGTGATGATTGAGGTGGGAGGCAAATAGGTCTACGTCCGGCCTGCCCCATGTCGAGGTGAGTCGTAGGAAGATGTCTGGATGTAGCCTCCATTCGTGGGGGTCTAGGAAATTCCTGCTTAGACTGTCCGCCAGAACATTGTCTTTGCCTGGAACAAACTGGGATTGTAACTGTATGTTTAGGCCCAGTGATTTTTCCCAAAGATTCATTGTCAGTCTGCAAAGGGGGTAAGAATGAGTGGCCCCCTGCTTGTTTATGTACCACATCATTGTGGTGTTGTCTGTCCATATTAATTGTTGGCCTTGTTGAAGTTGTTGCCCAAAGGCCTCGATGGCATGCACTACTGCTAACATTTCTTTTTGATTGATATGCAGATGTGTTTCCTTTGGAGACCATTGTCCTTGAATACATCTGCCCTCCATGTGCGCCCCCCCATCCAAGGTCTGAGGCGTCTGTGGTCATGGTCTGTGTTATCTGAGGTTTTTTGAATGACATACCTATGTTTGACTGGCTTGCTGAGGCCCACCATAGAAATTCCTTTTGAAGACATGGAATGAGTGGGATATTTGCTTCTAGGTTGTTGCTGTGTTGAGACCATAAGCTTTTTAAGTACCATTGAAGCTTTCTCATGTGTAGTCTTGCTAGTGGAACCAGGAGAATGCAGGATGCCATGTAACCCAGGGCCTGTAGGAAACTCCTTGCAGTCATCTGGGTGAGCTTTGCTAAACTTCTGAAGTAATGGGTTAACTTCTTTTGCTTGTCTTCTGTCAGGTAAGCCATTTGAGGGGCTGTGTCTAGTTTGGCTCCTAAGAAGGTTATTTGCTGGGATGGCTGAAGTCTTGACTTTTGAAAGTTGACTGTGTATCCCAGAGCCTGTAGCAAGTGTATGACATAATTCAAGTTTTTTGTCAAGGTTAGTTTGTTGTCCGCTTGTATGAGGCAATCGTCCAGGTACGGGTAGATTTGAATCCCCTGGAACCTGCAATGAGCAATTACTGATGCCAGGCATTTCGTGAATACTCTGGGCGCAGTAGATAAGCCAAATGGCAATGCTGAGAATTGATAATGCTTTGGCCCTGCAAGAAATCTGAGGTATCTTCTGCAGCTGTGTCTGATAGGGACATGCAGGTATGCCTCCTTGAGGTCCAGAGTAATCAGCCAAGACCCCTTGCCCAGTATGGGAAGGAGTTGCTGTAGAGTCAGCATTTTGAACTTTGGTACAATGAGGAAAGTGTTTAAAGCGGACAAGTCCAGTATTGGTCTCCATTGACTTTCTTTTCTTGGAACAAGGAACAGTCTTGAATAAAACCCCTGACCTTGTTCTTGTTGTGGAACTTTTTCTATTGCTTTGATCTGTGCAAGCAGAGAAATTTGTTTTATAGCCTCTGCCCTCTGATTTTGTGGAAGGTTTGGCATGCCTTGTTTTCTTGGCAAGGTATGAAAATGGAACCTGTAACCGTGGTCTATAATGTCCAAAATCCATTTGTCTGTTGTCAGTTTGTGCCAATTTTTTGAAAACAGAGATAACTTTCCACCCAAAGGAGCCTCTGTTTGCTCCTTGGTTAGCGGAACTAGAGGAAAGTCATTGAGATTGTCCCTGCGGGGCAGGAGAAACCCCTGTGTCACTTCTTTGGTTTGTTGGTTGCCATTGTCGTCCCCTGTAGGATCCTCTGTATTGTCCTCTTCCTCGGCCACGCCTGTTTTTGCCCCTTTGTGATCTTTCAGGATTAGGAAAGGACCAGTTTTTAGAAGGCCAGTTCCTGCTGAATCTGGGCGGCTGAACCTGAAGGAAATCTTTTACTGTCTGAACTGACTTGGCTTTTTCCTCAATGGACTTTAACACATCTTTAGCATTAGCACCAAAAGCTTGTTCTTTTCCAAGGGTGCGTCAAGAAGTTTTGCCTTAACATGATCTGGTAAGGGTTGTTCTTTCAACCATGCATGTCTACGAATGACCGCCCCTGTCATAGCTGCCCTACATGAAGCCTCCAATGCATCATATCCACACTGTAGAAAGTGATTGCTAACCTGTTGAGCATTATGCACAGTCTCCTGCAAAGACTTCCTATCTAAGGGTTCAGGGGAGGCCAATGTTTTCTGTAAATCATCTAACAGGAAATCCTGATATTGAAACATGTGAGAGAGACAATTGAGAGCTCTCATAGATAAAGTAGTGGAGGTGTAAACCTTCTTCCCCCATCTCTCTAAGGACCTTGCTTCCCTGTTAGAAGGCAAAGGATTTTTGGAGGTGGTAGCTGAAACCCCTTTAGGCCCCTGGGAAATTGTTTCTAAATCAACAGCATGGGCCTTAAAGAAATGGGAATGGGTTTTTGGAACCCTATAGTATCTGTCAGGCTTGGCAGGAGCAGGAGGAAGAGTATCAGGGGTGACACTGGAGTCAGAATACAAATCATCCAAAACATCAAGCACAGGAGGTATAGCTAAGGGTCTGTGCTGAGGCTTTTTAAGGAAGGTTCGAAGGCACTTTCTGGAATCAGAATATTCCTGGCCTTGCCACTTGAAATGCTCCCTCATGGAATGCAGAACTTCCCCAAAAGAAATATCCTCAAGAGGGGAGGCTGAGGGAATTGAGTCCTCCGCATCTGAATCCTCATAGGTCTGGAAGGGCTCTTCCTGGCTTTCAGAGCGAACAGAGTCCTCAGAATCTTCATCTGAAGGAAGAGGGTCAGAGGGTTCAGCCCTGGGCCTTTTGTCAGGAGGAGCCTGGGATCCTCTCTCAGGATGGGCCTGGGAACCTCTGATCAGGGAAATTAAATCTGCTGCCATAGACATGATTTGAGTTTCAGGAGTAGGCTGAGGTAAGGTTTTAGCAGAAAGATGCTTGGACTTGCTGGCTGCCTTAGCACGTGTGTAGGCCTTGATGGACATGGACATGGGAGGCCTAGCTGCTCCACGTGCAGGAGTGACCTTATCAACAGCAATGGTCTCGGGCATTTCCTTGGTTTTGGTATCCGGAGGAAAATCAATAACTGGCGGAGTGGCCTCCGGTATCGGAGGTATCGGTAATGCGGTGTCTTCGGTTCGGAGCTGTGGAATAACCGGCTCAGAGGGAACCGGGGCACTCGCGGTTAGTTTTGTCGTGGTGTCGGTGGAAGACGCGGGCCGAGGATGTCGGTCCCGGTCTTTTTGTTTCTTAGGAGTCTGCGTTGTCGGTTGTTCCAACGGCATTGTATAATGAAATTTGTCGCCGAAGTCTTCTGCGAACTCCGCCCGGCGCCTGAGAGTGCGCTTATTGAAGCGAGCACAGGCGACACAGGCCGAGAAGTCGTGGTCTGGGCCAAGGCAGGGGAGGCAGTAAGAGTGGAAATCCTTATGAGGTATTTGTTTACCACAAGACAAACAATTATTTACTTTTTCAGTAATTTCTGACATCGGCTGAGGCAAGAAAAGGTCCCCAACGGGGGTACTTAGATTTTTTGATGACTTCGGTTTCGAAGAATACAGGAGCTGACTGACCGGCACTTGCGAACTGCTTCTGCTTCGGGCACCGTGCGGCAAGAAAGACTGAAGATGTCGTCGGCTGATGCTTATATACTCCAGCCGCCCTGATGTCGGAGAGAAATGCGACATCAGCAGACGTCGGACCCAGACTTTGGAATCCGGCCGACCGAGGGCTGCCTGAGGCAGGACAACCCATATGTTATGACGGCAGTTGCATTCTTGAAGGACATCCTGGAGCCCTAGAGAGCACGATGCATAAATTATTCGCAGCAAACTAAATCTGGGGATTGGAAGGTAGTGGAGGTGTATTATGGGTAAGGGGAAAAGCTTGGAGCTCTGAGCAGACGCTAGTAAAGTTTCCAGCTCGTGTCAGATACGAATCTGGTATCCCACAGGTTGAAGACCAAATGAAGTAAACTACTTCAGATTGGTTGTCTGGTCTTTAACTATCTGGAATGCGGTCGTCTGAAGAAACGTGATGCAGAAGTGGAAATTGCAAACGAGCGTCCGATGAGCACTGTGGCAGAAAGATTCTGATGAGGGTATGTGCAAACATCACTTTAATACCCAATGTCGGTTTATGGTCCTGGTAATGGACTAAGACTTTGGTATACTGGCCAGACTGTGGCGCTGCAAGCAGCAACTCCCCACTGTTATGAATATTGCAACATCAGAATAAAAGGACATCACATATGATCCTGAAGTAGGTCACACAAGTATCTGAAGAACAGAGAGGTATCAACCTCAAGAGACCCTCTTTTCCCGTTTAGGCATCACTATGAAAATCTAATCAATTTGTAAATATATATTTCTGCAAGCAGGTTTTCTGACCTCCTTTAACACTTGCTGCACATCGTCAACAAAAAGTGCCTAAAAGCAGTAAAGTTTAAATCATCCAGGCTGTCAGTTGAAGTTGCTCCAAACTGGGGTGCACCAGATGCCCCTGAGACTGTGTGACCAAATCCAGAGTGTGAGCAATTCTATGTTAATTGCCTTTGGCCAATACCATTAGAAGGGAGAACCAAGGCTATAATCAATCTCCATTTTCTACATGGGGTCACGGTGTCGTGTCA
Source organism: Protopterus annectens (assembly GCF_019279795.1). Taxonomy (NCBI): domain Eukaryota; kingdom Metazoa; phylum Chordata; order Ceratodontiformes; family Protopteridae; genus Protopterus; species Protopterus annectens. The sequence goes on from NC_056746.1 coordinate 533,148,447, forward strand.
GCTCTCATCTCTCTCTATTTAGTGCTACTCTCCTGCCTTCTTCGACACTCATTCCCAACTGTCGCAGGCCCTCTCTCACACAATCCATTCACCTTTTGCTGGATGCCCTCGATTCTATTTGTCTTCCTCCTGTCTGTCCCAAATCTTCTTCACCAGATTGTCTTTTGTTTTCCTGCATAAGTGCCCAAATCATGGTAATCTGTTCTCTTTGACCTTTTCTGCAACTGGAGCTACTTTGGCTTCTGCTTTTATGTCCTCATTTTCTTGAACTGTCCCACAGTGCGCATACTACCAACAGTCACAGACAATTCACCGTGATCATTTCTAGCTTCAACTGCTCTGCGTTTTCTGGCCAGATTTCTGTACCATGCAGTAGTACTGGAAGCACTACTGCTTTGTTCACCTTCCTTTTCAGATTCTTTGGCATTCTTCTGTCATATACTACAGGTGATGCACTATGCCAGTTGGCTGTGGCCCCTCTGATTCTACCTTTGAACTCCTCATTGAGACTTCCTTTCTTCACCACTACCCCCTCTCAGATACCTGAAGCTGTCAGCCTGTTCCACTATTTTTTCTTCTACATCAGTTCTCAGCTTCTTTTGAACTCCACCATTTGATGCCATTACAACTGTCTTGTCTGTACTCAGTTTCATACCACGTGCCTTCAGTTTTGCATTCCATTCACCTATCCTTTTCTAAAATTCTTGCTCAGATTCTACCTGTAAGGCCACATCGTCTGCATACAGCAACTTTGCTGACCTGTCCCTTCCAACTTGTTTGCTAATGTAGTCCATCAGTATGAATAGCAGTGGGCTAAAAGATGGACCCTGGTGCACATCCACTCCCACTGGGAACTCCTCCAAGTTTGAACACTGTTCGTGCTTGAGTCATTGGGTCCTTGTACATAGCCTGCACTAATTCTACCAATGTTTCTGGGACTTCGAACCACCACAAGACTGCCAAAATCAGCTTCCTTGGAAATTGTCATATGCTTTCTCCAAGAAGATGAATACCCAGTTGGACTCTTTCATCATCTCTTGCTTCTACTCAATTATCCACATCACTGCAAACACTGGGTCAGTTGTGCTACATCCCCGATCTGACTCTAAACTGCTCATCTCCCATCTTACTTTCTACTACTCTGCATATTAATTTATCAATCACTCTCTAGAGGTCTTTCAAGCAACGTGACAGGAGTTTAATACCTTTGTATGGCCCACAGTTGTGAATGTCCCATTTGGTCTTAAAAAAGTGGCACTACTATGCTTACTTTCCAGTCATCTGAGATGTACCTTTCTCTGCACACTGCTACGAGTAACCTCAGGAGCCATTTCTCCCCTAGCTCACCCATCTTTATCATATCTGCTGTGACCTCATCTGAGCCTGCTGCTTTCCCCGACTTCATTTTCTTTAGTGCTGTTCTTACTTCTGTGGCTGGCTCCTCCTCTTCTCTCATCGTAGGTTGTATCTGGGGCAGTACAGCCTCTATTGGGTTTTCTTCATTCAGAAGCCACTGACGTACTCTTTCCATCTGCATTTGATGCCCTGTGGACTGGTGAGCAGGCTGTTGCAGTCATCCCTTAAGAAGAGTGTCTGACTATCTTCTTTATCTTTCTGTCTTTGCCTTACAACCTGATGGACTTTCTTTGTGCCACCTACTGACTTACCTTCCAGAAGCTGCTAGAGTGCCTCTGATATTCTTTACTATGTGCATTCAAATCACCTATTATAGACACCAATTCATGTTGTCTTGCTTTATCTAGTATGTCTTGCAACTGGTGTCTGAATACACTCTCTTCTTCACTATCACAACCCTACTGTAGAGCATAGGATGAGATTATGAATACTGCCCAATCATTAGGCTGGAGTCTTATTGCCATGAGTCTGTCACCAATTATGATGACATCCCACGCTATCTTATGAAGCCTCTCCCGCACCACAATTCCCAAACCATTTATAACTTGTTCTTCCTCCTGAATAGTAGAGTATGAATCGCAAGCAAAGTGGCTTTGCTGCACTGCCCTTCAATCTAGTCTCCTGGACATACAGGATCATCATCTCCTTTTGGCCTATCCCAGTTAGGGGTCACCACAGTGGAACAATGCTGTGCAGAAAGATTGGCAGTGAAGTTTTACGGTGTAAAGCTGACAGCCCAGTGCCCAACCTTCCACAGAAACACACACGCACACTCACACTCACACCTAAGGCCAATTTAGTGTGTCCAATCCACCTACAGCATGTCTTTGGGATGTAGGACGACACCGGAGCACCCGAAGGAAACCCATGCGACCACAGGGTGGACATGTAGACTCCACACAGAAGGCACCCCCAGCTGAGAATCAAACCGGATAACCTCTTGCTGTGAGGTGGACACGCTAACCGCTGCACCACCGCGGCAGGATATCTAGCCTGTTTACCATCATGTCATCATTTCCAAGCCTCTTCCTTTCAGTGAACCTACGAGTGCAGCAACTCTTAATTCAGGTTTGTCAGGTTGGTGGGATTTATATCCAGCTTTCATTCAGCACAGCTATCTCAGGTAACCCAAGCTGGGCAACTGGACACCAGCCAGTCAGTGGCTTACTGATCCAGGGCTTATGGTGGGCACACACTGACCAAAAGAGGCACATACACCCCTTCCACTATTAGTATGGGGTATCTGGTGTAGGTGGAGTATGTCAGGTCCTCAGCCCACTTATCACTGGCAAATACCCGTGCCCTTCTGGTGACATTAGTCAACATAACTGAATCACCTAGAGCCATATTTTACACCCTTGCTTGGCCCACCCCTGCCATGGCATGCAGTCTGATCAGTATTCTCCTATATGAAGATACTGCGCACCACAGTAGATGCTCATAGCAGTTGGTTTATACAACTCTTCCCCCATAGGGCATCATATAGAGTATATACTGCTGCCCAAAGCTCCATTCTTTTTGGTGAGTTTGAGATGGAAGCATTCAGCATGTTTTTCTAAGGTGAGAAGAAATCCACAAGACACGGGAGAAAATCCAAACAGGCATTGGGCAGAGGTTAGGATTGAATCATGTACCTTTTGCACAAAGGCAAATACCTTAATCATCATGCCAACTGGTCTCTCTCGGGTCTTGGGCCAATAGAGGGTCACCAGAATGAACTTTGGCATTTCTTTCCAGTGATTCACAAGGTACAGCTGAAGATTCAGAAAGGGGTGGGGGGGGGGGGATGCATACAGGAATATTCCCCTCAAAGGGAACAAGAATGAGTTTGTCCTCCAAGCATGGCTGTAAGGATTCTTGGAAGAGAATTTCTCCAGCTGTTTTCAAAGGAGGCAAACAGATCTATTTTGAGGCATCCCCCACATTTGGACTAGATTCTGAGCCACCACTGCCTTGAGCTGCCACTCGTGTGGGTCTGCCTAGGATCTGTTTATTTTGTCTGCCACAGCGTTTTATTTTTTTAATTTCTCCAAATCATTTGGGTTTCTAATAGCATGACAGGAATGGACTCCATTCCTAACTCAAACTACAATTAAAGTTCATGAAATTAGTATTGTTTCACTCTGATGTCAGCCAAAAGTGCTCTTTGCAGCACCCACAATGTGCCCAGTAATGACTCCTAATTGTAATTTGTACAGAGTTGCATGTATTAGTAGTATATCTAAATATGACTGTAGACTCTCTTTATAAGACCCCTGTTGCTCCTACTACTATTGGACCTATCTGGGCATCTTTCTTCCACACTGCTCTAGTTTCTGCTTGCAAATCCCGATATTTTATGACACTGAGTCTCCCTGTGCACAAGACACTGTAGTCACTGGGTGTGGCAATTTCAACGATCAATGTTACTTTTGTCTTTTTTTCTTGGACCACTACATCTGGTTTTCTAGCATCTACTTTTTGGACTGTTGGCAACTGATGATCCCATGTGATGTAAACATCATTTTCTATGATGTTTTGTGGCTCATGTTGCCAGTGTTTTTCAGCCACTTCACTACCATAATGTTTGCACAATCCCCAGTGCAGCAGTCTCGCCACATTATTATGCCTTTCAATATACAGTCCTTCTGCCATTAGTATCTCGCAACCAGCAACGAGGTGTGCAAGTGTTTCCAATTCTGTTTTGCAAAACCTATATTTGTCCGTTTCTACCACATGTTTAATAGACTTTGTAAACCACTATGTACGTAAGCCCACTGCCTTGGGCTGCCAATATTAACCTTTCATCTCTTGGTTTAAATTCACCTCTCCCCTTAACCATTCCTGCGTTTGTTCCTGATCAACATGATGTTCTTCCAGAAGTTTTCTATACTTGTAACTATATTTATGCTTTTTCCACATTTCTTGCCTTCTCATCTGGTTCTTCACCTTTTATTCTTTTTTTTTTTGGCACATTCAGTTGCTGCCGGACTTTTATCTACTTCTGGTTTGATTTCCATTCCTGCTTCACGCAGACATGCTTCTGCTACATTAAGCAGATAAGTCATCTTAGATTTATTCTCTTCATGTTTCAAAACTTTCACTACATTTGGGTCTAGTGAGGTCAGCAGATACGTGTGGAGTCCCACGATTGTAGATCTATATATGTAATCAATTTCAAGGGGCCCATCCCTCCTTTGGAACAGGGAATATATAAACCTTGGTATACACTGATTTTTAAAAATCATTTGGTGAGCATGAAGCATCCTTCTTGTTTTCCTATCTAATCTATCCAGCACCTTTTGGGGCCAATCATTCCAAAACTGTAGATTAGGACAGGAAGAGCAAATTGATTTATAGCTCAGATTTTGTTCCTAGATGTCAATGCTGTTTTCAGGATTAATTTAAGTTTTCTGAGGTACTCCTTACCAAGTTTTATTCGCATTTGTTCATGTTTTATTGTTGATCCTTCATCAGTTCCCAAATATTTATACACTCCTTCTTGCTCAAGCTCTTTTACATCACGTTCTTGCCCCACACTGATGTTTTCCTGATGCTGCAGTTTTCCTGCTTTAAAGGTTACTTTTGCACATTTCTGAAAATCAACACATTCTTATATCTGAAAAAGTTTTGACAACTTGCAGTTCTTCATCTGATGAGCTATACAGTTGCAAACTGTCGACAGAGAGAAGATGAAACGTCTTTGTTGTTTTCTAGGAGCCAAATTCTAGCCATGACCTAAGCTGTTAAGTAGATTGCTTAATGGTTTAAGGGCAAGGCAGAATAGCAGTGGTGACAGAGTCACCCTGGAATACCCACCTTTGAATTTTAATCCCTGGAATAATAAACTGTCCTTTATCACGGCTTAATTGCAAAGTGGTCTGCCACTGTTTCATGGTCACTGTAATGTAATTGATCAGTGTAGGATATCTCTCATACATTTTTAGGCATTCTTTTATCCATGAATGTGGGATACTATCAAATGCTTTTTTATACTCAATCCATGTCATAACTTAGATTCTTTCTCTTTTTACAGTTGTCTACTATGACTAACAGCAAATTATCCTTGGTTTCATATGATTTTCTTTTATTGCCCTTTTGTTCTACTGCCATAATTGAGTTTTCTTCTAAATGACTATAAACTCTGTCGGCATCAATTCCAGTGTATAGTTTATACCTTGTTGGAAGACAAGTTGTTGGTCTATAATTCTTGGGTAGCTTGCAGGTTCACTCTTAAGTAGGAGCATTGTTTTTCCTGTTACAGGTTGGCGCCTGTTAGGGGCTCGCATATAAATTAATTCTTACTCATGGCTAAAGCTTCGTCCAAAGATGTTAATACTTTTAACCAGAAGTTAGGTACTGCATCTAGGCCTGGGGCTTCCAATTCGAGGCTTTTCTTAACTTTATTTCAATCTCTCTGGCTGTTACTTCATCCCATTTCATATCCTTTACCTTTAAACATCTTATACTTTCTTTTTTTACTTCTATCCAATTAGCATCCTTGTTATGTTCCACAGGATCTTCATAGACACCTCTCCAAATTGCATCTATTTCTTCTTTTTTGATGATCTTTCAATTCCTTTTACCTTATTTCCCAATTCTCTATAAAACTTTTTTGGGTCATCAATAAATTACTTATTTTGTACTTTTCCTTTACATTTATCTATGTATCTTCTAAGTTTTTTACGCCTATGCTGAGATTTTTAGTTTATTTGTGATAGTGAATGATAGTTCCCGATCTGTTCTAATACTGTGCCTTGCTGTTATCACATCTGAGTATTTTGTTGATCTGTTCCCTCTTCTATACTCTGACACTTCTTGTCTCAGTTGCTTTACAGTTTTTCTCTGTTCAATACTTCCATGATGGTACTTGATTTCACCCCTTTCTCTCCTTCACTACCATTTGTTCTTGTAGTAAAACTATCAGTTATTAATTTACCTGCACAGTAATATATCCTGTTTACTTCTGTTATATCGCATGAATCCCTATGGACAGTCCTAATTACTGTGTTGATTTGTTTTATCAAACAACTTTTTGGGTTTTACTGACCTTCTGCGGTCTATTTCTTTCATTGATCTTAATATGTCTATCGCTATTAAGTCAAGCAACTCTTCTCCTAGCTCGGTTTCTTCTAGACTGAGGGCACATTTTTTGTTTTTCATTCCCAGTGGGCATTCTACAGAAAGTTCTAGTGCATCTTCCTGTGGCACATTCTCTTCAATTTCATTCTGTGCCATCCGTTGCTGACCTAGCACTCCTCAACATTAACTGCATCAGAGTTTCCAGTTTCTTCCCTTACTGTCCAGCTTCAAGTGGATGCTTATACTGGTTTTCTGTGGAAGGCTCCAAAATATCTTCCTATGGCACCTGACCAATTGTTTCCCATTCCACTGGTTTCCTCTTAATTTGGAATTCCATTGTTCTGTCCTATTGTGGTGCTTTCTGAATTAATGACCTCAGTTTCTATTTCTTTAAGTTCACCATTACTGATCTCCTTTTCTTCTTTTGCTCGGTCTTAGTTTTTGTATTGTAAAGTTTTCCATGTCTGGATTCCTTTGCCTGTATTTCTCTTCAATATCTTTGGTGCTGCTCTTTTTGTATTTATTATTTTTGCTTTCTCCTTTGCATGGATATTACACCATATTAAATCTCTTTCTTTCCCATGCCCATATTTCTTCTTCAGATGACTCCTGATCTAGGTGCAGGGTCCACCAATTTTGAACACATCACTGAATTTTCCTCATGTGGCGATGGATGGGTCAGTGGTATCATGAGAATCATGGATGCCATTGGTCATAGAATTTTTAGGAAATCTCTTGCTGAGGGGATGCTTTTCCTGGAGAATTCCTGAAAGACTGTCTTCTGGAAGAAGAGCCATTCTTCTTTCAGTGTCAGTTAGGCACTCCAGAAAGAAGAGTCTTTGCAAAGGTATTAAACATGACTTCCAGAGGTTCAACTTGAACTCTAGCTGGGAGAGTAAGATTGAGACCCTTTCTAATGATGCCAAACAAATGGATGCAAACTCTGCAGAGATCGGCAAGTCATCCAAATACGGAAAAATGTGAATGTAGGGCAATGCAAAGTACTGCTAGTGTGAACAAAAAAACAATCTCTGGTAACACCTGAAGTGATGAGCAATGAGGATATGATAATGTATATCCGTCAAGTCCAAGGTCACCATGAAGCAGTGGTGGCAGAAGAGAAAGCATGGACCTTGACAAAAGTATCCAATCTCCATGACTACTACAGTCCAGCATTTGCTGGAGCACAGGAGAGAAGAATTTCTGATCTGACAGGTAAGGAGAACCCTCTCCTTCCCCCACCCCCGAACAGAGATGATGATCCTTACACTGCCACCTATAATCTCAGTCGATGCTGAGTACCCATTTATCAAAAATTAATGACAGCCAGGCCTCCTTCTTGAGAGCTAACTTTCAAGATGGTGTATCTGGAGGGGAACTTGGAAATAATGGAAACAGAGCCTCAAGCATGGTCATAGATCAGGAGGAGGGTCATCTTTTCTAGGAAAAAACCCTCTTGTTAGGTTTGGCAGAGTTCTTATCCTACCATTTTCCTTTGGTGCCTGTTTTTTGTTTACCTGGGACTTCTGTTCGGCCACCAAAAACGATCCTGCTTATTGGGGGAAAACGTAGAGAAATGGAACATTTTATACACTTTTTTGCATCACTTTACCTCTGTCATCCCAGTGTTTTAGGATCTGATTAGCTGCTGTGCCAAACACATACTCAGAATCAAGAGGAGCATTTATACTCTCATTTTTTAGCTCATCAGAAAAACGTTGGCTATGTAACCAGGCATAACTTCTTACCACCAACAATGTTACTGTATTTCTAGATACAGTGTCAGCCCCCTCCAAGACGCTCTATTTAGACTCTTGAGAAACACTGGAAACAACCTATTTCATACAGTCTTTCTGGTCAGCAGTTTACAATGCAGAGAACCTGTATAAACTATACATACATCCCAACACAAACTTCCACATAAAATACTAGTAATCACTACCACGCTGGGCTGTACCATCTTTCCCTGAGATTCTAGTCACTTATCTAGTTTATCTTGAGGGAAGGGGTTAGAAGACATGATTTTTTTTTTTTAGTGGCAAAGGTCACTGGGGGACACAGAAGCAGGGTCCACAGAAGAGAAGGCTTGGAGGCCAGGCATGACAGTACACCCTGAATGTCTTGATCACTTTTTTTTTTTTTTTAGGAAGAGGCCTATTCAGTAGAGAACTGCAAGCTTTCTTAAATACATCGTCCAACGTGGGAACCAGAGGAGGAAAATTTGTCACATCTGGTACCTTAGCCTCCAAAAGATAATATACCCTGCTGATCTCAGGGGTAGCTAATTAATACTCCCAGATTAATACAGCCCTAAAAATCTTGTTAGCATTTGGGAGAAAAAAACATCTTTTTGGGTTTCTGAACCTATTCTTCCTCGAAGGAAACTGGTCAGACTCAGACACCTCCACACCCCCAAATTCTGGATCCCCTTCAAAATCAGGATATCGGGGTACGTTAATACAGGTAGGAGTGTGGGCATTACTCATAATATGGGTTTGTACCCCATAAATCAATGGCATTAATGGATCTAGCTATTGCCACCACCTCAGGTGAAAAAACAGTCAGAGATTGTTGCCCTGTAATGTGGTGGGTCTTCTGTCTCTCTGCATCCACTGCACAAGTGGGAGAATCCCCAGGCTAGATGCATTAACAATGGCAATATATTCTGTACCCTACACCTAAAGAGATTGCTTGGTTCAAGTAAGGGAGAACTAATGCTACAGTCCCGGAGGAGGTGTCTGACCCTCATATTAAACACACATGTGGTTCTACCACCACACTAGCGAATCTGGAGTCAACAGGAAGGTAGTCCCATAACCTGCCTATCACTACTATGGAGTCAAGCTGCAAGCTGAGGGATATTCACAGTTTTTTTTTTTTTTTTTTTTAAAGGTGCACAAGGGGTAGATGGAGGAGGAGGGAGAGAACCCATATCAGAGTCCATCAAGTCAGGGGGAAAAAAAAAAAAAAACAGCCTCAGTAATATCAAATAACGGATGCAGAGTCAGCCAGTAAAAAATAAACAATTTCTACTATCCTGCCTCTGTATAGCAATCTGAGGTCTGTTTCTGCAGTGGGTACTTTTCTGAACAATACACTGAATAAAATGACAGTAGTTTCAGTAACAGACTTCAAAGCACAAAATACATGCACAAATGTCCCCCAATTTATTGATTTTTACAAAACGGTCCAAGTGAATAGATACAGCTTTAAAAAAGTAGACTAGAAATAAAGCATAAACATATGAAAAATTAATGTCAGAAATGTTTAACATACAAAATGTTGCTAAAATTGCAATTGAAATGAAAAAAAAAATCATTTAAAATGATGAAATCCTGATCACCTTAAATAATCATAACCCCAAAGAAAAAAACTGCAAAACCAGCAAGTTTTACTTCAAAATTTACAAGTGAAGTTTTTAATCAAATTTAAACAGGCATGATTAACTGGTGGCTCTGGAAGCATGAGGTAAATCAGAGGAACTAAGGTAACAGCTTTTGTACAAAAACCTCACCTAAACATTTATTCTATTCCCAGCCTAAAAAAAAAAAAAAAAAAAAAAAAAGGCAAAATGCATCGGTCTTTGTGTAGGACATGCAACATAATCATCTTGATCTTCTCACTAAACTGTATCAAAATTCATACTTATGTCAACTTCTTCCAGTAGACTCCAATGACGCTTTCATAACTTTAACTTATAGTATATATATTTTATAAATGAAGTTCATTTTATATGGGTTTCTTTTCATTGTTTTACACAACTGTTTCGTTATTTTTATTTACTTTTTAGCTGCTACTCTGCATACATATGTTTGGTAATTAGTGCAGTGGATTAAGTCTCTTTAGTTATTAATGAACTACTCTGGGTAGTCAATGGTGAAGGGTTTGATCCTTTCTAACTCCACCTACCTACTGAAAGAGACTGAGCAAATCACTTGGTCAGTGCTTCTGGGTTGCACTAAGAAGAAACTAGCGTCCATTGGATTTTTTTCACTAACAGATTTTTAAAAAATCCACACACTTAGATTTATCATTCTGGGCTGAGGATGAAATTGGTCAGTTGTGATCAGTGCTCTATTCCAGTTGAATTAAAGTAAAATTAAATAAAATATTTTCATTACTCTTTTGATTGCTTGTAGAAGCAACCTCAGCACTAGTTATTTTAGGCTCTAGAAATCATATCGATATAACCTACTCTTAACAGCCATTTTCTTATAATCACAGGCAACCCAACACGTTTATTTTTACGCATTGCAACTGTTCCTGTTCATCATCTGTCCACTGAATTCTACTGTTTTGAAATTCCTTTATATGCCCTTAAACTCCATAGATATACTTTGTCATTTCCATGCATTTCCCTGACTTTAGACAGTTATTACTACCATAAGATTTATTGTCGCACTGTAATAGCAGAACAATGGTTCAAAAAATAATTTAGCATTGTTACTTTTCTTTACACATTTCTCTGAAAAAAACAACCTTTAACCAAACAGGAGGTGGGGACCTTCAGAACCCAGCCTGACAGCCCACACAAGGTTTAAGAATCTGGAAAACTGGAGCTGAATAATCTGATATTACTGCTGGAAGTATGCCCAGCTGTTGTGTGTGTCCTTGTGTCATACATATTTGATCTATCCTTGACTATGTATTACATTCAGAAAAGGCAGTACACTCTGGACTGGGTTTGAACCAACTCTGCTACAACAAGCAGACCAAAGACTTTTACATATGCCTTTAAGAACCTTCCCTCTCTAGCTATCATACAGGCTGGGGCCAATACCTACCATCTATTCTATGTTCTAGCCACCACCCATACGCATCATGCCTTGATGGAAAACTACCATTTTTACCAATCATCTTCCTTAATTCCTTCTGCTCCGTTTTGGGAGAAACATCGTTCCCTGCTGTTATTCCTTTGAGCGACCCCCCCCCCCCCAAGTTGTATTTTCTTGATTCCTGTTGTCATTAAGGTAAATTCCCCCCACCCCATCTCTCAGCCTCAAATCATTGAAAACAAATCCAATTAATAAACGTTTCAAAGAAGGTTATGCTCCTCTGTTTAAGAAAACTTTACTGGGCCTGTTAACCCATTAAGAATTTAGCAAAGGCAGGCAAAGCCAGCAGCCAGTGTCGCAAATCTGCCCCTGCAAGTCAATAGTGTGATCACTGGGTGTGACTGCCAATATGTCCTTACAACAAGAAGCACAAATGGTAGTTAAGCAACTGTGGTTGAGATTGCAGCTACTTTAATGATTTGCTTGCAGCGTGTGTGTGTGTGTGTGTGTGTGTGTGTGCGCGTGTGTGTAACTGCAGCAAGGAGGTATTACTGCTCTTTGCTATAATTTCTGACAGTGCAACACTCTCTTCTGAAGGAATACACTAGCTTTTCAATTGGTGGAGAAATCGTTTTTACTCCTCAATGAAGAAGCATCAAATGGGAGATTTACCATGGAGCCAACTGACCTAGCCATGGCTCTGTAGTCCACTGACATTCCAGCAGACAAGTCACAAGTTAATCCCCAAAAGTATTTATAACAATGCATTTTATTTTTGCATTAACACTATCTTTTCAAATGTTCTTGTATAATTTGTTTCTTGCCAATTTTTTGTATAAACTTTCTTTTTTATGATTACTTTATGTTCATTGGAGCTTGTCTCCACTGAAAACAGGCCACAAGCCCAGCTGGACCAACCCGGTTAACAAATGTCACTACATAAATAAATAATACATAAAGAAATCTTCATCATATCCATTTTACTGTAGCCATCATTTTCACAAGCTACAATTTTGCTTATTTTCCATCTTCTTCTGTTTGTTAATTGCATTTATTTGCTCTTAGATTTGCACATTTAGAAAAACATCATAAAAGAGAAGACCATACATAGTAAAACCTTGTGCGCGTCTACACTCTGCTTTAACAACTAATGTTGTTCTTTGGCACCATGTTAGAGACCATCACCCCTGACGAAAAGAGCATAATGACTAAGTTATTTGCCCCTAAAAAAGGATTTCTTCCCTGTGGGTGCAGACATTTTATTCCCCCCTCTCCAAAGATCAAAAATATACGTCTACTGTTTTCTTGTACATTGTTTCAATTTTAATGCAGGTCAGCTATACTTCCTACTCCTGTGCTGAGTTAAGGCAGCAAAACCAACTTTTTAAAACTGCTTCAAAAACTGGAAATTTCATGGCAGTCTTTTGAACTGGATCATTTTCTGCATAATGACTGCCAAACAAATCTTTATAACAGATATTCCACATACTTTGTACCCATTTTCAACTGTATTACAGATAGGTTTAGTGTACTACAATGACGCTCAAGAAATAACATGCAATTTTAAGATTCTCAACATCTAAAAGATGCAGTCACAATCTATTTTATCATTTATCTGGGTTGGTTATACTGGTCCAAAGACCCTTTTTAGGTATAGCCTGAGCCAAAAAAGGCAAAGAACAGACAAATATACATAAAAAACAATATAAAATACAGTGCAATACATTACAAAATTCTGGTTACAAGGTATTTCATAGCAACCCAGGAGACGGTTATTCTCATTATATACATAGCTATGAGCGATTCTAAAACAAATATATTTGTACAACGCAGAAATCGTTCACACAGTCTCTAGTAACTCAGGAATTTATAGTTAATAACTGATAGTTACAAATAGTGAATATCCTCAATAGTTACATAAGGAAGCAACAATTGGAAGTCAAGCACTTAGTATGCCCACTCTAAGAGTGTGCAGCAAAAATTAAGTCAGTTGGAAGTTACACTCAGTCTACAGTGCAGCCTCCACAGCATAATCCAGAGTAGTTCAAGAGTATCATTAGCAATTCCACAGTCAAACATCCAGTTACAGTGCTTATCCTGCTTTTGTGAATTAGTCAAACTTGCTTGCAAATAGATGTATATATATTTTTTTTGCTGTTTAATAAAATGACTAGAAATTTACTGCAATTCAGCACTGCTTAGAACATACTGCAGGGGCAATTTTTGCAAAAGATCTTTCCGCAGGTGTGAAGGGTGGTCTACATAAACTTGTACTTGAAAGTTGTTTCACAGCAAGCTCTATTTAGCTAAGGTTTATTTGTGGGGGGGGGGGGCAGTAGTTGCCATGCAGGTGTTAGAAAGGTTTTTTTTTTAAAGAAACATTCCTCTGCTTGGTTACCAGTTAGATTTAGTCAATGTGGTGCAGTGGCGATCTGTATTAGAACTTGGGTGTATAAAATTTAGCTAGCATTTTGCGATGATGGTAAGGCAGTTCTAGGCAATGAATATTCAAGCTAAGGCAGTAGCACATTTAAGGCTATTGCATGCTTGGCTTCAGTGGCCAGTAAACAATATACTTTATATACTATTTTGAGCTGGTTTAAACACACACTGACAGCTTTTTGGTATGAGATGAAAAGTAAGGCTTTTATATGAGATTAGGCCTAACTATTTTTTAACACCTTTATTAAATCTTTACATTTTAAGCAATGACACTGGTACACATTAACAGAAAAGAAAACCATAACATTATTTTCATGTATTACACAAGTTTTCTTTATAATAATCATTCAACTCCATTACATTAGTTGCTCAACTCTAGTCTTCCCTTAAACCTCACTCCTCTTCTTGATTATTCTGAATGTATTATTCTCATAAATTTGGTTTATTACTATGCATTTTACTCCTTCCCTTTTCTAAAGATCCTACCTCCATTTTTTTTCATAGGTGTTTGGCCATGCATCCCAAATTTATGACAAGTTCTGATACCCTTGATTAGTGTAAGCATGGACCTGGCAGATGAACCATTTACAGGTTACCTGTGTCCATAAGAGATACGGGTGCCAAACAAGGGATGAATTTCCGGTTTCCTATCCAATTGTCCAAGTTGCACTTGAATTGGGTTAGGGAAGAACTCTGCTTCACATGGATGGGGAAGCTTGTTCCATAGACGGGGTAGTCTCTGGGATACATACCTCTATCTCCAGCAGGTACTATCTATATCACAGACAAGGTTTAGGTCTTTAGAATGGGTAATCCTGGTGCTGTTTGTTTTGTGGATATGCAGGAGGTTCATCAGGGTGGGGTCTGACAATACCCTGTATGCCAGGCATAGATCTCCCCTCAAAAGCCTGTAGGGGACAGAGTACACAGATAGGGCTTTGAGGTGGTCTGCATAGGACATTACTTATGTCCTGTATTCTTTTAGTGAGGAAACTCTGTGGACATTCCAACTGTTGGATATGCCTAGTTAGGTACATACCAAAGGGGGCATTGCACTCAATGATAGGCCTGATGAACGTCAAATACAGTGGAACAATGACTTCCTTGTACTTAGATGCCATACCTTTGTTTGCAAGTTGAGCAACACAGAATGATTTCCTCACCACTGCAGACACGTGATGATCAAAGTCTAGATTACTATCCATGTGTGTCCCTACATCCTTGACTTCTGGATCAACTCTAAGGGGTGTGTTGTCAGTATGATAGTTAACAGGGATGAATGACTTCCCAAATTATACTATTATGCATTTCTTGGCATTTAGTTTTAGTCCATGGCTCTGGACACCAGTTGTTTGTTTGCGTTAGCCCCTCGTGGAGAACATATGTGTCAGTGTGAGATTCAATGACCGCTCCTAATTTGCAATCATCTGCAAATTTAGTCGGCCAGAAAACACTGACATTGGCCTTGACTTCTGAGAAGTAAATGCCAAAAAGGAGCAGTCCAAGGACTGATCCCAGAGTTACTCCACTTGTGACTGTCCTCTTTGTAGAGGTGGATGCCCCAACTATAACCTCCTGGGTCCTTTCTGTGAGCCAGATGGCTATCCACCGGGTGACTTACGGGTTTGTACCTAACCTCTTGAGTTTGTCAACAATGCCCAAGTGGGGTATTGTGTAAAATGCCTTGGCCAGGTCAAGATAGGCAGTGTGAATGATTTTGCCCTCATCTACTGTGTTGGTGACCTTCTCAAAAAAGTCTACCAGGTTGAGTAGACATGATCTGCCCTTGACAAAACCTAAATGGGTTGGGTCCAGTGTCTGGAGGTTTATTACATCTCTACTGATCATCTCCATGATAATTCCTTCCATAGCTTTACATGTAAGACTAGTGAGACTTATGGGTCTGTAGTTTCCAGGGTCTATAGATGGCCCACCTTTGTGCAGAGGGATGACTGTTGCCTTTTTTCCATTAACGAGGCATGAAGTCTGCTTGGAGGATACAGTTAAATAGTAATTCCAGAGGCCCTGACAGGTCATGCTTCATGCTATTTAGAAGGCATCCTGGGATATTATCTGGGTCCATTGATGCAGTGTTCTTGATATTTTTTTTTAATCTCCTTTATGATATATAGTACTTCAATTACAGTTGGTTTAGACTATCATTTTAGTTTTCAACTTTGGGAGCAAAAAGCATTACACTTAGTAAGGCCTTACTTTTTCTGGGCAATTCAGATCCTGCATCAAAGCTCAAAAGAATAATTTCCTTAGTTGCCATTTGCTACCATAACGTTTCTGGCAAAGTAATCTATTGGGAATTTTTTTTTTAATTCTTGCAAAGCTTTACATTCCCAAAAAAACATTCCCAATTTCCTCTCTAGACCTACCACAGACAAATGATTCGTGCCAAAATCAAGGACTAAAACACACTGCCACGAAATGCATTACAGTGCCTTTTGGGAAAACTGCCACCCAAGTGCATTACTCCATCGGTAAGACACCCCTTAAAGTTGACCTGGTGGTAGTCAGAGATCTGGGAACATATGTAGACCATAATCTGGCCTTTGACCATGTGGCCAAGGTAGCAAGAAAATCATTCTATGGTCATCCACCATATAAATAAGGGCATGGCATCTAGGTCCAAGAAGTCATAGTGCCACTTTATTCGGCCCTTAGCAAACCCATCGAGCACAATTTCCCCTTCATCATGTACAGGACCACACACATGAAACAGCCACAGAACCCAGGGTACAAAATTGCACAGTCCTACATGGATCACCGTAAAGCCTTATCTCTATACTCATGTCTCCTACATGCTCCTGAGAGGTGATCTACACCTGGCATGCAAGGCATCCTTGGATCCAGCTCTGATGGATCTTTTGCACATCCGCAAAACAGCCCGCATCAGAACCACTAGATCCAAGGAATTCTGCTTGCGACTTGTGACATTAATACATGTTGACGAGACAGATGGGTCTCAGAGTATCCCCATCCATGTGAAGCAAAGTCAGTCAGTAATACTACTTAACTGAGAAGTAGGAAATTCACCCTGGGTCTGACCCCATGTCTCTGATAGACAGAGGCAGACTGTGATGCCCATACTAACATACTTCCCCCCACATAACCTCTAGAAACTTCCTAAGTAACATACCCCTACTAAGAAAGGCCCATGATGCACAGGGACAACTGCACTGTTTTGCATGGTTAGGCTTTAAAGGCCTTGGTGGTAGTTAGCTTAGTACATAAATATGAACCAATGAACCATTCTTTTCCATCAAGCCTCTATGGTTCATAGGTACTTACTTGACCACTAATCTATAAGGATCTTAAAAACCTAGCCTTAAACTCCCAGGGTAGTTTTACATTTTGCATAAAAATAACCTAGACACAGAAAGAAAATACAGTTGTGTACACTTATTATATTCACTGTTGCAGTCATCACACTTGGGTAATCTACCTGCAGGTAGCCCTCAGTTGGCCCAAATACCAGAGTCTTGGAAATTCTGCGTCGGATGCTGTCGCCTCTTCCATGACGTCAGGTCGTCAGAGGTATAAAATATGCAGCTGACGCCATTACATCAGTTTTTCTTGCCCCAGATGTCAGGAGCCCCCAAAATAGGAAGCTATTACATGGTGTGGAACACCTCCAGTAAAAAGTAAATATCCCTGCCATAAAAAATGTCCATAAAGAGAATAGGTAGAAAGGACAGAGAAAGCCAGGGGGCTGGTGGGAGGAAAACCAGGACGGCAACAGTGAATACATTCGAACAACTACATTTATTGTAAGTGTACACAACTGCACTATGTTCTTCGTATTTCACTGTTGCAGTCATCACACTTGGGTTGATTTCCAAAGCTGAGGAAGGGTGGAGGCAGTCAGGAAGTGTTAGGGCTGGCTAGCAGGCCTTGTAAGACTGCTATAGCAAATCCAGCTCTGGATTTAGAAAAAATAGGCACGTGGTAATGCTTGGTGAAGGTGGGTACAGAACTTCAGGTTGCAGCTTCCAGAATGTCCCCGGTAGGGACTCCCCTGAAAGATGCTGTAGAGATATAAGTAGCTCTAGTGGAATGAGTTCTGATACCCTGAGGGGTAGGTTTTTCCATGGTGCTTGTAGCAGAAATGGATGCAGTGTGCTATCCATTTTGAAATGGTTTGCTTCGAAATGGCCTTGCCCTCTGCCCCTGAAGCAAAGCTGACTAGCAGCTGGTCAGATTTTCTGAAAGGCTTAGTCCTGTCAAGGTAGAACCTGAGCTGTCTGTGCACGTCCAAGGAGTGCAGGATCCTTTCCTCTTTATTCTGAGGATTACGGAAAAAGGTTGGTAAATGGATGGATTGGTTTAAAGCCACACCGGATACCACCTTGGGCATAAAGGATGGGTTAGTCCTGACAGAAACCCTGTCAGCATGGAAAATAAAGAAGGGCTCCGCACCATTAGTGCCTGTAACTCAGACACTCTTCTTGCTGAAGTAATAGCTAGAAGAAAGGCTGTTTTCCAAGAGAGGAATTTTAACTCTGCTGAAGCAGCAGGTTCAAAAGGGGAAGTGTGAGCTTCTCCAGTACAAAGTTAAGGTCCCAGGCTGGGGAGAGAGCTCTCCTAAAGGATCTTAACTTGTTAGCTCATCTCAGGAACTGTTTGATGAGAGGATGAAAAAAGAGAGGTGGCTCAGTATTATAATGAGCGGAGATGGCAGAGGCATGAATCTCAATGGATGAGAAGGATAGGCCTCTGTGGAGCAGCTCTGCTAGGTAATCAAGGATTTGAGGCAAGGTGGGCACAGCTGTGTCCCTTTTGTAAGACTGACTCCAAGAACAACATCTCTTCTACTTTTCAGCAAAGGATCTCCTAGTACTAGGCCTTCTGGCCTCAAAATGATGACGTCCAGCACCTGTTTGCTGAGGGATGCTGGTGGTGTATTCAGGGGATAAGCCAGGCTGCAAGGTTTAGGGTTTGCAGCTGTGGATGCAAAATCTGTCCCTCCTGCTGTGACAGAATGGAAGGTCTCTGATGTAGGTGCCAGGGTGGCACTGTTGTCAGACTGTGTAGGAGTGGGTACCAGTGCTGGTGTGGCCAGTCTGGTGCAATAAGGATTGCCCTTGGCCTCTCCTGTTTGATCGAGTAGTACTTTTGAGAGGAGGGGCAGAGGAGGAAAGGCATAAATTGAGAGGTTTTCCCATATAAAGGATAGGGCATCAACCTTCCAGGCTCTGCTGTGATGGTTCCTGGTGCAAAATTTGCTCAATTGGTGGTTTTGGGGGGAGGCAAAAAAGTCCACCTCTGGGTTAGAGGTTTGAATGAGTTGGGTTCATTTCCACTCGTGAGGGTCCAGTAGATTTCTGCTTAAGTCGTCTGCCAGTGAATTTTGCTTGCCTGGCAGGAACTGAGCTTGTAGGTGCACTTGGTTGCTCAAGGCAGTGTTCCACAGGGCCATGGCTAACCTGCAGTGTGTGCAAGAAAGAGTTCCCCCCTGCTTGTTTATGTACCACATAACTGTGGTGTTGTCTGTCTATCAGGAGCGGTCCTGGAAGGATAAGGTATTTGAAGGCTGTCAGAGCATTCTGTACAGCTAGCATCTCTTTTTGATTGATATGGAGGGGAATTTGTTCTGGGCTCCATTTGCCTTGAATGCATTTGCCTGCCATGTGAGCCCCCATGCATGGTCTGATGTGTCTGTTGTCAGGGTTTGGGCGGCGAGGGATTGAGTGCAAGTCCTTTGTTGTGGTTGCATGTCTCTGCCCACCAGAGGAGCTCTGCCCTTAGACAAGGTACGACAGGAATCATGGTTTCCAGGTCCTGAGAATGTTAACACCAGAGACTTTTTAAGTACCCTCATATGCAGTCTTGCATATGGAATTAGCAGAATGCATGAGGCCATGAACCCTAGGGCTTGCAGTATTTTCCTTACAGACAGCTGGATTTTGGTGGCCAATAGTTTGTCAAATGGACCTGCTTTTCTGGAGTGAGGAATGCCATCTGGAAAGTTGTGTTCAAGCTTGCTCACAGAAATAATACAATTTGTTGGCTGGGCACCAGTTCTGATTTCTTTTCGTTGATGGTGTATCCCAGTGAAGTTAGAAGTCTTTTTACAAATGCCAGGTGCTGAAGTAGCAATTCCTGACTGTCCGCATGAATCAGGCAATTGTGCAAGTATGGGTAAATTTGAATATTTCTATGCCTGCAGTATGCAATGGCTGGAGCCAGGCATTTTGTGAATACTCTGGGCACAGTAGATAAGCCATAGGGAAGTGCAGAGAACTGACAGTGCATAGAGCCTGCCCTGAAACGTAGATATTTCCTGCAAGACTCCCTTATGGGGATGTGCAGATAAGCTTATTTTAAGTCTAGGGTGACTAACCAGGCATCCTTGGCTAGCACAGGAAGAAGCTGTTGCAGTTTCAAGCATTTTGAATTTTGGGACCACCAGAAAGGTGTTGAGAATGGATAGATCCAGGATAGGGCACCAAGCGCTCTCTTTTCTGGGCACCAGGAACAGTCTGGAGTAGAAACCCTGTCCTCTTTGTTCTACTGGAACAGGTTGAATAGCCCTAATATGGAGAAGGGAAAGTACTTGCTTTTGAGCCTCTGCCCACTGGTTTGCAGGAAGGTCGGACAACCCGCTTGGGGTTGGCAGTGAGTGGAAGTAGAATCTGTATCCCTGGGATACAATGTTTAGAACCCATCGGTCCTGAGTAATGGACATCCATTTTTTTGCATGAAGGGCGAGTTTTCCTCCTAGAGGTGCAAGTACTTGGGCATGGCTGGCAAGGATAATTGGAAAGTCATTGTGAACTTTTTCCATAAGGGGGTGGTTTACCACTCCCTGTTTTTGAGGTGAGAACACTCCATTGTTTAGATCTCTGCATACCCTGAGAGTGTAGTCTTGGGGGTCTGTTCCCCTGGGTTTGGGCTGAGAAGGCTGGGAGGGACTGGAAAGGACCAGTTTTTTGAAGGCCAATGCCTACTGAATCTAGCTGGCTGCACCTGTAAGAAATTTTTGACAGTTTGAATAGATTTAGCTTTTTCTTCCATCTTTTTAAGAATTACTACTGCTTTTGTGCCAAACAAACGATGCTGATGTAATGGTGCATCTAGTAATTTTGCTTCGACATGGTCTGGCAAGACTTCTTCCTTTAGCCAAGCATGCCTTCTCAGTACAGACCCAGTGACAGCAGCCCTGCAAGATGCTTCTAAGGCATCAAACCCACACTGCAGAGTATGTTTACTAACTTGGTTTGCAGAATGCATTAACTCTTGTAAATCTTTATTTTCTGCACAATCTGGAAGTAACACCATTTTTTGTTTAATTAGTTCCATAATATGTTGCTGGTACTTCAACATGTGAAAATGGCAATTCAAAGCCCTGATGGCAAGAGTTGCAGAGATATATACCTTCTTACTCCATCTGCCTAAAGCTCTAGAATCCCTGTCTGAAGGGGTAGGATTTTTGGCTGTAGTAGCCTTAATGCCTTTAGGTCCCTGGGAAATGGTCTCTAGATCTGCAGTAGGATTCTTAAAGAGAAATTTGTGAGAGTCGGGTACTCTGTAGTACCCGTCAGGTTTTCTAGGAGCTGGTGGTAAAGTGTCAGGAGTAAGACTGGATTTCATGAAGACATCTGCAATATCCAGGACAGGGGGTATAGCTAGATGCCTGTGTTGAGGCAAATCTAAAAATTCCCCCGAGTCTCTTTTTGGACTGAGGATAGTCCTGCCATTCCCAGCGGAAATGCTCTCAAGGTATGCAAGGTTTCACTAAAAGAGAAAGGGAAGGGATTCCTCTGCATCTGAATCCTCATAGGTAGATAAGGGTATGCCCTGGTAATCAGAAGGGTCAGAATCATCGGACTCCTGATCTGTAGAATCAGAAGGAAATTCAATTGTTTGTCTTTTAGCAGGGGAAGGCTGGTTTCTCCTAATTAGAGTAATAAGGTCTTTAGCCATTCTAAGCATTTGTTTTTGTGGCATGGGAGCTTGAGCATGCACATTGGACGCTGGTTTTCTAGGCGCAGTGCGAACTCTGGGCCTGAGAAAAGTACAGTTTTGTACCTACCATAAATGTAGATGTCCGATAGATATGCAACTGCAGTCCTGACATATGGGTTTGTCCTGCCTCAGGCAGCCCTTTGGTCGGATGGATTCCAAAGTCTGGGTCTGGCGTCGGCTGATGTCGCCTCTTCCCCGACGTCAGAGCGGCTGGGGTATAAAAGCATCAGCCGACGCCATCTTCTTCAGTGTTTCTTGCCCGAGATGCCAGGTGCCGTCCAAGAAAGGCTAAATTTAGAGATGGATAAAATTCCAGACATGCACAACAGTAATAAACAGATACACCATAAATGCTATCCCCAGCTAATTTGAAAAAGGGGGAGTGGACCCAAAAAAGATAATTACAGAAGGGTAGGAGGGAGGGAAAACCTGACTGCAGTTGCATATCTATCGGACATCTACATTTATGGTAGGTACAAAACTGTACTATGTCCTTCAAGAATGCAACTGCAGTCCTGACATATGGGTTGAATACCATAGCCAAGCTGGGGGTGGTAGGATCTAAGATAAGGATGGTGTAGCTAAAATGCCCTGTTTGACTGCAGAAGCAAAGCCTGCTCAGGATCTGGAATATAAAGGCAGGTTGTAATGCTTGGAAAATGTATGCACGGAGCTCCATGTAGCAGCGTCTAGAATGTCCTTTGTAGCCACCCCTCTTAAAAAGGCTGTGGAGGTGGCTGTAGCTCTGGTGGAGTGTGGCCTGATATTGGCTGGCACACCTTTTCCATGGAAAGAGTAGCAGAATCTGATGCAGTTTCCAATCCATTTTGAGATTGTTTGTTTGGAAATTGCCTTCCCTTGTACTCCAGGAGCATAAGCTACAAATAGTTGGTAAGACTTTCTGTTGGCCTTTGTTCTATTCAGGTAATAGCGCAATTGTCTGTGTATGTCCAAAGTGTGCAGAAGCTTTTCTCCTTTATTTTGAGGATTGGGAAAGTAAGTAGGCAGGTGAATTGCTTGATTTAGAGAAAGCCTGGATATCACTTTTGGCATGAATGAAGGATTGGTTCTTAAAGAGACTCTGTCCTGATGGAAAATGAGAAATGGAGGTACTGCCATGAGGGCCTGTACCTCAGACTCTTCTTGCTGAAGTAATTGCCAACAGGAAAACTGTTTTCCAGGAGAGAAATTGCAATTCTGAAGATGCTGCTGGCTCAAAAGGAGGAAGAGTTAATTTTTCCAAGACGAAATTGAGGTCCCATGCAGGCACTGGTGGTTTTCTTGGAGGTTTGATATTCTTTATCCCTCTTAGAAACTGTCTTAGCAAAGGATGTGAAAACACAGGTGGATCACAGTTGTATTTTGCTGAAATTGCTGAAGCGTGTATTTTTATGGAAGAATATGAAAGGCCATTGTGAAGCATTTCTGCCAAGTATTCTAGAATCTGGGGGATGTTCATTACTGATGCATCCTGACCCTTGTTGGCATTCCAGATGTTGAACCTCTTCCATTTAGCTAAATAAGATTTTCTGGTGGAAGGCCTGCGTGCTTCCAGTAGGATCTCTTGAACTTTTTTGGAGAGAGAGATATATGGGGAGAAGTCATGTAACCCTCCAAGCTGTAAGTTGCAATGTTTGCAGGTTTGGATGAACAGTCCTGTAATTGTGCTGAGTTATAAGCAGAGGCCAGAGAGGCAGGGGCCACGGCTTGGTGCGAGTTATGCTCCTTAGTAATGGGTACCAGTGCTGTCTTGGCCAGTCTGGAGCTATCAAAATGCCTTTCGGTTGTTCTGCTTTGATCTTCAGTAACACCTTGGTCATTAATGGTATAGGCGGGAATGCATAGATTGTTAGAGAATTCCAGCTGAAGGAGAGAGCATCTATTCTCCAGGCTTGAGGATGGTGTGTCCTTGAGCAGAACTTTTTCAGATGATGATTGTGATGCGAGGAAAAGAGGTCTATGTCCGGCCTTCCCCATGCATGAGTTATTTGTGAAAAAATGTCTGGATGCAACATCCATTCGTGGGGGTCCATAATGTTTCTGCTTAGACTGTCTGCCAGAATATTGTCCTTGCCTGGAACAAACTGGGATTGCAACTGTATGTTCAGTTTCAGGGACTTTTCCCAAAGAGTCACTGTTAGTCTGCAAAGGGGGTAAGAATGGGTGCCTCCCTGTTTGTTTATGTACCACATAACAGTGGTGTTGTCTGTCTTTATTAGCAGATGACCTTGTTGAAGAAATTTTCCGAAGGCCTCGATTGCATGAATCACTGCCAGCATCTCTTTTTGATTGATGTGCAGATGCAATTCCCGGGGAGCCCATTGCCCTTGAATACATCTGCCTTCCATGTGTGCCCCCCATCCATGTTCTGAGGCGTCTGTTGTAATGGTTTGGCTTGCTTGAGGTTTGTTGAAGGGCATTGCCTTTGTTTAACTGGCTTGCTTGTGCCCACCACAAAAATTCCTTTTGTAGACATGGAATGAGTGGAATAATTGCTTCTAAGTTGTGGCTGTGTTGAGACCATAAACTTTTTAGGTACCATTGTAGTTTTCTCATGTGTAGTCTTGCCAGTGGAATCAGGAGAATGCAAGATGCCATGAAACCCAGGGCCTGCAGGATTTTCCTTGCAGTCATCTGGGTGTGCTCTGCTAGGCTTTTGAAGTAATCTGGTAATTGTTCTTGTTTTTCTTCTGTGAGGAAAACCATTTGTGAATTTGTGTCCAGTTTGGCTCCTAGAAAAATTATTTGTTGGGATGGCAGTAGTCTTGATTTTTGAATGTTGACTGTGTATCCCAAAGCCTGTAGTAAGTGAATGACATAGTCCAAGTTTCTTATCAAGGCTTGCTGGCTGTCCGTTTGTATAAGGCAGTCGTCCAGATAAGGGTATATTTGTATCCCCTGAAGTCTGCAATGTGCAATTACTGATGCCAGGCATTTCGTGAATACTCTGGGTGCAGTAGATAAGCCAAAGGGCAATGCTAAGAATTGATAATGCTCTGACCCTGCAAGAAATCTGAGGTATCTTCTGCAACTGTGTCTGATTGGGACATGCAGGTATGCCTCCTTGAGGTCCAGAGTAACCAGCCAAGACCCCTTGCCCAGCATGGGAAGGAGTTGCTGTAATGTCAGCATTTTGAATTTTGGCACAATGAGAAAAGTGTTTAAAGCGGACAAGTCCAGTATAGGTCTCCATTGCTTTTCTTTTCTTGGAACAAGGAACAGTCTTGAGTAGAATCCCTGGCCTTGTTCCTGAGGAGGAACCTTTTCTATTGCTTTGATTTGTAGCAGCTTTGAAACTTGTATGAGTGCCTCTGCCCTTTGATTGTGTGGCAGGTTTGGCATGCCTTGTCTTGTTGGTAAGGTATGGAAGTGGAACCTGTAACCTTTGTCTATTATGTTCAAAATCCATCCGTCCTTTGTAAAAACGTGCCAATTTTTTGAAAATAAGGATAACTTTCTGCCTAAAGGAGCTTCTCTTTGAGCCTTGGTCGGCGGTGTCAAAGTCAAGTCATTGTGATTGTCCCTGTGGAGCAGTGGGAGTCCCTGCGCCACTTCTCCGATTAGTTGGTTGCCATTGGCGGCCCCTGTAGGAGCCTCGGTATTGCCCTCTACCTCGAGCACGCCTGCTTTTTCCCCTTTGAAACTTGTCAGTGTCTGGAAAGGACCAATTCTTCGAAGGCCAATTCCGGCTGAACCTGGAGGAAATCTTTGACTGTTTGTACTGATTTAGCCTTTTCCTCAATTGATTTCAACACACCCTGTGCATTAGCACCAAATAGCTTGTCTTTTTCCAGAGGTGCATCTAGAAGCTTTACTTTAACATGATCTGGCAATGACTGTTCTTTCAACCAAGCATGTCTACGTATGACTGCCCCTGTCATAGCTGCCCTACATGAAGCTTCCAATGCATCATAACCACACTGAAGAAAATGATTGCTAACCTGCTGAGTATTATGAACCAAATCCTGCAAAGCCTTTCTATCTAAAGGCTCAGGAGAGGCTAACTTTTTCTGCAAATCATCCATCAGAAAATCCTGATACTGAAACATATGAAAAAGACAGTTAAGAGCCCTCATGGCAAGGGTGGTAGAGGTATAAACTTTCTTACCCCACCTCTCCAGGGACCTAGATTCCCTGTCTGCGGGCAAAGGATTCTTGGTCGTGTAAGTGGCCACTCCTTTGGGCCCCTGAGAAATAGTTTCTAGATCAACAGAGTTGGCCTTAAAGAGATGCTTATGAGTTTCAGGAACCCTGTAATATCTGTCTGGCTTGACAGGAGCAGGAGGGAGAGAATCAGGAGAAGTACTGGAGTCTGAGTACACATCATCCAATACATCTAACACTGGGGGAATAGCTAAAGGCCTGTGCTGGGGTAACTTAAGGAAGGTCCGAAGTCTTTTCCTGGAGTCAGAGAAATCCTGGCCCTGCCACTATAAATGCTCTCTCATGGAGTGGAGAATTTCCCCGAAAGAAATATCCTCAGGAGGAGAGGCAGAGGGAATGGATTCATCTGCATCAGAGTCCTTGTAGGCCGGGAAGGGTTCTTCCTGGGAATCTGAAAGGCCTGACTCACCAGAGGCTTCATCTGAGGAAAGGGTATCTGTCTGCTCAACCCTAGGCCTTTTGTCTGAAGGCGACTGAGAACCTCTGTCTGGATGAGCCTGAGAGCCCCTGATTAAAGAAACTAGATCTGCAGCTAAAGTCATGATCTGTTTATCCGAAGTGGGAGTCTGTGAAAAAGATTTAGGAGGGTGAGACTTAGCCTGGCTGGCAGCCTTAGCACGTGTGTAGGCCTTGATGGACATAGACACAGGAGGCCTAGCTGCCCCACGTGCTGGAGTAACTTTGTCCACCGGTATGGTGTCAGGCAAATCTTGGGCTTCGGTTTCAGGAGGAAAAACAACAACCGGCACCGAGGAAGCCTCAGGGACCGAAGTGTGCGGTAAAACGGTGTTGTCGGCCTGGAGCGGTTAAATTACCGCCTCCGAAGAGACCGATACACTCGCGGTAGGCTTAGGCGTGGTGTCGGTGGAAGTTGCGGGCCGCGAAGGTCGGTCCCGGTCCTTCCGTTTTTTGGAAACGTGTGCTGTCGAAGTTCCGACGGCATGATATAGGAGTAATTTTCCCCAAAAAAGTCTTCAGCAAATTCTGCCCGGCGCCTAAGTGTGCGCTTATTGAAGCAAGCGCAGGCAGCACAGGCCGAGACGTCGTGGTCTGGGCCGAGGCAGGGAAGGCAGTAAGAATGGAAGTCCTTATGAGGTATTTGTTTACCACAAGACAAACAATTATTAACTTTTTCAGTTTTGTCTGACATCGGCTGAGGCAAGAAAAGGTTCCCCAACGGGGTACTTAGCTTTATGATGATTTCGGTATCTGAAAACACAGGAGCTGGCCGACCGGCACTTGCGAACTGCTTCTGCTTAGGGCACCACACGGCAAGAAGACTGAAGAAGATGGCGCCGGCTGATGCTTTTATACCCCAGCCGCTCTGACGTCGGGGAAGAGGTGACATCAGCCGACGCCGGACCCAGACTTTGGAATCCGGCCGACCGAAGGGCTGCCTGAGGCAGGACAACCCATATGTCAGGACTGAAGTTGCATTCTTGAAGGACATCTCGGTAGTTTTAGTGAAAAAAGTTGTTGTCGGTTTAATACGAATATTGGTAGGTCGGAATACACCCTCAGAAGCCGGTACCTGCACAGCGGCTCCAGACCAATCCAAGGTAGAGACATAGTACAGTTTTGCACCTACCATAAATGTAGATGTTCGGGTGTTCACACTGCTGCAGTCATTACACTTGGGTTATCCTGCCGTCAAGCGGTCCCGCAGTCGGCCAGAGTTCTAAAGTCTTGGTCTGGCATCGGTTGCTGTCGCTTCTTCCCTGACGTCAGTGCGCCAGGGGTATACAAGATGCATCCAACGCCATTTTCTTCAGTTTTTCTTGCCCCAGATGTCAGGTGCCCCCAAGTAGGTAGGCAATACATATTGCTAATCAAAAATATACATGTAAAATAAAAACAATACTTTCAGTTACCAGCAAATACACCCCAAAGGTTGTATAGGATAGAAAGGTATAGATAAGTCCCAGCTAGTTCAGAGGGGATGAAGGGAGGGTAACCTGGACTGCAGCAGTGTGAACACTCGAACATCTACATTTATGGTAGGTACAAAACTGTACTATGTTCATCGTGTTACACTGCTGTAGTCATTACACTTGGGTAGAATCCCAAAGCTAAGGTTGGGTGGCTGGTCTATAAAGAGTTAGGATTGGCTATGAGGCCCTGCAGAACTGCAGTGGCAAATCCTGCTCTGGATTTAGAGTAAAGAGGCAGGTGGTAATGCTTGGTAAAGGTGTGCACTGAAAAGTCGCAGCCTCCAAAATTTCCTTGGTAGGTACTCCTCTGAGAAAGGCTGTTGAAGTGGCTGTTGCCCTGGTGGGATGTGGCCTAATGTTATTTGGGACTGATTTTCCATGCTGTGTGTAGCAGTAACGAATACAGTGTCCTATCCATTTGGATATAGGGTGCTTTGAGATAGCCTTGCCCTGTGATCCTGCAGCATATGCAACAAACAGTTGCTCAGTTTTTCTGAAAGCCTTTGTTTTGTCCAAGTAGAAGCGTAGCTGCCTGTGTATGTCCAAAGAATGCAGAAGTTTCTCCCCTTTATTCTGAGGGTTTGGATAAAAAGTTGGCAAATGGATGGTTTGGTTAAGAGCCACACTAGATACAGCCTTTGGCATAAAGGTAGGGTTTGTCCTTAAAGATACCCTGTCCTGATGAAAAATTATAAAAGGTCCCACTGCCATTAATGCCTATAGCTCTGAGACTCTTCGTGCTGAAATTACTGCCAGGAGCAGAGCTGTTTTCCATGATAAAAATTTTAGATTGGCTGTATTGGCTGGCTCAAAAGGTGGTAGGGTCAGTTTTTCCAAAACGAAATTGAGGTCCCAAGTTGGTGTTGGTGCTCTCCGGGGCGGTCTTATGTTTTTAGCCCCTCTGAGGTACTGCTTTAGCAAGGGATGAGAGAACAAAGGAGGATCCATGTTGTAATGTGCTGAAATGGCAGAGGCGTGGGTCTTAATTGATGAGAAGGATAGGCCTCTGTCCAGCATCTCAGTTAAGTATTGTAAAATCTGAGGAATGTTTGGAACGAGGGTCAAGGCTTTGAGCCTGGTTCCAGGTGCAGAATCTCTTCCATTTTTCTGAGTAAGCTTTCCTGGTGTTAGGCCTCCTGGCCTCCAAAATGACATACATAACAGCTGTAGGGAGAGGTGTTGCCTGATTGACTAATGTATCTGCCATGCAGCCAGGTTTAGGGTTTGGAGCCGACTGTGCAGAATCAGATTGTTTTGCTAAGTCAGAAGGTGTGGAATTTGAGGCAAAATCCATGGTGGGCCTTGAGCCAAGTTCCTTAAGATAAGGTACCAGTGCTGGCGTGGCCAGTCTGGAGCAATCAGGATCATCTGTGGTTTTTCTTGTCTGGCTTTTAGGAGTACCTTTGAAAGGAGAGGCAGTGGCGGGAAGGCATAAACTTTTAGGTTATTCCAGATGAACAGAAGAGCATCCACTTTCTATGCTTGTTTGTGATAAGTCCTTGTGCAGAATTTTTGTAGTTGGCAATTCAGTGGAGAGGCAGAAAGATCTATGTCTGGGCATCCCCATTTTTGCGTTACCATGCTGAAGATTTGTGGATTCAATTTCCATTCGTGAGGGTCCATGATATTTCTGCTTAGATTACCTGCCGGAGTATTTTTCTTTCCTGGCAGGAATTGTGCTTGCATGTGAACTTGATACGTTAGAGCTGTGTTCCACAAGGTCATGGCTTGCCTGCATAGGGAATAAGAGTGAGTGCCCCCTTGCTTGTTTATGTACCACATTACTGTGGTGTTGTCTGTCTTTAGTAGTAATTGCCCTGGATGTAGAAGGTCCTTGAAAGCTGTTAGGGCATTTTGAACAGCCAACATCTCTTTTTGATTGATGTGAAGATGCATCTGGTCTGTGGTCCACTTGCCCTGAATGCATTTTCCTGCCATGTGTGCTCCCCAGGCATAATCCAAAGCATCTGTTGTTAGAGTTTGCCTGGCTGTGGGCTGGGTGAAAGGCTGACCCTTGTTTAGGTGACATGCCTGTGCCCACCATCGAAATTCCTGTTGTAGGCAGGGGATCATTGGTATTACTGCTTCTAAACTGTGAGAGTGTTGAGTCCAAACACTTTTCAGGTACCATTGTAATTTCCTCATATGCAGTCTGGCATATGGTATTAGTAGTATGCAGGATGCCATGAATCCCAGGGCATGCAGAATTTTTCTTGCAGGGAGATGGGATTTTCTTGCCAGTGATTGAAAATATTGAGTTAGGTGAACTTGTTTGTCTGGCGTGAGGTAAGCCATCTGGGCCGTTGTATTTAAGCTGGCACCCAGCAATATAATCTGTTGCGAGGGCACTAGTTTTGACTTTTTTTCATTTACTGTGTACCCCAGAGAAATTAGCAACCTTTTTACAAACGCCAGATGCTGTAGAAGAATGTCCTTTGTCTCTGCTTGAATGAGGCAGTCGTCCAGGTATGGATATATTTGAATTCCTTTTTGTTTGCAAAATGCAATTACTGGTGCCAGGCACTTTGTGAAGACCCTAGGCGCAGTAGATAAGCCAAAGGGCAGTGCAGAGAATTGGTAGTGCATTGTACCAGCTTTGAATCTGAGGTATCTTCTGCAATTTTGTCTGATAGGGACATGCAGGTATGCCTCTGAGGTCCAGAGTAACTAGCCAAGCCTTCTTGCCCAGCATGGGTAGAAGCTGCTGTAATGTCAACATTTTGAATTTCGGAATATCCAGGTAAGTATTCAAATATGAAAGGTCTAGTATGGGCCTCCAGGCCTTGTCCTTTCTGGGGACCAGGAAGAGCCTTGAGTAAAAACCTTGCCCTTGTTCCTGTTGTGGTACTTTGAGTAGCTCTCATGTCCATGAGGGTGAAATTTGTTTTTGTGCCTCTGCCCATTGATTTTGTGGCAGGTTTGGCATTCCTTTTAGCCTTGGTAAAGTATGAAAGTGGAATCTGTAACCTTGAGACACAATATTCAGAACCCATTTGTCTTGGGTGATTGTTTGCCAGTTTTGAGAAAAAAGTGCTAGTTTTCCCCCTAAGGGGGCTTCCAAAAGGGACGTGCTTGGCGTACGAAGGGGAAAGTCATTGTGACCGTTTCCTGTAAGGTTGAGACTTGTCCTCACCTCCTTTTGGGGTTGAGGTGCTCCACTGTCATGGTCTGTTTGAGGCTTGGGGTTGAGATCTGCCTCTTGGGCGTCTGTGTCTGCCTCTCTGTGGCCTGTCTGACACTGGAAAGGACCAATTCTTTGTTGGCCAATTTCTGCTAAACCGAAGTGGTTGCACCTGTAAGAAATCCTTGACTGTTTGCATAGATTTAGCTTTATCCTCCATTTTCTTTAACACCTCTTCTGCCTTAACACCAAACAAGGTATCATGCTGTAAAGGAGCATCCAATAATTTTGCCTTAACATGATCAGGTAAACTTTGTTCTTTTAACCAAGCATGTCTTCGAATCCCAGAACCTGTAACTGCGGCTGTACAAGAAGCCTCTAAAGAATCAAAACCACATTGCAGAGTATGTTTTCCCACCTGTTCAACTGCATGCAATAAATCCTGCATTTCTTTACAATCTGGAGCTTCTGAGCTAGCAAGCATTTTCTGTTTTAACTGAGCCATTAAATATTGTTGGTACTTAAGCATGTGAAATTGGCAATTTAAAGCTCTTACTGCTAAAGTTGCAGAAGTGTATACTTTCTTCCCCCATCTATCCAAAGCTCTGGAATCTCTGTCAGAGGGTACTGAATTTTTTGCAATGGAAGCTTTAACCCCTTTTGGACCCTGGGAAATAGTTTCTGGATCAGCAGAAGGGTTTTTGTAAAGAAACTTGTGAGAGTCAGGGACTCTAATACCTATCTGGCTTGGCTGGAGCAGGAGGCAAAGAGTCGGGAGATAAACTGGATTCAGAGAACACATCATCCACAATATCTAGCACAGGTGGAATAGCCAGGGGCCTGTGTTGAGGCAATAAGAGGAAATCCCTGAGCCTTTTCTTGGATTCTGAGTAATCCTGTCTTTCCCAATGGAAATGTTCCCTCATGGTATGAAAAGTATCTCCAAAAGAATAATCCTCAGGAGGAGAGGCTGAAGGGATAGATTCTTCAGCATCAGAGTCCTTGTAGGGGGTAGAGAGTATCCCTGGTCTGAAGAGGAATCAGAGGAAATGGAAACCTGATCAGAGGAATCATATTCTGTATCCTGCCTAGGCCTTTTCTCAGGAGGAGGATGGGTACCCCTGATTAGAGTAATGAGGTCTTCGGCCATTTTAAAAGTACAGTTTTGTACCTACCATAAAAGTAGATGTTCGAAGATCCACATTGCTGCAGTCCTTACACTTGGGTAGTCCGCTGTCCTCGGTCGGCCCGAATATCAAAGTATAAGGCTGACGTCGGTCAAGGCGCATTTGACTGACATCAGGACGTCAGGGTACAAATGTGCATGACCGACGTCATATCCTCAGTCTTTTCTTGCCCCAGATGTCAGAAGACCCTAAAAATAAAGGTCAAAACCAAAAGACAGCAAACAAACAACCAACCATCCTAGCACTAAAAATATGTACAATATATACAATATACACCCTATACCCAACCCACACAACCGCCTCTAACTACAGAGGGGAAGGAGGGAGGGTAAATTGGACTGCAGCAATGTGGATCTTTGAACATCTACATTTATGGTAGGTACAAAACTGTACTATGTTCTTCATCTCACATTGCTGCAGTCCTTACACTTGGGTAGAATCCCAAAGAAGAGGTAAGGGAGGATGGCCAAACTATAAGGAAGCAGGAGCTGCCAAAATGCCCTGCAAAACAGCAGTGGCAAAACCAGCCCTGGATTTAGAGTAAAGTGGTAGGTGATAATGCCTAGAGAAAGTATGCACTGAACTCCAAGTAGCTGCCTCCAAAATGTCCTTAGTTGCCACCCCCCTCAAAAAAGCTGTCGAAGTGGCAGTAGCCCTAGTGGAATGAGGCCTAATCCCAGCTGGAATCTCCTTGCCATGATGGGAATAACAGAAAGCAATGCAAAATTCAATCCATTTAGAAATAGTTTGTTTTGACACAGGCTTGCCCTGAGAACTCAAAGCAAAAGAAACAAATAACTGCTGAGACTGCCTGAACCCTTTAGTTCTGTCCAAATAATATCGCAACTGCCTGTGTACATCTAAAGTGTGCAAAATCTTTTCCCCTTTATTTTGGGGATTTGCATAAAAAGTAGGCAAATGAATAGTTTGGTTTAAAGCCACACTAGAAACCACTTTAGGCATAAAGGAAGGATTAGTACGTAAAGATACCCTATCCTTATGGAAAATTAAGAAAGGCTCAACCACCATAAGGGCCTGCAACTCAGAAACCCTTCTTGCAGAGGTAATAGCCAACAAAAAAGCAGTCTTCCATGACAAAACCTTTAATTCAGTAGTAGCTGCAGGCTCAAAAGGTTGTAGAGTGAGTTTCTCCAACACAAAATTGAGATCCCAAGCAGGAGTAGGAGCTCTTCGTGGGGGTCTTATATTTTTTGCCCCTGTAAGAAATTGCTTGAACAAAGGATGAGAAAACAATGGTGGGTCACAATCATAGTGAGCCGAAATTGCTGCAGCATGAACCTTAATAGAAGAGAAGGACAAACCTTTGTCCAGTAACTCAGTAAGATATTGAAGAGCCACACTTAAATTAGGCTCAGAAACATCAAAATCCTTTGCTGCACTCCAAAATAAAAATCTCTTCCATTTATCTGCGTACACTTTCCTTGTACTAGGCCTTCTAGCTTCCAAAATAACATTCAAAACTTGCTGTGGAAGTGGAGGCCCACTATGGTTCAAAACAGAATATGCCAGGCTGTTAGGTGCAGAGAGTGAAGCTTGACATTGAGCAAATGACTGTCCTCCTGAGACAACAGGTGTGGAATCAAGGCAAAGGCCATGGAGGCTTCCGTACCAGGCTTCTCAGTAATGGGTACCAATGCTGTCGAGGCCAATCTGGAGCTATCAAAATCATCCTTGGCTTGTCTTGTCTGGCCTTTAGTAGTACCTTTGGGAGGAGAGGCAGAGGCGGAAAGGCATACACATGAAGATTGCTCCAATTGAAAGAAAGAGCATCCACTTTCCAAGCTGTGGGATGAAACCTTTTGTGCAAAACTTTGGCAGCTGGTGGTTTAGTGGAGAAGCGAACAGATCTATGTCTGGAGTTCCCCATGACACTGTCAATTTCTGAAATACATGAGGATCCAATTTCCACTCGTGGGGATCCATAATTTGTCTGCTCAACACATCTGCTAAGGAGTTCTGTGCTCCCGGCAGAAACCTTGCCTGAAGATTTAGCTGTAAACTGAGAGCAGTCTCCCACAAAATCATTGCTTGCCTGCATAGAGGATAAGAATGTGTTCCGCCTTGCTTGTTGATGTACCACATGACAGTTGTGTTGTCTGTTAAAATCAACACCTGCCCTGGGAGAAGTAAATCCTTGAAAGCTATTAATGCAAACTGGACTGCTAACATCTCTTTCAAGTTGATATGTAGATGTTGTAGTCTGGCAGGCCACTTGTCTTGTATCCACTTTCCATTCAGATGAGCTCCCCAAGCTTTGTCTGAGGCATCTGTCGTTAGAATCTGACTCGCCTCTGGCGGGTCACAGAGAGTCCCTTGTTTAGGTGACATTCCTGAGCCCACCACAACAATTCCTTTTGAATGCAAGGTATTATTTGAATGACAGTGTCCAAATCCTGGCAGTGCTGTGTCCATACATTTTTGAGATACCATTGTAGCTTCCTCATATGCAGTTTGGCATTGGGAAGCACCAGAATACAAGATGCCATGAACCCCAAGGCTTGAAGGACTGTCCTTGCAGTCAGCCTGGACTGATGAGACAACTGATGAAAGTAAAGGGAAAGATTATTTTGTTTGTCCGGGGTCAAAAAGGCCATCTGGGATGCTGTATTCAGTCTC
The DNA here is from genome assembly GCF_019279795.1 of Protopterus annectens. Lineage (NCBI taxonomy): Eukaryota > Metazoa > Chordata > Ceratodontiformes > Protopteridae > Protopterus > Protopterus annectens. The sequence continues at coordinate 533,183,158 of NC_056746.1, forward strand.
ACACCCAGAAAGCACATGTCCTGAGAGGGTACTAGACTGGACTTTATTTCGTTCACAGAATACCCCAGGCATCTTAGCACTGCTATCACATAATCCAAATGATGAAGAAGCTCGTCCCTTCCTTGAGCCAGAATCAGGCAATCGTCCAAATAAGGATAGATCTGTATTCCTTTTAACCTGAGGAAAGCTATCACTGGAGCCAGAACTTTCGTGAACACTCTGGGCGCAGTAGATAAGCCAAAGGGCAATGCAGAGAACTGATAATGAGAAGTCCCAGCTCAGCAGATACTTCCTGCAACTCAGTCTGATAGGAACATGAAGATAAGCCTCCTTGAGATCCAAAGTTACCATCCAATGATCTTTGCCCAGCAGAGGTAAAAGCTGCTGTAACGTCAACATTTTGAACTTGGGAATGTCCAGATAAGTGTTGAGGATAGATAAGTCCAAAATTGGTCTCCACGTGTTCCCCTTCTTTGGTACTAGGAACAGGCGAGAATAAAATCCTAGGCCCACTTCTGGCATAGGAACCGGCTGAATGGCCCCTATTTGGAGTAACAGAGAAATTTGCTTGTGAGCCTCTATTCTTTGTTGAGGAGGAACGTCTGGCATGCCTTTGAAAGGAGGCAAGGTATGGAAATAAAACCTGTAACCGTGGTGTATGATATCCAATACCCATCTGTCTTGGGTAATTAAACTCCAATTTTCTTTGAAAAGTGCCAACCTTCCTCCCAAAGGTGCTGCCAGGCGAGAAGGCTCTGGCAGCTGAAAAGGTAGGTCATTGGGTCTGTTTACGAAAGGACTGACCCCTGCCCTCACCCGAAGACTGTGCAGGAGAACTCCCTGTTCTAGGCCTGAAAGAGCCCTGAGCTCTGCCCCTACCACGTCTAGATCTACCCCTAGACTGGGAATCATAAGAAGGATACGTCCACCCCTTAGTAGGCCAATTTCTACTAAACTTTGGAGGCTGAACCTGCAAAAAATCTTTAACAGTCTGCATAGACTTAGCCTTGTCTTCCATTTTCTTTAAAACTGTCTCAACAGGAGTACCAAACAACACATCAGATTGTAAAGGAGCATCTAAAATCCTTGTTTTAACATGGTCAGATAAATTCTGATCCCTCAGCCAGGCGTGCCTGCGAAGAACTGACCCAGTGGCAGCCACCCTAGACGAGGCCTGTACAGCATCAAAACCACATTGCAAAGAATGCTTACCCACCTGTTCAGAAACATGTACTAAATCTTGTAACTCTTTACAATCAATACCTTCCGCCAGAGCATCAACTTTAGACTTCAATTGTGAAAGGAGATAGTTTTGGTATTTCAACATGTGGAACTGGCAATTCAAAGCCCTCATAGCTAGAGTGGAAGAAGTATAAACTTTCTTTCCCCATCTATCCAAAGCCCTGGCCTCTATCTGTAGGAACCGGATTCTTGACAACAGAAGCCTTAACACCTTTAGGCCCCTGACTAACAGTTTCTGGGTCTGCCCTAGGACTCTTAAAAGATACTTATGAGCTTCAGGCACCCTGTAATACCTATCCGGTTTAACAGGAGCAGGAGGCAAAGAATCAGGATTAAGAGAAGCCTCTGTAAAACATCTTCCACCACATCCAAAACAGGAGGTATAGCCAAAGGCCTATGCTGGGGTAAAACAAAAATTCCCTAAGCCTTTTCCTGGAATCAGAGAAGTCCTGACCTTCCCACTTAAAATGCTCCCTCATGGAATGAAGAGTTTCTGAAAAGAAAAATCCTCAGGAGGAGAAGCAGAAGGAGTAGAATCATCCACATCAGAATCAGAATAAGGAGAATACTCCTGCAAGTCTTCAGCCGAAGACTCTGAAACATCCAAGCCTGCTCAAAACTCCTAGCTCAGGCTCCACCCTAGGTCTCTTATCAGGAGGGGCAAAGAACCCTAATCAAAGTAATCAAATCTTCTGCCATTTTAAGCATATGCTTCTTGGGCACAGTTCCTGAAGAACTAGGGGTGACACCAACTGAAGCCAAACCTGGCCTGCCTCTGGGAGAAGCCTTGGAAACAGAAGGAGAGGGCCTAACCACCCTAGGAAGGGAGGGGAGAATAGTAACCTGAGAAGCCCCTTCAGCCTGACCTGCCTCCTGAGAGGCCACATCCTGCAATAACAAAGTCTCTCCCTGGGATCCCAAAGAAACCTCCGGTGGAACCACCGGCTCCACTGACACCTCTAAAGAACCGGCGTCCGGTACGGATGGTTCTTCTAGCCTAGGCTTAACTGCTTTGTCCTTGCGCTTCTTCGAAGAAGCGGGCGTCGGAGCATCCAACGGCATTTTATAATTGCACCGCTTCCCGAAGACTAACCTGGCACAATCCAACCTTCTCTTTATAGTGCGCTTATTGAATCTAGCACAAGAGCGACACCCAACAATGTCGTGCTCAGGCCCTAAACAAGGAATACACAAAGTATGATAGTCTCTATGCGGTATCTGTTTCCCACAAGAAATACAATTATTCACTTTTCTGACATCCGGTAAACCACTGAGGCAAGAAAGACTAAAATATTCCCCAACGGGGTACTTAGCCAACTTTGACTCGGTCTGAAACTCCGAAATCGAAAAATTTCAGAACGCCAACCGGCACTTGCAATGCTGCTTCTGCATCGGACCATGCGGCAAAAAAGACTGAGGATATGACGTCGGTCATGCGCATTTGTACCCTGACGTCCTGATGTCAGTCAAATGCGCCTTGACCGACGTCAGCCTTATACTTTGATATTCGGGCCGACCGAGGACAGCGGACTACCCAAGTCTAAGGACTGCAGCAATGTGAGATTAAGAACATCATCTGTTTCTTAGGCATGGAGGACTGTCCTGGAGAATGCTGTACTTGTTTCTTTGTCTTTAATGGTACCTTTGTCTTGGCTGTTTTAATGGCATGTTGTGAAGGTCTGAAAACACCCTCAGAAGCTGATGCCTGCTCAGCGGCTCCGGACCCATCTGAGGGATTAGTTTCCATAGGCCCAATACCTTGAGTTTCCAGAGGCCTAGATGTCTCCTCGTGGGAGTCGGAAGTGGCCTGTGGCTCTGAGGTAGCGGGTGTCAGGGGCTGCGAAAGCGCCTGAGAACCGGCGACTGGCCTAGAAGAGGTTTTGTCGGTTTTGGACCTCTGATGTCTGTCTTTATCCTTGTCTGCGTTTTTTCGGTACTGAGGTCATCGGCTGATCCAACGGCATCGTATAATTGAACCTTTGTCCAAAGTAGTGCAAAGCAAAATCAAAACGTCTTTTTATAGTGCGTTTGTTAAATCTAGCACAAAACCGACAACTAGTGACATCGTGATCAGGGCCTAGGCATGGAATACAGTAAGAGTGGAAGTCCTTATGAGGTATTTGCTTTCCACAAGAAATACAGTTATTAACTTTTTCTGACATCGGTCTGAGGCAAGAAAAAAAAGTTTCCCCAACCGGGTACTTAGCTTTATTGAAGACTCTGGATCTGAAATTTGACTTCGAAAATCTCAGGAGTCGGCCAACCGACACTTGGGAACTGCTTCTGCTTTGGGCACCGCGCAGCAAGAAAGACTGAAGAAAATGGCGTCGGATGCATCTTATATACCCCTGGCACACTGACGTCAGGGAAGAAGCGACAGCAACCGACGCCAGACCAAGACTTTGGAACTCTGGCCGACTGCGGGACCACCTGACGGCAGGATAACGCAAGTGTAATGACTGCAGCAGTGTAACACGATAAACATCCTCAGGTTCCATAATCGAAGAAGCATCTTGCGGCATACTGGACTAATGGGTCTCAGCAGAGGCATGTGAATCTGTAGAAGCAGGCATCAGCGGCTGCAAAGGCGCCTCACCGAGTACCGGCAGACTGGCGACTAGGTTAACCGAAACGTCGTTGGCAGTTTTTGACCTATGCGGTCTGTCTTTGTGCTTTTTCGGAAGATTGGAAGTCGGATGGCTTACCGAAGCCATTTCAGAATACGAAGAACAAGAGTGAAAGTGTTTAGCTACAAAAATAGCCCAACAACGAATGGTTTGGGTGTTAAACAAGACACAAAACCGACAGCGAGAGACATCGTGGTCTGGGCCTAAACAGGTGACGCAGTAAGAATGAAAATCTCTATGAAGTATTTGCTTTCCACAGGCAAGACAATTGTTAACTTTTTCTGACATCAGTTAGAGTAAGTAAAAAGAATCCCTAATGGGGTACTTAGCTTTATAAGACTTCAGGTTTGAAACTCGAAAAATGAAAATTTCAGGTAGCGGTCGACCGGCACTTGCGAACTGCTTCGGGCTCCTTCTATACCCCTGACGACCTGACGTCATGGAAGAGGCAACAGCAAATGATGCAGAAATCCCGCTCTGGTTATCTGCCTGCAGGTAGCCCTTGGCCAGCCCGAATACCAAAGTATGACTGCGACAGTGAAACACGAAGAACATCAAGGATATGTTTGGACATTGCCACTATCCATGAAGGACATGAGTACTAAACAGGGGAGTGAATTTGTAGTTTCCCATCCATTCATCCAAATTACGTTTGAACAGAGGAAGAGACAACCTTCAATAAGTAGAATGGAAGACAGCTCCATGTAAGAGGCATTCTTTGTGATATATACCTATCCCTCCAACATGTTTTTTTTTATATCGCAAAACAGCTTGAGATACCTTGAGCAAGTGTTCATGCCACCATTGAACTTGCAAAGGTGCATGCGGTCTGACAGGTTAGGGTCTATTAAGGCTTTAAACATGGAGAAGAAGTTGCCTCTTAATAGCCTGTATGATACAAAGAAGATAGGCAAGGTTTTGAGACTGCCTGCATAGTTTTTGTGATTTAGGCCCTTGACCTTTTTTAGTGAGAAAGTGCTAGGGTCACTCAAGTTGTCACAGGTTTGGACAGATGCATACTTATTGAGGCATTGCATTCAATAATTGTCTTGAGAGAGAAGTACAACAGAATGATTACATCTCTGACCGGGAACCCACTCCTTTACATACAAGCTGTGTGATGAAAAAGGACTTCCCTTAAAATAATGGATACATGGCGATCAAAGAACAGTTCATTGCGAAAAAGAAGTTATGTACTTACCATAACGTTCCATCTACATTGTCGATCTTCATCTATCCTTGACCTCTGGGTACTTCGTTCCAATCCTCAGAACCGCCTTGGCTGTTACACAGCTCGCATCAGCCAAAAACTCTAGAGCTAAGACTCTACCCACAATAACCCTTCTCCATATTACCTCAAATCAAGTTTGCAGCCACTTACACAGAGGAATTTACAACTCAATGAAGAAGCCATGTCCAAGGCCACACCTGATAAAGTAACCAGGACAAGCGTCCAAACCTCCTGAAAGTCAACAGGAGGGGGAAATAGAGTGGGGTGTCAAGGATAGATGAAAATCGACAACACAGATGGAACATTATGGTAAGTACACAACTTCTTTATCTGACGTTGAAATCTTCATCTATCCTTGACCTTTGGGACAAAGTCCCCAGCTACTTTAAGTCCTGGGTGGCCTTATGGAAGGATATTGCTGAGAACCAAAGGAAGCTCTTCCCCTGCAGACAAGATGCAATTCATCTCTCAAAAAATGTTTTTACACATTTAAAACACAATAACTTAATGTTATAACAAGAAATGATCATATAAACTGTATACAATGTCCATGACAATTAACATTTTTCCATTTAAATACCATACACATCACATATTTTTTTTTTGGTACTATCAGTCTAACATTTCAAAAGTTAAATTCCTGTATTCACCTCACTTCTCCTTCTGTTGATTATTATGCGTGTATTGTTCCCACAATTTCCATTTATTTGCATATAATTTGCTCCTTACCTTTTCTAAAGATTGCTCTTCCGGTTCAATTATCTATTTTATTATAAAATTCAATACCTCAGATTTCTAGACTTTTGATTTCCATTTTCTAATAATTCTATTTTGGCAGCCAACAGAATTTAACTTAACAAGGCCTTACTATGTCTAAGCAATTCGGATCTTATACCCCAGCTCAAAAGAATAATTTTCTTACTTAACAGCCATTTGCTCACCCAGTATATCTGACAGAGTACTCTGCAGGAAATTTTAACATTTGCAAACTCATTACACTCTAAACATATTGTCCCAGTTACCTCTTACTTCCCCATAACACCTCCAGCATTTGCTATCTACCGGAGGGAAAACAATCATCAAAATCTGCTTGGAATATAAAAATATCTATGCAAACACTTCCAAGCAAAGATACTAAATCTCCTGTTCTTGGTTGTGTACTTAGGAGCCATACATAGGTCTTCCCATTGTTTTCTGGTAAACTGCTTTTCCAGCCTCTCGTCCCAATGTTTTCTAACCTCTTCTGACTGATCCTTATAGTTCTCATCCAATATTGTACATGCCCTACTAACTATACATTTTAACAGCTGCTGCTATTCCAGATTCAATGACAACCTCTACTAGAGCAGGTATTTCACTTAAAATCCTGCTCTCCCTTTCGTTTTGCCTGTACTCTGAGATCAAGCCCTACTAGGGAAGTCAGTCTCCAGCTTGCAATCCAAATACCATCTTGGCTTCATCCTACTCTATTACCTGTCCTGCTTAAGTTATTTGCTCTTACTATCTTGGTTCCTTAGCCAGGCTTCTCCAGTAAACTGCAGATGCTTCTTGCCTATTTTCTGCACCCCCGCTTGCAGTTATCCCTATTAGCAAAATCTTCTTTCTCCATTCTTGTATTGGTTTAGTTCTTAGAATACATTCCGATACTTATACTTTATGAATATAATATTTTGTATGGTTCTTGTTATTCTCCTTAATGATCTGTATCCAAAATCCCACCCACTCTGTTTCTTTAACTTCCCCTTTGCTTCATCATCTTTGAATTATAACCTTCTGCTTGTGTTATGTATATGAGCCTTAACTGTATAGCTTATAAATATCCCTTCAAATCAGGTAAACCTGAACCACCTTGTTCTTTTGAAAGGCTCAAATTATCCCACTGAAGGTTTGCCCTCTCTCTCTCAGATAAATTCCTTCAATTCTTTATTATTATCCACACCTTCTCCCTGTGTTGATAAAAATATGCCTCACCTGTATACAACACCAAAGGGACTTCAAAAATGTCATTGTTTGTAACTTACTATCCATATCGAGTTTCCAGTTTCTCTATCATCTTTTGTTGCGTCTATTCCCTCATATCCTTTAGCTGCCATAACAGAAGCCTTTTTAATCCTTACTCCTAAATACTTCATCTCATGTTCCCATAAATAATGGTATTGCTGAACCAACTCACGTGTAGGTACAGAATGTATGGCTATAGCCTATGTTTCATCTCAGACTTGAAACTGTCTCAAAATATTGCACAGCACTGAGATGTCCTTTTCTGGGTTTATCAGGTACAAAATAATGTCATCTACAACTAAAATCAACATTTCTTGATTACCATAGTATATGTCTTTGTATTTTTGAGTCGTTATTTTCTTTGCAAATGTCTGCAAATATAAAGCAAATAAAGGGGAAAGTGGACACCCCCTGCCTGGTTCCAATGTTCAAATACAGCTATTCTGAGAGGAACCCTCCCACTTTAATTCTTGCCTCCGATCCTTAACAGAACCTTCTAATTAACCTTACTACTGCATCAGGGAATGCAAATGCAAATGTTTCTAATGCCCTGCTCACAGAATCCCAACTTATTCTGTCAAATGCTTTCTCTGCATCAAGACCCACAGACAACGGAGATATTTTTTTACATTCTGCTTCCTCTAAATTGTCATTGTTGTATTACTGTTGTCAAATGTTTGCCTCCCCTCCACAAAACCACACTAACCCATTACTATCAATTTTGGCAACGCCTTTGCCATTTTTTTTTTAGGTACTATACACACAAACACTTTAGAACTGTGATTTAAAATTGAAACGTATCTACATGAAGCTGGATCAGAAGGGTTGTTGCCATCTTTAGATAATAGCCACCACAACTTTCGTCCAAAATGTTGGTGCTTCCCCTCTTTTAAAATAGTGTTAAAATCTTTCAGATCTTTATCACTTTCTTTCCTCCGAATTTCCAAACTTCCACAGGAATACCACCTGTTCCTAGAGACTTTCTTGAAGATTGATTATACACCACTGTTTATATTTCATTACCGCCTGTCTTAACTGTTAGTTGTTGAGCCTAATCTACTTCTAATCTTGGCATAATTAAGTCTTCCAAACATATTTCCATTTAACTTTTTCATGATTTCAGAATTATGTGCTTTATACAAATTTTTGTAAAATTTCTGAAATATCTCTAAAATTTCTACAATGTATCTGGGTATTTTTTTTTTCTGGTTATAAATTCCCTAAGTTTGGCAACAAGCCCTTTCAACATTCTGTTGCCCAATTTATTGTGCTAAATGTTTTTGTGTGCTGCAGTTATCAAAAAAATAATTGCTAACCTGCAATCTTTCTAAACTCAAGCATAGTATCCAGATGCTCCCTTATTTTCTCTTAGCACTCTGCATTTGCTCCAACTGTTGTTCTGTGAAATTCTACTTTTTCTGCAATACCTTAACCTTTGTCAGCTCTTCTAAGTAATTTCTATTAGTTCTTAACCATATCAATTTCTCCTTATTTTGACTGTATTTTTAAATTCCATTTTCATGCTATCCTAGTCCAGTGATGAACCTATGACACGTGTCAAAGGTGACATACGCCACATTTTGGGTCTATATCATATGATCGACATTTGAAAATGTTGAGGCACCTTTACTCAACACAAAAATGTCGAACACTAAGTTTGTAGATCGGCCAAATCACAGATTTCTTTCCAAGAGAAAGAAATCGGAAGGCCAACAAACGCCACCATCACATAAAAACAAATGCATTTAAGTGGGGGCTTCACCCCCCCACCCACAAATAAACATTCTAACTCCGAGACCACACTACAGTCAGGGAAAGGGCAGGTGTGAGTTAACAGCCAAGCAATTTATTTCCCTTAGAAAGAAGTCTGTGATTTGGCCGTTCAACAAACTTAACAGTTGACATTTTCAAGTCGAGTAAAGGTGACTCGACATTTTCAAATGTCAATCTGATATACACCTAACATTTTGGGTGACAAGTCAGTGATCACCACCACCCGAGTTACCAAAGACACTGCTTTTGTATTTGTTACTCATGTGAAATGCACTAAATTATTTTGCGCCAGGAGCTTTTGACACACCAAACCCAAAAGGTTCAACTTAACTGTCCTAGTCACTATCTATAACTTCCGAAGATATTTCTATCTTCCCTAACAATTCTTAAATAATTTCCACTACCCATTCCTCAAATTCCCGTCTTTTTAACAAGTAGGTAGGGTAGGAACATACCAGTGTCTTATTTTTACTCCATTACCCTGCATTTTTATCTTACTTTTTACTGGTGCATGATCAGAAATAGTTATTGGACGCGAGTTGGAAGCTTTTGATTAAATGCACATGTTCCTCTGAAATATAATTTGTAAGTAGTCTAATTAAATAAGATGGGGGGTTTGAGCATAAGGCTTGAATCTCAAATCCGTCTGGCAGAGATAATGCTGATTAGAAAATCAGTTTTCCATGACAGAAATTTTAAGTGACATGTAGCTGCTGGTTCAAAGGGGGGAGCACCAAGGACTGCAAAACCTAGGTCAGATCCCAAGGGGACTAGAGGGTCTTTAAACGGAGGCTTTAATTGCAAAACTCCTTTTAGGAACACTTTACATAATCTATGGGAAATTAGTGAATGGCCTTCAAAGCCATTAGGGAAATTAGAAATGGCAGCTAAATGGACCTCAATTGTGTAAGCAGAAGCTCCTTCATCAAAAAGTATTGCTAAAAATTCCAAAACCTTCTCCACCAGTGCAGAGAAGGGGTTAAGATCATTATCGTATACCCAAATCAAAATCTCTTACACTTGCTAAGGTAGAGTTTTCTGGTGGATGGTCTACAGGAAGCAAACAGAATTTTTTGAACTGGGAAGGTAAATTATTCTGCCTGGCGACTAGCAGAATTGGAGGAACTGAGCTGTAAGCTTGAGGTTTTAAAGGTTGGGGTGCTCCAGTCCCTGCGGGTGAGACAACAAGTCTGGAACTGGGTGCAGAATCCATGGACAGTGAATTGGGTGAGGCTATAGGAAGGGAAAACAAACTTGTCGAGGCCATAAGGGTGCTATGATGATCACTTTGCTTCCCAACCTGCTTGCTTTCTTCAAAAAGAGGGGAAGGGGGAAGGCACAGAGTAGACCCAAGGGCCAATCAAGAAGAACAGCGTCTCTCAGGGACTCCCCTGAGGGGGGATTAGAGCAAAATAGTTGCTACATTTGTTGTTCACAAGTGATGCAAAGAGGTCGCAGCAAGGCTGGCTCCAGTGATGAAAAACCTCCTTCATCACTCTGTGATTAAAGATGGAAGCCACCAAACCACCAGGCTAGTAGAAACACTTTTATTAAAACCAGTTGAAATAAACCAAAGATAATCCTTTTCTAAAAATGAACTTGCCACCCATGCAAATGTGGATGAATGTGATAGCTTAATATTTTCCCAGTTTGATAACTTATTAATATTTTCCCTGTTGATAACTGCATTAGAAAGTGATTTGCTCAAACTGAAGCGTTTACAGTGGCAGAGAATTCACTGGGAGGCATGCCTTCATTACAAAACTGTTGTGAGGGGACTCTGCATCCTATGCATGCCTACATATGGTGAAACTCATCCAGAGCTGCTAGCATAATGGCAGCAGATCGGTCTTGATACCAGTTTCTCGTATATGCAGTTAAGTGACTTTTTCACCGCATGAAAGAGAGCTGATACAACTGATAGAGAAGCGACAACAGGAGATAAGAGAACAGCTTTAATGGTGAGCAGTATCCAAAGTAAACTGTAAAACTTGTTTTGTGCAGTTGCTGCTTATGACTAAGAAAATGATGAGGGATCTACCATGATTTTTCAGATGGCAATATTTTTGTTTGGCCAAGAGATAAGGCCAATCAACAGATGAGTAGCAGCAAGATAAATAGTAGTAATACAATGAGCAATTCATCCTTGATACGTGATAACAAAAGGCTGCAAACCATGGAAGTGGGCTTGGAAGCTACGCCCACATCAGAGAGATTGAATTCCATTGATTTACCAAGTGGGAAGGCAGGTGCAACCAACCTTGAATTACCAGGGGTTTCTACAGCAACACAGAATGCAACTACTGATATACTGGGTTTGGGGGTCAGACCCAAGGTATTAAATTCTTCAACTTTTCTGAAGGTCCTGTTTCCGGTAAAGAAAACAGTGAAAGCAGAAGTTGCTCATTCAACAGGGGCATGAAGAGAAGGAAGACCTCACTCTGACTGCTGACAGTAATTGTATTGTTTATAACATATCCAATACTGTGCTATCTGATGAACAACTAAGGGTGCTAAACAAAGGTTTGACATTTGTACCTAGTGTAGGTTTAAAGTTTAATGATGTGTTAGACTTGCATATGTTTGGCAGGAGTATACAATTAAAAATTATTTGGTGAACGTAATACAATGAGACGGTGAATTGAAACAACCTGGTATTTATAATCCACCTGCTCATCTAGTGATTGAAACATTTATGAAAACATGTGAGGATGACATTGCAGATTACTTGGATTCAAAACAGGGTCACAAATATTATAATTTGACATTAGATGAAAGACGAACTGTTGGTGAATGATAAAAATATTGTGATTAAACCTGCCAATAAGGATAGGGCAGTCGTGGTAATGCACTATCAATTTTATTATGATAAGATCTCTACAGCTGCTAGCAGGTTAGCCTTAATCGCCTTCATATGCCAAAAACGTACATTTTGACTGCTCACTTTCGTCGTAGGAGTACCTCTCTAGATTTCCACTATGCTGAACCTCCCTCCTTCTATGCGTGTAAGAAAGTAGACGGAATCTATTTTTTTTCCTACCTTAGATATCTGCCCTTGCTCTCTCGCTATGTTTTTATACCCATAAAGGTATCTGTCCCTTCTCTCCAGAAATACTTAGAACGGACAGTTTTCAGGGTGATTTCACTTGTGTTCTCTATAAGTATACTGCAACATTGTGTGTGTTGCTGTATTAGCGCTGCCCTTCGCTGATATAGCGTTTACTTTCTTTAACATTTGGGTCCACATAGATCCCTGTCTGTTAATAAGTAACTCAGTGTTACTTTATGGCTGGTTCCTTTTGGGACAGTTTAGCTGACTCCTTTAATGGTACGCTGACTTAATTCTAAAGCGTCTCGCTACCTAAACGCTTATGCCCCTTATCTTTACCTCTTTCTGATTCCTTCTGTGACCCTCGAACTTACACCTATATGTAGCGTGTTTGATACATCTGTTAGCCATTTTATCCTTTTACTCTGCAAAGCGGGATTTCAATTACACCTATTTATTTATGCCTATCGCTTTCTAAATAAGTATGTTTTAGCGTACATTGCACCTATCAGAATGCTTGGGAACTAGTTATCCTAACTACCAGACATTGTTCTTTGGCTTTTATTAATTAGAAGGTATATATTTGGAACTAGCCTCGGCAGAAGCCTTTTGCTCCCCTAAAACCTGATTAATAGCAACATAATTTTACCGCTAGCTTCTTTAGTTAATTAATCCTAATTCGGAGCTAAACCATTTTTTTTCTCTCAATTTCCATGAATACTATATTAAAACTTCATCCTCCTGTATCATGGTCTACCCTAATCTAGATATAAAAGAATTGTTATTTTTGTGTGGGCAGACTGTCCTTATCATTGTATCTGCAATGCTCTACCTGTAGTGGACACATTTTTGTGAATGGAAATAGTCTTAGCTAATACTCTGCATACTGCCTTATTTGATAACTGGACATAGTTGCTGTATCTCAGTAAATTGACCACTCAGTAGTTTTGTGAAAGGATGTCGTATTAACTGATACACTGCAATATGGCTGTACTTAACTACATTTAATTGCTGTATTTTACATAACTGACCTCTTTGTGGGTTTTGATTTAATCTCTATGACTTTTTATTAATCCTAATGCTTAGAGTATTACTTGAATGTATTTTTAGCTCTAATGTTAGGACATGTGTTGCACACACCTGTTTTTGATGGTTTTATCTGACCGAGTTATTCAATGCTGTGAAAACTGTACTGCTGATGAAACATATTTATTGTTTAACCCCTGCTAACCCTAACTTTCTCCCCCCTCCTTAATATTTTCTCTCTCTCTCTCCAGCTGTTCAAACCTATTATATACACTTTTTTCTTTCAACTCCTACCTTACCTTATTGGACCACAAGGAGCAACTATACTCACCTATCCAGCCTGCCTGGGTAATTCTTCACCTGGGTAACCAAACACCACTGGACTAAAAGCCTCAGGATATATTTTGTATGTCTCTTAGTATTTCTGTCCTATGTTATTTGCATATTTTAATCTTACACACCCTTAAGGTATACTAGATTAACTGTCAGTTTTTGCCAGCAGCCATATCCCCCTCCCCTCTAGTTTCTTCCACTGCTGTACTCCATTGTCTCTACCTGCACCTCTGCAGCCCCCTATCTATTTTGCTTTTCTTAATAATCCTTCCTTCTCAATACCATTTTTCTATCGTCCTTTTCTCTTCTCCTTACTGCAGAGATCTCTCTACAGATTTAATACCAGCTCTGGCCACTAGATGGCAGTCTTTACTCTCCACCGATTCTTTTCACCCTTTCTCTTCTTACCTCTTACCTTAACCCTTTTTAAGATTGTTGCACTCTTCTCCTTTGACTTCTCTCTTTTTCTCCCTGGATCTCTCTTCTTACTGTTTTACTTTACCCTGTTACCTTCCCTAGTTTTCCCTCTACAATTCTACCTTCTTTTCCTCCTGTATTTCCCACTCTATGCTTCATCTTTGACTTAGCCCTTTTACCTATCTTCTTTCAGAAGTACCTGGTCTTCTCACTAACTTTTCCTTTTTTCTTATACCTTTCTGACCTCACTTACCTCCATTTCTGATCGTTTCCCCTCCTTCTCTCTTCTTCAGCTGTTTCTTCCCGCTCCGTTCGCCCTGCGGGCTCACTCCGCTCCTCTCCCTACCCCCAATTCCCACCCACCCCCAGGGGTCCTACATTTAACTTGCTTCTAAACACACCTCTTACTTCTTCCACCCAATCATACTCGCAGCCTCACAAATTGTGTACCACCCTACACTTAGCCACACCTACTTACCTACTACAACCTGCCCCACCCCTCTCTCACTAACACACCTAAAATATCACAACCCCTACCACTTGCCCTACACTCCCACAGTACTTCCACCTACAACACACCAGTCAACCACATTCAAACTTACAACTATTTTATCATGACTACAGCTATCCTCCAAGTCACAACTGAAATTACCTATCTCCTTCTTACTATTATTCCTTCTCATTGCTACCTACTTCCTAACCTTCTATGAACACTCCATAGCTGCTTCTCTCTCACTTCCCTCAAAACATACCAGTACACCTGCAACATCCCCACCTCCATCCTTCTTACACACCTCCTCACAATCCATCTACCTACTTGCCAAATACCATAGGCTATTACACTGCAAACTACTGAAAACTAAAACAAAGAAAATATCCGACACCTTCCTAAAACATAAACTTGAAAACTATTTTACACTACTCCATCTACTACTAGATGGTGACATACACCCCAACCCAGGCCCTCAAGCTACTACTACCAAAACACACAAAAATCATATCAAACCCTTCTCTCTTTCATCCACTACACCCTCTAACTTATTATCCTTGGCCCATCTCAATATACGTAGCATCTGTAACAAAATTAGTCAACTTCATGCCCTATTAGATGTACACAAATTTGATATTCTATGCTTATCAGAAACTTGGCTAAAACCTTCAATTAAAGACAATGAAATTACCCCACCTGGATATAACATTGTTAGACTTGATCGCACCTCCAGGAAGGGAGGTGGAGTAGCTATTCTATATAAAACAAACCTGAAGCTTACTCTTCTTGACCTTACCCTTACCCAAAACAATAATGCTGAAATAATCTGCTCCAAAATTCAAATTAACACTAATAAAGCAATAATCATCATCTGTGCATACCTCCCCCCTGGAAATAACATCCCCACTTTAGAACAACTTCTTGAACAACTCTCTAATAACCTCCCTCAAGAAACACTATTCCTTGGGGACTTTAACACTGACTGGAAATCTTGTAACAATGCTAACCCTACTTCCCATATAAACCTTTATGGTTTCAAACAACTAATTGATAGTCCCACTAGAATAAACAATAAGAGCAAAAAAGAAACCACCTTAGACTGGATTCTTACAAACTCCCCCCTACAAACCTACCAAACTGGCATCCTTCCTGATGACCTTAGCAATCACTCCCTCACCTATGTCATTAGAGCTAAAACTAATCTAAACTTACCTACCTCTCATAGAACACTATATTCAAAAAAACAATTTAATCCAGAACAGTTTCAAACAGAACTTTCACAATACAACTGGACCCCTCTAAAACACCTCTCACTTAATGCCGTTGAACATTTCAACTCAGCATTCCTTGCAATCTTAAATCAACATGCCCCAAGTTGTACCATTAGAACTAAGATCAAAACAGCACCCTGGTTAACCTCTAATACTAAACAAAAAATTAGACTCAGAAATAAATCTTGGAAAAAATGGCGTTCCTCCAGAAACCCAACAGATCATCAAACCTTTAGAGAGCTCAGAAACAATACCAAAAAAGCCATCCTTTCAGATAAAAAGAATTATTACTTTGAACTTCAGCAATCCACCAAAAATGAACCAAAAAAGTTCTGGTCTACTATCAATAATCTACTTACCCCAGGCAAAGTAGTTACACCCAACCCACAGAATTTAGACCCTGATAATCCCTCTTTAATAGCCAATAACTTCAATACCTTCTTTACTACTTCCATACAAAGTCTAGCTAACCACTTATCTCCTGATGCTTCCCAACTGCTCTTAAGTAACATCAACAACTCCCTTCTTCCCCTTCAACTTCAACCCATACCCACCTCCTACATACAATCTCTTTTACAAAAACTTAAACCCACTACCCCCTCAGCAGATAAGCTTCCTGCTGAATTCCTTCATGTAGCAGCTAAAGCTATTGCCTACCCTGTTTCTATCCTAATAAACAGATCCATAAAAGAAAGTACTTTTCCAGCAATCTGGAAGATATTACACATCATACCCTTATACAAAGGAGGCAAATCCACTGACCTTTCTAACTTTCGCCCTATAGCGCTATTATCTCCACTAGCTAAAATGGAAAAATGTATACACAAGCAACTACTTAACCATCTCCTTCATAACAACCTACTAGCTAACACTCAACATGGATTTAGACCGTCACATAGTACTACCACTGCACTACTTTCTTTTACCAACACCATCAACTGTAACCGTAACAACAACAAACTAACCTCTTCTCTTTTCCTAGACCTGTCAAAAGCCTTTGACATGGTCAACCATACACTTCTACACATATTAAAATCCCTTGCCTTGGATTCCTCTTCCTTAACCTGGTTCTCATCCTATCTTGAAAACCGACAAGCAGTACTATGGAAAAATTCTCTATCTGCTCTACTACCTATCTCTTTAGGAGTACCTCAAGGATCTATACTAGGCCCACTCTTATTCTCTATCTTTATTAATGATCTCCAATCATCTATCCAAAACACTACCTGTATACAATATGCAGATGATTCTACCATTATTTGCACAGCTTCCACTCAATCTGAACTCCAGTCACTGACACAATCTACCTTTTCTACCGTCTAACAGTGGTTCTCAAAAAGATGTCTTCTCCTCAACCCCAAGAAAACAAAACTATTACTATTCTCACCTACCCACAAATCTTCTCAACTAAACTTCACTATTACTGCAAGTGATAATTCCCTCATCTCCCCCGACTCTACTACCAAACTGCTTGGTGTTACTATTGATAATAATCTTAGCTATGATTATCACTTCAATAACACTATAAAAGCAGTTAATAAAAAGATTGGTTCACTGTACAGAATTAAACCCTTTCTTACACCAGAAGCACGGACCACCTTAGCACAATCACATCTTATCTCTACCCTACTGTATGCTTCCTCTATTTACACTAACCTCTCTAAAAGCAACCTTAGGAAACTGACTACATCCTACCACAATATAGCTCATTTTGCCACAGCATCCCAGTATAGAACTCACCACTGTATAAACTTAAAACACTTACACTGGTTGGAACTTCCTAACAAACTTATCAACAACTCTTAATAAAACATAACATTCTACATCAACCATCAAAGACACCTGCTCTTAGTAACCTCTTGACCCCCTATAATAACTTGAAACAGCTGCGCTCCGCTGAAAAGCTACAAGTCAACACAACTAGAATTACAAATTCTGCAGGTAACTGCCTTTTCTCCAACTCAGTAGGCAAAATATGGAATAACCTCCCCTCACACATTACCTCTCTATTTAAAAAACAACTTCTTTTACATCTGAACAACTTCTGGCTCTGCTCTTGTACCAATCCAGACTAATCTACTTTCTTCATTCTACTATCATAATTCCTTATTTCAAAACTGCAATCTTTCTCTGTGATCACAAATGACTTAATGACTGTACTGTTACTACTGTTCTCATATATAAAAAAAAAAAAAAAAAAAAAAAAATAGGGTACAAACAATGTCTTTTACAAGTATGTATATACATTTTAAAATATGTAATACCCCATCCTCACATAATTGTACTGTAAAGAATTAATGCCTTTCTCAATACATAGATAGCACTATGTGTTTTTTATTACTTGATCTAGACTAATATGTATGCATGGTTGCTCACTGTCTGTGTCACAGGCATTTATTGTAATTGTTTAATTTCTATAACTTTGTTTTAATCTGTGGAGCTTTTCTCCCCGGGCCTCCACTGAAAATGGAAATTATCCAGCTGGACTAGCCCGGTCAACAAATGTAAAATAAATAAATAAAATAAAGATTTATGGGTATGCTTAATGAGACAACAACATATTCCCAGCTTACTCCACTTAATGTTAAGATGTTGGTTGATAATGTGAAACATGACTTGGTGAGATACAAATGTAGTGGTCAAATAGGGGAGGAAATATTTAAATTTGTTTGGATAGATTACCCTGTTGTTCCCCTGTTCAAGACCCTTCTGAAAATGCACAAGGATTTCCGTAACCCACCCCTCAGACCCATTCTGGTAGAGGATGGGTTATGGAGAATGTGTCCATATGGGTGTAATCTAAGTTGAGACTGGCATTGGCCTCTGTTCCGAGAATCTTGAAAGATACAGCACATTTTTTAACCTACTTGTTCGAACATATTAAAGTGAAAGGTAATTATACTACTTGTTTGATACTTTGGACATTAATTTATTTACAGTCATTTCTGGTGAATATGGCCTTAGGGCTACTGAATCTTTTTTGAAATAAAGTAATGTGTTAGATATTAAAAGTATAAAAACAATTTGTATTTTGTTAAGGTTAATTTTATGCAATAATGTTTTCTTGTACAATGGATGACATTATCGGCAAATGAAAAGTATCGCTATGGGGACGTCATGTGCAAATATGGTTTTACAGTACTAGGAAGATAATGTTATTTTCAATGTCACACACAACTGGAATGAACAACTGAGTTATTATGTAAGATTTGTGGACAATATATTTATATTATGGAAAGGTACAAAGAGTGAATTACATTTGTTTGTTGCGTATCTGGAGTCCACAACTTATTTTTTAAGGTTTAGTGTATCCTGCTCAGACAATGAGATAGATTGTTTGGATGCGAGACTGAGTTAAGGACATGATGGATTTGTACAAACCTCTATGCATAGAAAAAGCTGTTGGAAAAAGAGTCTTTTGGCATTTGACAGTATGCACACAAGACATGTTTTTAAGAATATTGTGAAGGGACAAGTTTACAGGAATTTCAGACTATGTACTAGGAAAGCACAGTTTAGTAAGGAATCTGAATGCTTGGCCACATGTTTTAGAACCGGGGGTATAAAGCAAATATTGTTAAACATGTTGTTGAGGCCGGTAAATTAGATACATTAACTAAAGCCAGGCCATGGTTTTCTGATTCAAGAGTAGGAACACAGAATCAACAAAATAATAATAGTTGGGTTAAGGATGATGGGCTGCATGTGATTCTGAAGTATAGTAACAACACAGGGGGCATTTGTGACATCATCAGAAGTAAATGGAAAAATTTGTTAACGGATGATAAATTTAAGAATATAGTAGGAGTAACACCTTCTTTTAGTTTTAAGCGTAACAGGAATTTAAGAGATTTACTTTACAATGATAAAACTATGGTTATGGCAAATGGTTCCCAACAAGGAACATTTAACGTTTTGACATTGCAGAACATGTTCATATACTGTGAAACATAATATTTTTGTTCATCCTATAACTGGTAAATGTTATTCACTTAGACAATATGCAGACTGTTAAGCTCAAAATGTAATATATTTGCCCAAGTGTAAGGACTGTTGCTTGTTTTATATAGGCAAAACAAACTGCCCGTTTAAAGGAAAGAATTTTGCAGCATCTGTCAGCTATACGATTAGGGAACGTTCACAATGCTTTATACCAACATGCTGAACGTAATGTGGGTCATATATTTGGTTTTATGGTGCTGCAAGTTGTGAAATTAAGTCTTAGAGGTGGAGATTTAGTGAATTTAACGGAGTTCAATGAGACCAAGTAGATTATGGAGTTAAGGGCTGACAGGACGCAGGCTTAAATGGGGTAGTACGTCTTAAACCTGCCTTGAAAAGGAGGAGACCTTGTTATTGAAACATCGTTTGTTATTTCCTTTTAAATGTTGTGTGTTGCATTGAATGAGTTATCTGATGAAGGGAATACATCCCGACAGTGCTTATCTTTGGTTTATTTTATTTGGTTTTAATAGAAGTGTTTTTGTGTTTTTACTAGACTGGTTTGGTGGCTTCCATCTTTAATTTCTTTCGTAGTATAGCAGCAAGCCTGACCATTGATGAGGGGTGCCTCATTTTTGCTGTGTGTGTCACTCTGGGACTGAGAGACCACTCATGAGGCAAGAGACTGCATCTGCTCAGTTTGCCCGTTATGTTTGAGCTCCCTGGGATGTACATTGCTGATGTACCACACCATTGATGCTGTCTGAATGAATCGCACTTGTTCCTAAAGAGAAGACCGACTGAAAGGTCTGCACCACTAAGAGCAATGCCCTCAACTTCAGATGACTGGTTTTCAGGTTGGCCTCTATCGGGCACCAAGTGCCTTGGACTTTTCTTCCCAGATAATGCCCCCCACCTCATCTGGGAGGCGTCTGTGGTCACTATGGCTTTGGGTTGACAGGGAATGAAGGGACGGCCCAAAAGAATTTCCTCGGATTCCACCCACCAGGATAACTCCTCCTTGCAGCGACTGGTGAGAAGAATTGGGTAGGTCATTGGATGGGTTAGAATGGACATTGCAATGCTAGAAGCCATTACAGGAGCCACATGTGGAATCTCACCAGAGGAACCAAGGTAATGGTCACCGCCATGGATCCTAAAGCTTGGAGGGCCAGAAGTGGAGGACCTTTGTCTTTAGAGAGAATGGCTTGTACTTGGGATTTTATCTTTTGTAGCCTGTGAAGAGGAAGGGGAGCCATGCAAGAAATGTTATTCAGACGAGCTCCTATGAACTCTAGATCTAGAGTGGGACTTGGCGGAGATTTTGACATTCACTGTGATGCCCAGACAAGCAAACAGTTGCAGAATGAAGTTTGTTGCTTGAAACAGTCGATGCCTGGAATCTGTGCAGCCTCAAGTGAGTTGGGACTACTGCCAGACATTTGGGTGAACACCATGGGGGCTGTGGGGAGACCAAAGGGTGGCACTGTGAACTAAAAGTGACTGGTTATTTGTTTCCAGTCTGCTGAATGCAGTGAAAATCTTCCCCCAACTGCTTCCAGAGGTAATCAAATCAGGCCAACTTTCAGGAGAGCTTTTAGGGTTGCCCAGGGAAGGAATCTCTGGACCCCTGACTCTGCAGACCACCTCTGCCTCGGGGTTGACATCTTCTATTAGAGCTCCCCTCTCTGCCCTGAGGGGAGCCTCCATCACGCGCATCTTGAAATGGCCCTTGAGATTTTCTGAACCACATCTTTCCACTCCTCTGATTACTAGAGTAGAACAGTTGGGTAACAGAAAAATGTATGCCCACTGCAGATAGGGTCTTTCCATTCTTCTCACACCTGGCAAGAGTTCCTTTGACTTAGGGGCCAAATAAAGAAGATCCGTCAAAAGGAGCATTGATGAAGGAAGACTTGAATGGCTCCGCAAACTCAAACAGATGCATCCAGGTGTGTCGTCCTATGGCAATGCCTGAACCAGCTGACCTGGTTGACCCTTCCACTGCAGGCACAACAAGCCTCATGGCGGAGTTGGAAATGGACTCCAGGGTGGCTAACTGGGAGGCCGCTTTGTCCTGGAGCTCCTCAGACACAGCTCCTACTAAGGAATCTGATAGGTCCTTGATCAGCTCCCCCTGCAGCCTACAGAAATGTGCCAAAAATTCAAACACCTTATAGGTTCATAGGTTGGTACTAGGCTATCAGCCCTAGGGCCTATACAAGCCTAGCCATAACAATTCCCTGGCTATACAAACCTAGCCATAACAATTCCCTGGCTATTTCTTCTCACATTATTTACTTTCCTGGACCCCTGTCTAGCAGGGCGACTGACGTGATCCCTGGGGTGAATTTCCTTTCTCCCATCCAGTCGTCAAGGTTCCTCTTGAAGAGGTCCAAAGAGGCACTCTGCTTGACATGTATGGGCAATCTATTCCAGAGTCTGGGGAGTCTCTGGGTCAGGAACCTATCCCTCCAGCATGTTTTGTTTATTGTGATGACAAGGTTTAGATCTCTGGAGCGTGTAGCTCTGAGGGATTGGGATTTCTTTAAGTGTAGCATGTCCAACAGATCTGGGTTTGACATGGCCTTGTATGTTAAGTAGAGATCGCCTCTGAGTAGACGATATGCAACAGAGTATAGCTGGAATTTTTTAAGGCGGTCAGTGTAGGGCATCTGCTTTAGGCCTGTGATTCTTTTAGTGAGGTATTTCTGAGGCCTTTCCAGTTGTTGCAGATGTCTTGAGAGGTACATACCAAATGGGGCGTTGTATTCTATAATGGGTCTAATGAGGGATGAGTACAGTGGGACAATGACCTCCTTTTTTCTGGATGAAAAGCCCTTCGTGATGAGGTGTGCCACATAGAAGGATTTCCTGACTGTTGTGGCGATGTGGTTATCGAAGGTGAGACCACTGTCCACCTGTGTCCCTAAGTCTCTTATCACACTTTGTGTTTAGTGTACTGCCACCTATATGGTAATTCATGGATACATGTTTTTTCCCAAAGGGGATAACAATACATTTTTTGGCATTGAGCTTGAGCCCATGGCTCTGGCACCAAGCATCTGTTTCTGTAAGGCCCTTTTGTAGAGTATCCACATCATTTGGGGATTCAATAATGGCTCCCAGTTTGCAGTCATCTGCAAACTTTGTTAGCCAGAGTCCCTTAGTGTTGACCTGTACTTCAGAGAAGTAGATGCCAAACAAGAGTGGCCCCAGGACTGAATCCTGAGGTACTCCACTTGTCACTTGTCTTAATGCCAAGGTCGATGAAGCGCATACCTGCTTTCCGAATCTGTCCATCGTCCTGAACTCATGGTTAGGGGGATAACAGAGGGGGTTTCCTCAGCTACTTCCTTTCTGGTGGCCGCCGCCACCACTATGGCATCTATTGCTAACCCTTTTGTCCAGTGCTGGTGGTCCTCAGGAGCAGATGGTATTCTGTCCGGTCTCTATGGTAAAAGAGAGCTACGCAAAGAGGTAGAGAAGGAAGGATAGAGGGAATGGTACTACCAACGATGGTAGCATCAGAAAACTAAGGAATGGAAAGGAAAATACTCACTCGACCAAAAAGATGTATAGAGACAAAGAAATGCATTTTATATATATATATATATATATATATATATATATATGTATATATATATATATATATATATATATATATACACACACACACACATATATATATATATATATACACACACACACACACACATATATATATATATATATACACACACACACACACACATATATATATATATATATATATATATATATATACACACACACACACACACACATATATATATATATATATATATATATATATATATATATATATATGTATATATATATAAAAACGAAAAAGAAGATTAGCTATTAATAAGCACATTTTTTACTTACCTGCAAGAGAAAATGGCTGACGTATCTTGCAACAAAAGTGGTAAATGAGATCTGAGGTAATATGGAGAGGGGTACTGTGGGTAGAGTCTTAGCTCGAGACTTTTTGGCTGCTGTGAGCTATGCAATGGCCGAGTCGGTTCCTAGGATCGGAAAAGAGTACCCAAAGGTAAAGGATGGATGAAGATTGACATCAGATCATAGGTTCCCAAATCCATGAGTACATTACCAATTTTCAGGGGTATGTTTTTCATGGGACAGCTAGAAGGGAATCATGTTAATCAAATGACAAAAATTGCATTTTTTAGCATTTAGTTTTAGTTTATTTTGACATCAACTATTTGGGAATATCCCTCTTGGAGGATTTTGGTGTCCTCTGGGGAGTTTATGATGGCAGCAAGTTTACAGCCATCTGCAAGCTTGATCAATCAAAAAACCCTTAACATTTGTTTTGACCTCAGAGAAGTAAATGCCAAAGAGGAGTAGCCCAGAGACTGAACCCTGGGATACATCACTAGTGACTGGTCTTTTTGAAGAGGAAAAGCTGTTCAACCCTAATTGAGTTATATTTGTACGCCAGTTTTTCTTCCCTCAGCACTTGCTATCAAACTGAGGAAAAAATTCTGACATTTGCTAGGAGGTGTAAAAATGTCTATGCAAGCACTTCCATTAAAAGTTCTGGACTTTACTGCATACTTGGGAGCCACGTAGATGTCCTCCTATTGTTCCTTTACAAACTGCCTTTTCACTGTCTTCTCAATATTTTCTAATCTCCGCTAATGGATTCCTATACATATCGTCCAATATGTTATATGCCTTACTAATTATACCTTTTTTATCAGTAGCTTCTGCCCTAGACTCAAATACTACCCCCAATCGAGTTGCTCTTGAACTTCGCATTTCCATATTCCTTTCTCTTTGTCTATAATCTGCTGGCCATCAATGGTAATGAAGACAGCCTCCCTCTAAACTGTAGTCCAAACTTCTGTTTCACTTCATCCCACTCTGTTACTTTTCTTCTACTTAAATTACTACCAACATGGTTCTTTTGCTAATTTTCTCTAGTCAATTCCAGCCCAACCTACCCAATTTATATACCTGTACTTGCAGTCAATCCCACTGGTAAAATTTACTTTCTCCATTCCCATGTTGCCTTAGTCCTTAAAATACTTTCTACTGCATTACGAATAAAACAAGTATGTAAGGTTGTCACCTCAAGACCTTGAATCCAAAATCCTAACCTCTATTTCTCAATTGTCTCCCACCCAGTTTCATCACCCCTTTCTTCCTGGATTTAACACTTTCTTGTTTGTTGCCTATTATCAGCCTTAACTGTTAGTCTCCCTTCAAATCAGGTAATCCTGAACCACTTGGTTCTATGGGGAGAATCAAACTATCCCATTTGACTTCTCCCTACTTCCTCTCCTAAATGAATTCCTGCAACAATCACCCACAACTTATCCTTTGGGTGAAAAAAAATATGCCTGACCTATATACAAAACTAAAAAGACTAAACATTTTCGCTGCTTGTATCTTACTATCTATATTTATAGTCAAGAGCTTCCAGCTTCTCAGTTTTTGTACGGAGATTTTAGTGTCTTCTCAATATCAGCTGCCACAATAGAATCTTTTTTAATCCAAACAAAAATACTTAATCTTAATTCCCAATAAGTGACACTGCTGAACCAATTCATGTGTAGGTACATAATTACCATTATAGACTTTGTTTTATCTTAATTTATTTTATACCCTGAAAAAATGCAACCATCTCAAAATGTTCCACAGTAATATGATGTCTTTCTGCATTTAACATGTACAAAATAATATAAGCTGCAAATAAAACCATCTTTTCTTAGTTACCATACCAGTTATACCCTCGAATTTGTGAGCATCTTATTTTCAAGTGTCTGTTTTGCCAAAGCACTGCAAAAGAGGAAACACCCATGCCTGGTTCCTCTGTTCAAACACAGATTGCAAAAGAACCTTCCCACCTTAATTCTTGCCTACAACCCTTTATACATCCTCGTAATTAATCCAATTATTCTATTAAGGAATGCAAATGCCAACATTGCCCTACTCAAAATCTCAACTATTACTTTCTTCCCTGCATCAAGACTTACCAGTAATGGTATTTTCTTACATTCTGCTTCTTTAGGGATCATCACTGATCTACTGATTTTGTCAAATGTTTGCTTCTCCTCCACAAAACCAAAGCGATCCATCTCTATCAATTTTGGCAACACTTTTTCCGTTCTTTTAGCCATATACATAAGTTATAAATCATGGATTAAAATTGAAATAGGTCTATATAAGGCTGGGCCTGAAGAACCCTTTTTTTCTTTAGGTAATACAGCTACCACAGCTTTCTTACAAGATGCTGGTACTTCTCCAGCCCCTTAAAATTGTTAAACAAAACCTTACAAATCACCTTCTTCCCTTCCAACTACTAAACTCAACAGGAATACCATCTGCTCTTGGAGACTTCCCTGCTGATTAATACATAATTTTTATCTCACCTTTTCCTGTCTTGGTTAATAAATGTTGAGCTGCATCTTCCAATAACATTGCAATAATTGAGGTTAAATAAAATTTTCATTTTTCTTTCCTTAGTTTACACATCCCAATACCTCTATAGTACAGGTGTCCAACCTTTTTGGCTCAGGGGCCACTTACCATAGGTCGTAAAGTATGCAAGAGCCACATTACCATGTCCAACAAGTAGCTGTCCATTAAAAACAGCAAGTTGTAAGACATGCCCAGAGTCAGATAAAATGCTTTGGTGGGCCGGATTGTGGCCCCTCACCTGTTGGACACTTCTTCTGGATGATTTTTCTGGTTGTAAGTTTGGAAACAAACCTCTGTCTACTTATGTTGCCCAAGTTGCTCTGTGCTGAATGTTTGTGCTCTGCAGTGATCAAAAAAGCAGGGGTTCCAAGATGGTGGTCGTCTGAGAAACACCCGCTCCTCATAGCTCCATCTACTCATCGTAAATTAAACTTATTTCTCAAGTCTACATAAGTAAAGATCTACTGTAATCAACTTTATCTTTGTGAATCCTCAGAAAAAAGGCTTTCCTGATCTAAATTACAAGCCAGAAGTGGTTAAAAATAAGTTTATTTCACTCTGCAACCAAAACGAATGATCACACACGAGGCTGTATAGAGGCCTGGATTTCAGCACCAACCCAACTGACAGCACCTGCCGGACTACTTGTTGCGGTACTAAGATGCCAAAAATGCCTGAAAGCATGGACAGTCAAACGACTAAAACTAAACTATCTGCAATATCTTCATCCCCAGAAAAAGAAGCCAAGAGATTAAGGTCAGCCAAACTGGCACAAGATCAATCAAAAGAGCCGACTAAATCAAAAGTGGATGTTAATCCGTTACTGGATGAACTAAAAAGTGCACTACTTCCTCTACAAACAGCCATACATGAACTAACAATCAAAATTAATTCTTTTGGTACATCGATTACTAAAATTGCTGACCGGCTGGACCTAGTGGAAGAGAGAACTAAATCAAACGAATTTGAAATTGAGCATATCAAAGAACTTCTGCAAACGAAAGATAAATCATTATCTAACATGCAAGATAAATTGAAAGATCTACAGGCCAGAAGTAGGAGGAACAACTTAATTATTAGAGGGCTTGCTGAAAGATTTGAGCCAAGCCATCTTCTTGATGCTGTCACTCAAATCTTTAATGATCTACGTCGGGGAAGAAGCCCCCCATCCAACTTTACCATCGAGAGAATACACAGAGTTTCACATAGTCAGCAGATTGGCGCAACTCCAAGACCGATCCATGTAAAATTGCTGAACCACCAAGACTTGCTACTTATTTTGTCAGCTTATAAAAGAATTAAGCAATTTTCATGGAATAACCAGAACATCTCTATCGCACAAGACTTGCCACTTGAGATCAGGGAAAAGCGCCGCAAACTGGGTCCCTACTGTGCCGAACTTATATCCCGCAAAATTAAATTTCAAATGAAATTCTCTTCTACATTGTCTTTCACCTTCAAGGAAACCCATCTCTTCCCCTAAAGAAGTGGATTCGGCATTTGTCAAGTGCTTTGGCGCAACCCCTTCCAAGCGCTGAGATCCTCAGTTTCTTTTTGCTACACTCACTGGAAGCTCTGTGGGTCCCTCTTAGCTCGTTGGCACTATTCTGATGCTGTTAGTCATCTGGTAATGTAAAGGTCCAATTCTTTAATTATTTTATGAAACTCTTTGGTTTCAAGAGGAACATTCCTTTGGCTTTCTCTTTGTCGGATGAACCGGACCAAACCTGCTACACCTCTGCAACCAGAAAGTGAAATGCTAGTATCCGCTCTCGGCTCGAAAGGTATGCTTACATGCTGGCTCTACTAATTATATCAGCTCGAATATCAAAATGTATTCTGTGGTCTGAAATGTCTTAGAGATCAGTGTCCTGTGATGCTAACTCGAATTCTGCAAGTCAATAGTCCGGCTTACTAAGAACTTTGTTTGAATTTGTGTTCTTATAGCTGAATTTTGCTCTTGGAACTAATACTGTCAATGGACATAACTGTTAGCA